>NW_006399934.1:2358503-2363936 GCF_000299155.1 Elephantulus edwardii
AGAACAAACTGGGAGGAGGGTAGAGAGAATAGTGCAACAATGAATGAGTGGAAGCCCAAAATCTCTGTAAATGTTTATGAAAATTAATAAAATCTAATTATAGAAAAAAGGTTGTAAAAAGTGAAAAGTAACATATAAAGATTGATATTCTAGGCATTAGAGAGCTGAGATGCACTGTCATTGGCCACTTTGAATCAGACAATCTTGTGATTTACTATTCCAGAAAAAAAAATGAGGAAGAATGGGTTTGCATTCAAAAAGACTATTTCAAGATCCATCCTGAAGCATAAAGCCAAGAGTTACAGGATTCATATGCGTACAAGGAAGATCTGTTAATACAATCATTACTCAAGTATATGCACCAACAACTAAAGCCATAGATGAGGAAATCGATACTTTGGGTTCGTGGCCAGGAGGGACCAGTCCTTGGAGAAGGATATCATTCTTGGAGGTGTGGAGGGACAGTGCAGGAGAGGAAGACCTTGATGAGATAGATTGACATGATAACTGCGGCAATGAGGGTAGGTTTGTTGGAGTCAGGGAGACTGGTTCAGGACAGGTCAGGGTTCATAGCAATTGCACATAGGGGTGCTATGAGTTGATAGTGACCTGATGACACATAACAACAACCACAAACCACCTTTCACAGTCTGAAATTGATTTAGCATGCAACCAAGATTCATTAATAGTCATTGATGATTAGAATGCAAAAGTTGGAAACAAGGAAGAAGGATGGGTAGTGAGAAATTAGAGTTGCTGACAGAAATGAGGCATGAGAGTAAATGATTGAATTTGTATGTTGTTGTTATTATGTGCTGTGGAGTTGACTATAACTCTATAGCCCTGAATCCTACCCTATCCTGAGCCAACCTCACTGTCTACAATACACCTGTCCCGTTACCACAGTTACTGTGTCAATCCACCTCGTTCAGGGTCTTATTCTCCTGTACTGACCCTCCACTCTTCCAAGCATGATGTCCTTCTCCAAGGAGTGGGCAAAGTATGTGAGATAGAGCTTCACAATCCTTGCTTCCAAGGAACAACTTGGTTTCACCCTCTCTAGGACAGACCTGTTTGTTCTCTTGGCAGTCTGTGGTATATTTGATATTCTTTCCTATAGAACTACTTACTTTATGGAGTCACAAAGGGAGAGGATATTAAGTCTCTCTAATGAGTTCTGTTTTACTTTTTCCTCCTCCTTCCCATCCAAGAAGGCCAACTGCAATCCACAGTCTATATTCATTTATTCTCTCAACTCTTTCATTAATTCAGCCTATACTCCCCCAGCTATTTTTGTCACTTCACCTTAAGAAACACACTGACCCTGTTTTTCATAATCAAGGTACCTGCCACCCTGATATTATGTTATTTATTCCCCCACACAAAAAAACTCCAAGTCTTTTTATAAAATTGATATTTTAATGAAAGTTTACAGAATACTTGAATTTCCATTCATTCATTGTTGCACATTTTTCTCCCTACTCCCCCCTCAAGTTCGCTTTTCTTTTTAAAAGATTATTTCATTGTTGCACAATTTCTTCCCGCCCTCCAGTCCACTTTGCTATGCACCTCTTGTTCTGGACTATTGTCATTTAAATAATACCTAGTCATATGTTTCTTTTCTTGATGTTGAGCTTCAATCCATATTGAAAGTTGCAGTCCTTGACCCTCTGCAGCAAGTGCTTCAGATCCTTCTCAGTTTCAAGATTCTCACCACTTGGCCAATTGGTAGCATCGTGATAGATGGTGAAGAGATTGAGATTGTTAAAAGCTTTAGTTTGCTTAGCTCCACAATCAACCCTCTTGGTACCAACAGCCAGGAAATTAAAAGATGAATTGTGTTGTGAAAGTCTGCTGTCAGAGACCTCTCCAAAGTACTGAAGAGCAACAATTTCAGTCCGGAAACTAAGGTGCACCTAATTCAGGCCATAGTCTTTGCAATTACATGCTATGCATCAGAAAGCTGGACAATGACTAGGGATTATAGAAGGAGAATTGATGTGTTTGAGCTGTGGTCCTGAAGAAGAGTATTGAATATACCATGGACTGCTAGGAGAACAAACAGGTTCATTCTAGAGAAGGTGAGACTGGGCTGCTCCTTGGAGGCAATGATTCTGAAGCTTTGTCTGACCTACTTTGGACATGTTGCAAGAAGGGACCAGTTCTTGGAGAGGGATGTCATGCTTGGGGGAGTAGAGGGAAAGCACAAGAGAGGAAGACCCTTGATGAGATGGGTTAATTCAATGACTGGAGTAATGGGGGTAGGTGTGTCAGAGACAATAAGATTGACACAGGATAGAGCAGGGTTTAGGGCTGTTGTACATAGGGTTGCTATGAGTCACAGGCAACTCGACAGCACATAACAACAACAACAACAACCAACAACTTTCTTTTAGACAGTTCTCACATCTATTTCAATACAGTGTTCTTTATTTAGCCCCCCTTTTCTTAGTTTCCTCTTAACCCCCACGTCAATCCTGTTTTATAACAGTGGCATCATGCAGTGTTTGTCCTTTTGTGACTGAGATATTTCACTCAGCATAATGTCCTCCAGGGTCACCCATTTTGTATATTTTATTAGTTACTTGTTTTTCAGTGACGCATAGTATTCCATTGTGTGAATATACTTCAGTTTCTCTATCCATTTGTTTGTTGATGGGAAAGACTCCAAGTCTTAAGGACAAATTTTCCCCAATAGAGTCAGCTGTCCAATTTTTATCCCATCCTATCCCTGCCTCTTAGGCCTTTTCATATTAATTAAGGATAAGGAATATTTCTCAGCTCTTGTCAAGGGATTCCAATACATCTCTCCTCCCTGAATCACATACTTTTTTTTTTTTAGAAGAAAATGGTTTTTAATAGATATCAACAACCTAATGAGGGAAACGAAATTTCAGCAGAGACTCATAAATCTTTAAATTGCCAATATATATAATAATGCTACATATTTGAATATGAGGCCAAGTGGCCTTAAGTGTGGGCTCATCTTCTTGGTTAAAATCTGGGTTATCACTTGAAGGAAGAGTCTGGAAGATGTTGGCACATTTTTACTGTATCAGAATTAGTTGATTCAACAATTGCACCTAAATTAGTTGAAACATACTCAACCAGTTCATTTAGTGTTGCTCTTTTAATTTCTTTGCTCTTCAAGTCTGTGAAAGAGTCTATGATATCAAACAGTATGCAAAACTGCTACAACTTCTGACAGAAAAGCTCTTACTGTTCATTTGATGTGACATAGCAAGGTCTCAGCAGAAAAGGAGAGAAAAAGGCAATCAACCACACTCTGTAAATTTTTTTTTTAAAAGAGGTTGTAAATGTTTATAGGAGCAAACTTTATTCTACAGAATGGTTCCAAGCTTTATGTCAGCAGCTCAATGCTTAGCCTGCAGCGCCACCAAATGAAAAACCAAGGAAAGAAACCAGTGAATGTTCTGTTAGAGGCCTCCCGAGACCAAGGGCATCCTCTTCTACTTAACACTCAACTTCCTAGGTTGTTTTCTGCCTGAGGGTCTCTTGCTTCCCTCAATTTTTTTCCCCCAGATGTAAACGTCATTTATTAATCGATCTTTCACCTAAAGAGAGGAGGGCAACCATGAAATCATTGGGGAGATTTACCTAAATTTCAGAGTGGGATCTCTGTTACTTCTTTTGTTGTTGGGTTTTTTTTGTTTGTTTGTTTGTTTTTAAGACGAGGGGGAAGAGATTGATTTATTTTCACACTGGGAACGTCTACACCTGAGATTATTCTTAAAAGTCCTTCAATTCGACAGGGTATTAAGTATGGCTATCACATCTTCTTTGGGTCGCTATGAGTCGCAAGCGACTCGACGGCACATAACAACAACATCACATCTTCTAGAAGGATGTCACAAAGCGAGTGAGGTCGCGTCTTGTTTCATGCGCACGCGCTGGGACACAGATCAGAACACAATGCCAAGTCACAGCCTTGGCGGCTGTGGCTGCCCTGCTGAGTTAAGACGTCTCAAACGCAGTTCTGGAAGGATCAGCTTCACCTTCGGGTCGGGGTCCGCCTCAGGCTCTCCCAGCGCGCGGGGCGCGCCTCCTCCCCGGGGCAGCCGGAGCAGGGCTCAGGCTCCGGCGGGGCAGCGGGGCGCTCTCCTCCGCCTCGGGCTCCTCGGAGCTGCGAAGCTCGCTCGCTCGAGTGCCGGCGCCCTTGGCTCCTCAGCGCTTTTCTTGATTTTGACGTTGAAGAGATCATTCCCTTCCACATGTGTGGTTTTAGCAATGATTTTTACGAGACAACTCAGAATGCAATATGCCAACAAAACATGTGAGTCTTCCTTAAAGCTGGGGCGGGGACCTCTGTCGTGCTCCACCTAGTGGGTGCTGTGTAATTGCATGTTCAGCGACTCTCAAAGGCCTCCACCGGAGGTTGTGCTTTTCAGGATGGTGAAGAGGCAGAGACCCCAGGAAAAAAACTCCACGTGTAGATTAAGGAGGTGCTCAAGAATGTCCTGGATTGTCTTAGAAGAGGAGCTGGTGCAGAAAGACCTTGAGAGAGCCGTACAAGTTTCAAGAAACAAGTCTGACTCCCTATTCCAGGAGATGTTATTGATAGAAGATGGATGGAATATCTAGAGTCACGGGACCAAAACTAATTGACTGACATGGACCCATTTCAGGAAATAGCGGATGATCAAGAACCAGAGATAATAAAGGAAGAAATTAAAGCTGCACTAAAGGCACTGGCAAAAAACAAAGCCCCAGGAACTGAAATGTTTCAACAAACAGATACAGCCCTGGGCATGCTCACTAGTCTGTGCCAGGAAATTTGGAAGATTGTTACTCAGCCAACTTACTGGAAGAGATCAATCGTATTTGTTCCCAATCCCAAAGAAAGGTGATCAAATAGAATGTGGAAATTACTGAACAAGATCACTATTACCATGTGCAAGCAAAATCTTGCTAAGGATTATTTAAAAAATTACTAGTATGATACATGGAGAGAGAACTGCCAGAAATTCAAACTGTATTTAGAAGAGGCCATTGCATGAGGGATATCACTGCTGGTGTCAGGTGGATCTTGACTAAAATAAAAGAATACAGAAGAGTGTGTAGTTGTATTTTACTGCCTTTGCAAAGGCATTTAATTGTATAGATCATAAGAAACATTGAGAAGAATGGGAAAATCCAGAACATTTAGTTGTGCAAATGCAAAATCTATACTTAGATTAAGAGGCTATTGAGCAAACAGAGCAATAGAACACTGTTGTTATGTGCCGTTGAGTAGCTTGCAACTCATAGCGACCCTATGTACAACAGCTCTAAACTCTGCTCTGTCCTGTGACAATCTCATTGTCTCTGACACACTCATCCCGATTGCCCCAGTCACCGAATCAATCCACCTCCTAGAGGGCCTTCCTCTCCTGTGCTTGCCCTCCACCCTCCGAAGCATGATGTCCCTCTTCA
>NW_006399934.1:2364361-2366751 GCF_000299155.1 Elephantulus edwardii
AGAATCTTTGTCTTCTTGACATTGAGCCTCAATCCACACTGAAGGCTGCAGTCCCTGATCCTCAGCAGCAAGTGCTTCAGGTCCTCCTCAGTTTCAGCAAGCAGGGTTGTGGTCATCTGCACAATGCAGATTGTTGATAGATCTTCCGCCAATCTTGATGCTGCATTTCTCCTCTTAGAGCCCAGCCTCCTGGATAATTTAGAGAGTGAAAAGGTATGGAGACAGGACACATCCCTGGCGCACACCCTTCTCAATTTTGAACCATGCAGTGTTTCATTGCTCTGTTCTGACGACTGCCTCTTGGTTCAAGTATAAGTTTGGCATTAGCATGATCAAGTGTTCTGGGATTCCCATTCTTCTCAGAGTCAGCCACAGTTTGTTAAGATCCACGCAGTCAAAACGCCTTTGCATAATCAGTGAAGCACAGATAGACATCCCTCTGGTATTCCCTGCTTTCAGCCAAGATCCATCTAACATTAGCTACAATATTCCTAGTTCTATGACCCCTTCTAAACCCAGCCTGGACTTCTGGCAGTTCTCTACTGATGTGCTGTTCCAGTCATTTTTGGATACTCTTCAGCAGAATCTTGCTTGCATGTGAAATCAACAATATTGTTCTATAGTTTCCATACTCTGTTGGGTCACCTTTCTTTGGAATGGGGTTTAAAATGAAGAAAGATGTGAATCGGGATTGTATTCGTTCTCTATACCTGATCAATATGTATGCTGAGCAAATTATTCAAGAAACTGGAATCTATGAAAAATAATGTGATATCAGGATCAAAGGAATATTCATTAACAATCTTTGTTATACAGATGACACAACCTTGCTCTCCGAGAGTGAAGAGGACTTGAAACACTTGCTGCTGAAGATCAAAGAATATAGCCTTCAATATGGATTACATTTCAGTATCAAAAAGACAAAAATCCTCACCAGTAGGCCAATAGCATCATCATGATAGATGGAAAAGAGATAGAAGTAATCAATGGTTTAATCTTGCTTGGATCTACAATCAACATTCTTGGTATCAGCAGTCAGAAGAACAGGAGACATACAGCATTGGGAAAGACTGCTGTCAGGAATTTTTCCAAAGTCTTAATGCATGGCCCTCAGGCTTGTTTTTCATTGTTTTTGGTCAAACATTCTTCTAGGTCATATAGCCCTGGTGTGTCCACTTGCCATGCAGAGGTAACTTGTGGTTGCTGTGAAGCTGAACACTGTGACACTGATGTGTCAAATGCGATAATGGTTACCCATGGTGGACGGTGTTGGGTGGAGCTTCCCAATTAAAACAAGCTTGGAAGCAGGAGTGGCATCTACTTTCGTAGGAAACCCTATGAACCTGGAGAAAGAATGAAAGTCATGCAAATGTCAAGGACTTTTGTTCATAGGGTCACTATGAGTCATCTATGACTCGATGGCGCTTAACAACAACAACAACCTAACTAGCAATGATATCAGTTTAAAGACTAAGATGGCTTGAATCAAGCCACAGTCTTTTCAGTCACTTGATATGTATCTGCAAGTTAGACAGTGAAAAAGTATGACAGAAAAAGATTGATGCCTTTGAGTTGTAGTGTTAGAAAAGAGAGCCAAATATCTCATGGACTATCAAAATGACAAACAAATATGTCTTGAAAAAGAGCAGCCTGGATGTTCCTTGGAGATAAGAATAGTGAAACTTTGTCCCACATATTCATGTTGTTAAGAGGGGCTTGTCTTTGGAAAAGGACATTAGACTTAGAAAAACAGAGGGTCCATGAAGGAGAAGAAGACTCCCCAGGAGGTGAATTGACACAGTGACTGTAGTGGTGGACTTGTGTATGTTAGAGATGATGAGAATGGCATAGAATAGGTAGAACAGGGTTCAGATCCGTTGTTCTTAGAGTTGCTATGAATCATAGTGTACTTAAAGCCACTTAACCACAACATCTCAGCTGAGAATTGCCAGTTGTTGTTGTTGTTATGTGCCGTCGAGTCGCTTGTGACTCATAGAGACCCTATGTACAAACAAGAGCCCTAAATACTGCTCTCTTCTGTGCCAACCTCACTGTCTACCAACACACCTACTCCTGCCACCCCAATAACTGAATCGTTCCATCTCATCAAGGGTCTTCCTCTCCTGCGTGGTCCCTCCACTCTCCCAAACATGATGTCCCTCTCCAAGAACCAGTCCCTCCTTGCAACATGCCCTAAGTATGTCAGACGAAGCTTCAGAATCCTTGGCTCCAAGGAGCAGCCCAGCCTCATCTTCTCCAGGACAAACCTGGTTGTTCTCCTAGCAGTCCATGATATATTCAACACTCTTCTCCAGCACCACAGCTCAAAGGCATCAATTCTCTTTCTATCATCCCTAGTCACTGTCCAGCTCTCTGAAGCATAGCTCACA
>NW_006399934.1:2368976-2369704 GCF_000299155.1 Elephantulus edwardii
TTCAGTAAAATCTTGCTTGCATGTGAAATCAGTGAGATTGTTCTGTAGTTTCCACATTTTGTTGGGTCACTTTTCTTTGGGATAGGAACAAATATCGATCTCTTCCAGTCAGTTGGCCAAGTGGTCGTTCTCCAGATTTCTTGGCACAACTTGGGTGCCAACTTGGGTGGGATATGAATGATATTGTTCGATAATTTCTGCACTCTGTCAGGTCACCCTTTTTTGGAATGGGAACAAATATCAATCTCTTCCAGTCAATTGGCCAGGTGGCTGTCATCCAGATTACATGTGGCAAGGGTGGGTAGCAACATTGAATCCATCGATCATATTTTAATTGGGTAAATGTCTTTCATCTACTCTTTTATATAAAATGCTTGTCTGTCCAAATTAAGGCAGACTAGGAAAAAGGATTGGCCATCCACTTCCGAAATAACAGGTCTTCAAAAAACCTATGTACAATAGGGCTGGCACTTAGATTAGCAGACATGGCAATTGAGACTGAAATCCCAGATATGGAGACACAAAGAAGGAGGAACAGCTATAAGCAGACACTAGTGATTGGAATGTGTCATATAAGAAGCATGAATGTAGCAAAATTGGACATTGTTAAGAAAAAATGGAAGGCATAAATATTGGTGAAATGAGATGGCTTAGTATGGGATATTTTGAATCAGATGATCATATGATCTACTATGCTGGGGATGAAAAGGTGAGAAAAAATGGGGTTG
>NW_006399934.1:2371132-2372842 GCF_000299155.1 Elephantulus edwardii
AAACAGGTCCTTGGAGAGGGACGCCATGCTTGGTAGGGTAGAGGGACAGCGCAGGAGGGGAAGACCCTCTATGAGGTGGATTGATTCAGTGATTGGGGTAATCAGGATGGGTGTGTCAGAGACAATGCGATTGGCACAGGATAGAGCAGGGTTTAGGGCTGTTGTACATAGGGTCGCTATGAGTCACAAACGACTCGATGGCATATAACAACAACAACAACATGCAATATTATTCAAAAGGGGTGACCCTGGAGGACATTATGCTGAGTGAAGTCTCTCAGTCACACTGTTGTAAAATAGAACTGACATCGGGGTTCAGGGGAGACTGAGAAAGATGGGATATACAATGTATACTGCATTGAAACAGATGAGGGAGAAAACTATTTAAAAGGGATTTGTGATTAGGTATTTTTGTCATGACAGGAGTCCAGAGTGAAGGCTGCATAGTGGTGTGGACCTGGGGGGAGGGATTGTAAAGCAATGAAAGAATTTTTCTTTTATTTTTCCAAGAGGTTAGTGTACTGGGGAGAAGGCTGGGAGGGGAGAAAAGTGCAACAATGAATGAATGAAATCCAAAGTCTTTGTAAATTTTCACTGAAATTAATAATAAATTTTAAAAAAGGTCATTTCTAGATCCATCATGAAATACAATGTGGTGAGTGACAGGGTAATATCCATACACATACAAGGAAGTCCAGTGAATACCACTATCATTCAAATATATGCACTGACAATTACAGCCAAAGAGGAGGAAAAGGAAGATTTCTACCAACTTTTGCAATCAGAGATGGATTGAACATGCAATCAAAATGCATTGACAATAATGGGCTACTGGAACGCAAAAGTTGGGAACAGGGAAGAAGGATCAGAAGCTGGAAAACATGGACTTGGTGAGAATTGCCAGCAGAACAAAGAAAATTTCCGATTAATAATTTCTTCTAAATTGCTGAACATATGAGTAAACAACCTTTAGTCAATTACTTCTGCTAGAGAAAAGAGAAAAAGCAAAAGGGTGGGTGGAATTTCTTCCATTTTAATGGTTTTAGAAAGAAGAATTAGTTTTATTTCTAGCTTAGGATATTGTGAAAACTTAGCATCTGTTAACTGGGGAGTTAGTGCCCTATTATCCCATCTATTAGCTATAAATAAGAGCTTTTCTTATATAAGGTCAAGCAAAATGATACTTGAAACTACCACAAGGAAAACTGTTTCCCACTTGACATTAAGTACCATCCAGTCAAGGATGACTCACAGTAACCCTGTAAACAACAGATCTGAACCTTGTCCTACCCTGTGCCAGCCCTGTTATCTCTAATATACTCGATCCCATTGCTGCAGCTACTGTGTCGATCCATCTAGTCTATGAAGATAGAGTGTGCTAGCCTACCCACAAGTGGATTGGCCAGTTTCCTTACTTTACAAGTTAAAAGTACAGTTTGTTGGAAATTACAAACTTAGAGACAGAAATGAGATGGGGTATTGAATGACTGAATTTTTTACAATTTTTTTATCCATTGCAAATACGGTTTTTTAAAAAAAAATTTATTAATTTTAATGAACACTTACAAAGATTTTGGATTTCCATCCATTTCTTTTTTTTTTCCCCCATTCATTTCTTGTTGCACTTTTCTCCCTGCCTACCCCTCCCCTCCAGTTTGCTTTTCTCTTTGAAAAAAGAAAAATTCCTTCCTTGGTATACAATTGCCCCCC
>NW_006399934.1:2373417-2376976 GCF_000299155.1 Elephantulus edwardii
GAGATGATAACTCATAGTTGTTTTGATTTGCATCTCTCTTAGAGCTAGGGATTTTGAACATTTCTTCATGTGCTTGTTGGCCATCTGAATGTCTTCTTTGATGAAGCGTCTGTTCATATTCTGTGCCCATTTTTCAACTGGATTATTTACCTTTATCTTGTTATGGTGCTCAAGTATTTTATAAATTCTAGATATAAATCCCTTATCTGATATGTCATTACCACTTTTTCCCAGTCTGTGGCTTCCTTGTTGTAGAAGCTTTTGGATGTGCATAGGGATTTGATTCTTAGAAGCTCCCATTCATCTAGTTTATCTTCTCCTGGTTGTAGAGCAAATACTGTTTTCAAAACAACACAAATGCTGACTAATACACACGACTCTCACCTGAAGGACTACACAGGAATCAGACTTACTACATCAGTGGAAAGTATTGTTAGGGAAGCTCAGTATAGCTCGATAGTCAAAAGCAGGCGAGGTGCTGACTGGAACAGACCATCAACTGCTCATGTGTAAATTCAAACTGAAGCCGAAGAAAATAAAAACAAAACTATGAGAACCCAAATTACCTTGAGTTTATCCCACCTGAATTTAAAAGTTATCTCAAGAATAGGTTCAAGGCCACTAATGATCGAAAATCAGATGAGCTGTGGGGAAAGAGTAAGGATATCATCCATGAAAAAAAGCAAAATGTCATTACAAAGACAGAGAAAGAAAAGACCAAAATGGATGTCAGAAGAGATCCTGGAAATTGTACTAGAATGTCAAAAACCAAAATAAGGGGAAGAAATGAAAAAATAGAGTCAAACAGTAGACTCCAAAGGGCAGCTTGAGCAGACAAAGCACAGTTATTATAAGGAAATATGCAAACAACTAAAGTCAGAAAATCAAAGGGAGGAACTAGTTTGGCATTTCTCAAGCTGAGAGAATTGAAGAACAAATTTAAGCCTTACTTGCAATACTGAATTGCAATATTGATGGATGATATGGGCAAAATCATGAATGATTTAGGAAGTTGAATCTGAAAGAATATGGAAAGAATACAGCAGTCACTGTGCCAAGAAGAATTGGTTGACATGGGACCATTTCAGGAAATAGTATATAATAAAGAACCAACAGAAATAAAGGAAGATATTCAAGCAGTACTGAAGGCTTTGGAAAAAAAAATAAGGTCTCAGGAATCAACGTAATTCAACTGACATATTTAAAGTAACAAATGCAGCCCTGCGTGTATTCTCCAAACAGCACCAAAAAAGCTGGAAGACAACCTGAAAAACCTGGCCAACTACTGGAAAGAGATTCATATTTATTCCAATTCCAAAAAATGACAATAGAACATAATGTAGAAATTATGGAAAAATATCATATGCAAGCAAAATCTTCCGGAAATTGATTTAAAAATTGTTAGAGTAGTACATTCACAGAGAAATTCCAGAAATCCAAGATGGATTTAGAAGAGACTGTGACACCAGAGATATCATTGCTGATGTCAGATAGATTATGGCTGAAGGCAGAGAACACCAGGAAGATGTCTATTTGTGTTTTATTGACTATATGAAGACATTTTACTTTGTGGATCACAACAAATTATGGCCAATATTGAGAAGAATGGGAATCCCAAAACATTTAATTGTGCTCATACAAAACCTATACCTAGACCTGTCATATAAACAGGGCAAGGAAACGCTATATAAAATTAAGAAAGCTGTGTGCATCAGAGCTGTATCCTTTATCCATATCTATTCAATCTATGTGCTACACAGATAATTTCAGAGGCTAGGCTTTAAGAAGAATGTGGCATCAGGATCAGAGGAAGATGCATAAACAACTTGCATAAAGCAAATAATACAAGCTTGCTTGCTGAGAGTGCAGAGGACTTGAAGTGCTTGCCACAGAAGATCAAGGACTACAGCCTTTTATATGAATTACATTTTAACATCAAGAAACAAAAGACCTTATCACTAGGCCAAAAGGCAACATCATGACAGATTGAAGAGAGATTGAAGTTGTCAATGATTTCATCTTGCTTGGATTCACAATCAACACCCTTTGTACCAGTAGTCAAGACATGAAAAAACCTCCAACAGATGCTGTGTGGAGCATCTACAGAAACCTTGTGCAGGAACCCATAACCAATGTGCAGTGAGGCCACAGGAGCCACTCAGGAACCCACTGCAATGCCATTTTGAATTTCTATTTCAGTGTACCCACAGAGAAGCAGGCTCACCACAGCTGGGCAGAGGGCAGGATCCCTTCTCCCTGCTTCTCACAGATCACCAGACACATTACCATCAGGGAACTAAGTGAGTAGAAGCTACCTATCTCTTATTCACTGTAGCTTTGTAGACAAAGGCAGTAGCTTTGTCCCTCACATAAGGTAGGCAAAATATCTCATTAAACTAAACAACATACCTCATTGCCAGTTCCAGTCCAAAACTTAAAATCTGCAACTCCATCAATATTATCTTAAAAATAAGGTACTGATAGCTATCTACACAGACACAACACAAGCTGTCTCACACAAACCAAGAACCTCATGTAACGTCAAGGAAGCAGCAATCAGTTTCAAACACTGTGAAAAAACAAAACAAGCCTCCTCTGAGAAAAGCAGACCAGATCGTGGGCCCAGTGAATACTCCAAAAACAGGAAGGCAGAAGAAATACACTAATAAGGAATTCTAAGAATTGATATTAAAAAAATGGTGCAAGAAGGAGTTAATACCATAAGTAAAGAACTACAAGAATTTTAAAAATTGTCACAAGCAGAAAGGGTACAACCAGCACAATGCTAGAAACAACAGAAAAGAATGGAAATGCAATATTTTAGTGTGTGTGTGTGTGTGTGTGTGTGTGTGTGTTTATGTACCATCAAATTGGATCTGACTGGTACAGGAGGAGATTGCACCTCCTTCTCCAGCAGAGCATCTGGTGAATTTGAACCACAAACTTCTTGGATTGCAGTGCAGCATCTTGTCACTAGGCAACCAGAGCTCCCTGAAAATGCAATCTTGAATAATAAGACACACATTACAGAAATTTTCAACATGTTTAAGAAACAAAAGAATATGATAGAACAGAAGGACTAGAGAGTCAGTGCTCCAGAAGACAAAGTCTTCAATAAGAACCTCCTAGAATAAAAAGCAGAAAAGATAGAAGGAAAATGGGAGTAAAACTACTCCACAACCAACCTATAAGAATCATGAGTATGACATCAAACAAGATAACATACACATGGCTGAAGTTCTAGAATAGGAAGAAGAAAAAAAAATTGAGAAAATTGTAGAAGATACACTGGAAGAAAACTATCCAGATATCATTAAAAATGAGGAAATCCACATTCAAGAAGCTCTGAAAATGCCAAACAGATTAGACTCCAAAGGAAAAACATCAAGACATTGTTGTTGTTGTTGTTATGTGCCGTCGAGTCGCCTGCGATTCATAGCGACCCTATGTACAACAGCCCTGAACTCTGCTCTGTCCTGTGCCAATCGCACTGTCTCTGACACTCCCATCCCAATTATCCCAGTCACTGAATCAATCCACCTCATAGAGGGCCTTCCTC
>NW_006399934.1:2379195-2381077 GCF_000299155.1 Elephantulus edwardii
CTTCCTTGTATGCGTATGGATATTATCCTGTCACTCACGATATTGTACTTCAAGATGGATCTAGCAATGACTTTTTTAACTATGAAAGCAACCCTATTTTTCCTCGCCTTTTTATCTCCAGAGTAATATATCATATGATCATCCTACTCAAAATGCCCCATGCCAGTCCATCTTATGTCACCAATGCTTAGTATGTCAATATTTGTGCATTCCATTTCTTCCTTAACTATCTAATTTTCCTACATTCATGGTTCTCACATTCCATTTCCCATTCACTAGTGTCTGCTTACAACTGTTCCTCTTCCTTTGTGTTTCTATACTTGAAAGCTCAATCTCAGTTGCCCTTTCTGTTATCTACATGTGTTCTGTTGTACGTAGGGTTTTCAGAGGCCTGCTGTTTCAGAAGTGGATGGCCAATCCTTCTTCCTAATCTGTCTTAATATGAATGTTCAGATTTAGACAAGTATCAGACAGACCAGCAAGTAAAAGGTATATCCCTTATTGTGGAGTTAAGCATTAGTGTCAGTGTTGTCCCTGCCTTTGGCACACGTGTCTTTACCCATTTTATTTCCCTGCTCCACCATCCACCAGGATACCCATCCACTTCTACCCACTCCCTTCACATCTATCTCCCATTGACCAGCCCTTGATCTAATAGCTTATATATGAAGCATCTTTCTCCCAAATCAAAGACAAATGTAGAATACTAAAGGAGATAAAGAAAAAGTCACCTACAATGTAAAACCAATCAGATTATCCCTGACTTTTCAGCAGAAGCCATGTGAGCAAGAAGACAATGGAATGACATACAAAAAAGCTGAAAGAAAAGAATTCTTAGCCAAGCATCCTATATTCAGCAAACCTGTCCATCGAATATCAAGGAGAAATCAGAGAATTTGCAGAAAAAGCAGGAACTTAAGGATTTGTGAAAACAAACCCAAATCTACAAGAAATACTTAAGGAAGTAATTCATACAAAGATGGAAGAGAAAATTAGATGGTCCAAAGTAACCAGCAGTAATAAATTAATGAATTTAGCAAAATAACAGTAATAAAGCATGGTCTGTTAATCATCCCACTGAATGTGAATGGTTTAAATGCACGGATTAAAAGAAAAAGAGTAGCAGATTGCATTAAAAACAAAGCCCATAAATATGTTACCTACAATGGACACATTTAAGAAATGAAGAGAAAGATAGGCTGAAATATCAAAGAGTGCGAAAAACTATACCAAGCAAATGGCATCTGTAAAAAAACAGCAGCGGTAATAGTAGTCTGTGATAAAGTAGACTTCATGGGGGAAAACCAGCATAAGAAACAAGGAAGGACATTATATAATGTCCATATATAGTAGAAAAAGAGAACATAACCTTAGTTAATATCAACACATCAACTTATAGACCTGAGAAATACATAAAATAAACATGAATAGACTTGAAGAAATAGACAACTTCACAACAGTAATAGGAGATTTTAACACTCTATTCTTACTAAAGGACAATCAACTCCAAAGAAACTCAACAAAGACACAGAAGACTAAACTACCCAATTAGCTAATGACCTATAGAAGTAGACAGAGTGCCCCTCCCAACAAAAAAATTTATTCACTTCTTTTTTAAAAAATAATTTTAATGAGCATTTACAGAGATTTTAGATTTCCATTCCTTCATTGTTGCACTTCTCTCTCCGCCCAGGTTCCCCCCCGCCCCAGTTCGCTCCTCTCTTTCAAAAAGTAAAAGAAACACTCCCTCCATGGTAAACAATTCCCCGCACCCTTCCCACCACCCCAAGTACATTCCACTATGCAACCTTAATTGTGGACTCTTGTGATAACCATAATACCCTATCATACATCACTTTAAAATTATTCACTCCCTCCAGTA
>NW_006399934.1:2381177-2382850 GCF_000299155.1 Elephantulus edwardii
CCCATTTTACAGCAGTGGCACCATGCAATATTTGTCCCTTTGCGACTGAGATATTTCACTCAGCATAATGTCCTGAGGCTCACCCATTTTGAATAATATTGCATGAGTTCCTTGTTTTTCAATGCAGTGCAGTATTCCATTGTGTGAATATACCACAGCTTCTCTATCCATTCATTTGTTGATGGGCACCTCGGTTGTTATTCACTTCTTAAGTGCATGTGGTACACTTTTCAGAATGGACAAAATAAGTTTCACAAATTCAAAAGCATTAAAATAATACAAAGCATCTTCTCAGTCCACAGATACCCTAGAAATTAACAAGAAGAGACAGGATTAAAAAAAACCAACCAACAAGTGGAAGCTAAACAGTACCTTGCTTGATCAATAGTGGGGTATAAAGGAAATAAAAAATGACATTAAAAAAGCTTCTCAAAGCCAATGAAAATGAAAATGCAACATATCAAAACTGAGATACAGCAAAGGTAGTCCTCAGGAATCATGTTATAGCAATAAGCACACACACACACACAGATAGACACCAGCAATAATAGGCCACCAAACAACAAATGCTGGTGAGGTTGTGGAGAGATTGGAACTCTGAATCACTGCTGGTGGAAATGTGAAATGGTACAGCCACTATGGAAGGCATTTTGGTGCTTTCTTGGAAAGTTGGAAATAGAAATATTATTTGACCCTGCAATTCCACTTCTGGGGATATACCCTAAATAAACCAGAGCCACAACTCAAACAGATGTATGCACACTCATGTTTATTGCTGTGTTATTCACAATTACGAAGAGATGAAAGCAACCCAAGTGCCCACAAACAAACAAATGGATAGAAAAACTCTGGTATATTCACAAAATGGAATACTATGCAGCATTAAAAAAACAATGAAATAGTAAAGCATTACATAATATGTGGGAGCTTTGAAGACAGTTAAGTGAAATATCTTAGTCACAAAAGGACAAACATTGCAAAACACTGCTGTTATAAAAGATGACAGCGATGGGAAGGCTGAGGAGGGAATGGAGAAAGATTGGATAGAGATAATGAACATTTCATTAGAACAGATGAAGAGAAGAACTGCCCAAAAGGAATCCATGATTATGTATTATATGTAGAACAAGGGGAGAAAAGGAGAAAATGTGCAACAATAAATTAAAAAGTGGGGGAAGACAGCTAGGTACCTAACCCATTTAAAAAGATTTTTCTTCTTTTATAGTTTATAATATTTGACAGAGTATTAATAACACAAGTTCATTTTGACAAGATTATGTTACAAGTTAAGTTCCATAAAGTAAAATTTTTAGCAAATTGTCTTCAATAAAAAAAGAAGTTAACCACTTAACAAACTACTTAACCAAACATTTCCACCAAATAGAAAAAATAACAACAAACTAACCCCACAGCCACTAGAAGGAGAAAACTATAAAGGCAAAAATGTGTAGAATGAAAACCAGAATAACAACTGAAACAAACAAGGCCAGGAGCTGGTTCTTTGAAACAATCAATAAATAGAAAACCCATTGGCAAACTAAAGAAAAGACACAAATAACTAAGAACTGAAAGAGGCGATACATCAAAGAAATAATCCATCATGACCAAGTGAGATTTATAACAGGTATGCAAGGATGGTTCAACATAAGGAAAACAATCAATGTAATTCATCA
>NW_006399934.1:2394634-2397875 GCF_000299155.1 Elephantulus edwardii
GGCCCATACCCCGAAAATGTTGGTTTTAATCCTTCCCGTACTAATTAACCCATTAGCATTATTACTAATCCTAACTCTCAGGGTCTATACTAACTATATTTAGCTCACACTGGTTAACAGCATGATTAGGTCTAGAGATAAACCTATTTGCCATCATTCCACTCATCATTAACCCTCATAATCCACGATCAACTGAAGGCGCCACAAAATACTTCCTAATACAAGCCTCAGCATCAATACTACTAATAATATCTGCCCTAATTAACTTTGTGAATTCAGGTCAATGATCAATCATAAATTTAACTAATCCAATTGCCTCTCTCCTAATATTAATTGCCCTGCCAATAAAACTAGGAATAGCCTCTTTCCACTTTTGAGTTCCAGAAGTACTTCAAAGTACTTCTTTATGAACAGGAATGATCCTTCTTACATGACAAAAGCTAGCCCCAATTTCTATTCTTTATCAAATCTCAACATCAATCAATCACAATATTCTACTAGGCTCTGCCATTCTTTCAACCATAATTGGAGGGTGAGGAGGTCTCAACCAAACTTTAGTCCGAAAAATCATAGCCTACTCCTCAATTGCCCACATAGGATGAATAACCACTGTTATTATTTACAACCCATCGATCACCATACTCAATCTGTTCATCTATATTATCCTTACCCTGACCTTGTTCCTATTACTTAATCTTAACCACTCAACAACCTTATCTATTCTTGCATCAAACTGAAACAAAGCCCCAATTCTTATATTATTAATCCTTACAACCCTCATATCAACAGGTGGGATGCCCCCATTTTCAGGGTTTATGCCTAAATGATTAATTATTCAAGAGATCACCAAAAACAGTACTCTTATTCTGCCTCTTATTATAGCTATCATAGCACTATTAAATCTTGATTTTTATATACGTTTTAGCTTACTCAACAGCCCTAACTATATTTCCAACCTCAAACATCACTAAACTAGACTGACTTTATAATCCAACCCCAAACTCATCACTCCTAACCTCACTACTAGTACTATCAAATCTACTACTTCCCCACTCCTGGGCCTTTTTGCCTATTCCACCCAAAGTGAGAAACTCCAGCCCAAAACACACTTCCTTTTTTACCTCCATCCATTCCCAAGAGACAATATACCTCCTGGCTGCATTTTTAGAATCACATCCCTGTCACTGCATCCCGACAAAATTACATGGAAACAGACAGGTCTCTACCTCTCAGCTCCCTGCCCTTTGGGCAAGCTTCATACTCCTCTGTCTCTTCCCTCATCTCACCTTCCTTCGGGCCCTCCAGGTTCAAGGAATCTGCCACAGTCATCCTAAGATTCTTCCCCATCTCTTTCAAGTCTATAATCTCTGTGTTCCAGGCCTTATTTCTCAGGAAGGCTTCAGCCCACCGACCCTGTGGCTCTGCCTGGTCTTTCTCGCTGTCATAGTGCAGGATGTGCTTTCCATCCACATATTCCTCAGTGAAGAATTGCTGCTGCACAGATTCATGCTGGAAGTCTACTCTCACTTCATAGAGAAGGCTATGGAGTCCTGGAAAAGAAAAGAAGCCAAAGACGAAACTTCATTTTTTAAATAATTGGACTTCATTTTAGAAACCAAACATCTAATAGGTGGGGTGTGTTGTTTTTTTTTTGTTTGTTTTGGTCTTAATTTCCTAAAAAAGGAGTGACAGGTGTAGGTGTCTACTGAGGTCTGGAGAGTTTATATCCACAGACGGATTGGGTGGGAAAACCAGCACAGGATAAGTGGAAATGCTGAGAGAAGGCCTATTATGGACAAAGGCTAAAATTCAAATCAAAACTCATTGCTTTTGGGTTTCGGAGGATATAAATCATTGTCAGAGGAGACTGTCTATCTTTCTCCCATGGAGGATCTAGTGGACTCAAGACCTTCACCTTTCAGTGAGCAACACAACACATAATGAATGACATCACCAGAGCTTCTCACAGAGAAAGGCTAGAGCCACCTTGATGGGAAACAAGGATTTGGGTCTGTGGTGTGATGTACAGAGAGGGGCCATGAGAGCTAGGGAAACAAGGTGAAAGAGGGAAGGCTGAGGAGTTGGGCCAAAAGCAGCCTGTGGTCTGGTGGAGAGAGGGAAGGTAGAAAAGTAGTAAGAACAAAGGAGATGATGGTAGGGCCCCCAACTAGTGAGGATCATGGGGCAGGAATAAACCTGAGTTACAGAGAGATCAGAAGAGATAGATGAGGTGCTCTGGTGGGGGTAGTGGTGATTTTAAGGTGTCCTGGAAAAGGAGGCTTCTGAGAGATGAGAACTTGGTGATAATCTAGATGGATAGCAAGATCCTAGAGGTGAAAGGAGAGGTGCAGAGAGACAAAGGAGGAAGAGTGCCCAGCATCTTAGAGATGAAGAAAGAAGTCTAAATGATTTGTTATTGTTATGTGCGGTCGAGTCACCTGCGACTCATAGCAACCCTATGTACAACAGCCCTAAACTCTGCTCTATCACTTGCCAATCTTACTGTCTCCAACACAACTATCTCCATTACCCCAGTGACTGAATCAATCCATTTCATCGAGGGTCTCCCTCTCCTGTGCTGTTCCTCCACCCTTCCAAACATCACATCCCTCTCCAAGGACTGATCCTGCCTTGCAACATGTCCAAAGTATGTCAGATGAAGCTTCAGAATCCTTACCTCCAAGGAGCAGCCTGGCTCCACCCTCTCCAGTATGAACTTGTTTGTTCTCCTAGCAGTCCATGGTATATCAACACTCTTCTCCAGCACCACAGCTCAAAGGCACCAACTCTCCTTCTATCTATCATTCCTAGACACTGTCCAGCTCTCTGATGCATAGCAAGTAATTGCAAAGACCATGGCCCATATCAGGCACACCTTAGTCTCCAGATTGACATCATGGCTCTTCAGTACCTTGGAGAGGTCTCTGACAGCAGACTTTTCCAATGCAATTCATCTTTTAATGTCTTGGCTGCTGGTACCAAGAGTGTTGACTATAGAACCAAGCAAACTGAAGCTGTCAACAATCTCAATCTCTTCAACATCTATCATGATATTGCCAATCTGCCCAGTGTTGAGAATCTTTGTTTTCTTGATGTTGAGCTTCAATCCATAGTGAAGGCTGCAGTCCTTGACCTTCTGCAAACACTTCAGGTCTTCCTAAGTTTCAACAAGCAAGGTTGTGTCATCTACATAAAGCAGATTGTTAAGCCTACCTCCAATCCTGGTCAGGAGGAATTGGAA
>NW_006399934.1:2397975-2402151 GCF_000299155.1 Elephantulus edwardii
TATTTATTATTATTTTATGTGTGTACTGTCAAATTGGATCTGACTGGTACAGGAGGCGATTATTCCTCCTTCTTCAGCAGAGCATCTGGTGGACTTGAACCATGCACCTCTGGGATTGCAGTGCAGCTTCCTGCCACTAGGCCACCAGAGCTCGCCTAAATTTTTTGTTTTTATGTTTCATTTATTTCAAGTGAACATGGTCACTTAGGAGCAGAGAGAAAGAGAATGACACACTTGTGCACCATTGTGGTCTGCTTGTCCCCACTGCTGTCCATTCCTGTGTCTTCGCTTCATTTACTCTGGAGTTAAAGGAAAAACCATTAAGAAACATTAGTGAGTATTCAGTATTTGCAGAAAGTAAGTTTCTAATCCTTCACAGTTTCTCCTCACTCTCTAAAGTCCCAAAAATAGACTTGACTTTGGCCTCAGGGACGATAACACCCTTTCTCTCCTCTGCCTGTCACCCTACTTTTCCCAGATCTTGCTAGTCTCCTCTTAGCACTATATCTACATTGTCATTTGTCCCTACTTGTCACCCGCCACACTAGAGAAAAGATGGCTGGATTCAAGGACTAGATCTAGGAACAGAAACACAATCCCTCTTCTGCTTGAGTACTAACTCATCTCCTGATAGAATGGGAGGACTTTCTAAAATGAGGCCCCAACTCCAATTCTCCTAGACGTGGATTAAGGTGTCACGTAGTTCCTTTTCTCCCTAAGTTATCCATCCTTTTCACCTGCAGATGAGATGTTCATACATACGCATGAGGGCTTGTTCCTGCTCTCCTGACCTGGCTCAAATACAAGCACTGACTGCCACCTTTCCACAGCTGCCCACCACACCCTGAGCCAGCAGCTCCTACCTGGAAGATTCAGGGTGGCCAATGGTCCAACTAAGAAAACATGGCCAGCACAGAGTCCGTATCTGTCCTGACCCAAGAGCACTCCTCACTATGGAGGTCCTGTCTCCCCTGACCCCTCGATACCCAGCAGGCTCTCAAGCTGCACTTGGACCTCCACTGCTGTTGAACTTTTCACTCAGTCACTGGACATCTAATTGACCTTATCTGAGTAAACACATACAAAGTGTTCTGGAATAAAAAAAATTAAGGAGGACTTTGAAAAATTAGCACATGCCTGTCACACCTTTTCCAGACAAATGCCACCACTGGTTTAGGACACACCCCTTCTGTCCCTTGGGGAACCTGAGCTTCATTCTTTCTCTGGGTTATGTATTTAATTTACTTTATGATAAAACATAAAATTAATTTCCTTTATTCTCTTTTCCACTCTCCTCAATCAATCTGATTGCTAGTGATCCCTTACTTCACATTTGCAGGCCTATGACACCAGGAGAGAGAGGAAGTAGATCAGAAAGGACAAGAGGAGGCCACAGAATGCAGAAAAATGACCCCAGTATATGTCCCCTCTGAACCGTCCCTAGGGAGGATGAAGAGGAAACCCTGAGGCAGAACAAAACCATAGCCCCCCTGAGGTGTACTGCTCTGTCTTCCCAAATTGCTTAGAACATCTGCTCATCTTCTCTTCACTTCTGTCACAAGGAAGCAGAAGGAACGTAAAGACACGAGGGGAACTTTAACAGAGAGCACAGAGCATGTTTTCCAAAGGAAATCAAACCCAAGACTCGGGTCTGCAGGAGAGAGCTGAGGGACTGCTGAATGCACAGAGGATGCCCAACACAGGAGCACAAAACTCAACTGTCTAAGTGAAGCCTGTCTTGTCAGGTTAGAAACTCCTTGGGTTTTTGTGGGTTTTTTTGTTTATTTGGGGGTTTTTTTTGGTCTTTTCACGATAGACAGGTAATATGACGACATCCTAACAAAGTTTAAGGGAGGCACATATCATAGAAAAGCATAAGCACCCAATCATCACACTTATGAACTGAAAGTGAATCATATTAAAAACTCTTATATGATTGTTCTCTCTGGTACCTCTGTTATCCAGGCCCTTGTCAATCAGCCCCTAAACATCCACCACATCTCATGTGATGAGAGATTGCTTAAGGGATGGAAAGAGAAAGTAGAGTACAGAGAGGAGCCTGGTTCTCATTCAGCCCCACCCCACCCTGGGAGCAAAGGGCTCAGGCTGAACATTTGAGGACTCTCATCTGGTCCTGGCTTTGGGAAGGACCGAAGGAAGGGTCTTATTGCAGATATGGCTCACAATTGTCTTTCCAAAAATCTCAGGTTTTTATCTCCTGTTATTTTTTCCATCTTTAACCAAGAAGAAAAGCCTCTTTCCTGGCAGGGACCTACCTACTGCCAATCATACTGCAGTTTTCTCACTTGAGCTTCCCACATGTGCTGATTTCTTCTTGCAATACCAAAAGACAATACCAGCAGCACCAAGAACAATAACAAAAGCAACAAAAATGATCATCCATGTTGACCAATGTCCTGGGGACCCTAAAAAACAAAAACAACAACCACAACAACTTTATTATATACCGGCTCTTCTTTCCTCCACCCTAGCCCCTAACTCCCAGGGTCAGAGCCTTCCAAGGTTGCCTGTACTCACCTAAGGTCTCTGGGTGTGTACTCTTCTTTCCATTGTGTTCCACACGGCAGCTGTACTTCTGTTCCTTTCCATGGGGAACCTTTATGGACACCCAGGTCTCATAGGTTCCATTTGCATGAGGCAGGACACACCCATGGAACTGGGAGTCCTGGCTGCTCAGAGGGTCCCCATCCTGCAGCCAGGTCAGTGAGATATTCCTGGGATAGAAACCAGAAGCCTGGCACTTCAGGGTGACACTGTCCGCTGTGGTGTTAATGTGGCTCACATTCACCACTGGGGACACTGGGAAGAGAGAGGTTAGAACCTGTGAGACACGCGGCCAAGCTTTGCTTCCAAGTCTGAGTGAGACAGAACATGGCTGATCCTCTCCACATTCACATTCCTGCTCTGAGCAGAAGGCTCATTTAGCCACTAGCCCTCTGACTCCCTGCTGCACACAGTGTATTTGGGACCCTGGGATCACAATTTCTGAGACTGGCAGGAAGATGGGACCTCGGATTACCGTCCCTTTCTGTACCCACATGTTGATGCTGGAGGGAGAAGAACTAGGTGGTTCCTGGGTCATGGGGACTAAGAAGGAACTCTCCAGGCTGAGGCAAGCTGGCGCCAGAGGGGAAAGCCACGTGGCTGTGAGATCCTCCCAGACTGAGGGTCCTAACACTCAGCTTCCCAGGTCAGTGTTCTATCTGAGGGCCCACTGCTTTCCTGAATGTACCGGACATGTCATTTGTCTACCCATCTATGTGTGTCTAACCAGTAACTTTAACAGGACAAGCAACTCAGAACACAAAAGTGCCAATAAAGATCCACCAGATGCTCTTCCTGGAGAAGGAGGAACAATCTCCTCCTGTACCAGTCGGATCTGATTTGACGGTACACACACACACACACACACACACACACACACAATATAATAAAATAAAAAAAAAAGTGCCAATAAAGCACACATGGATCCCACAGGACAGAGAAGATTCGCTCAGGTAATACAGAATGAAGGGGACCCAGGGGATGAGGGCCCTTCTCCAGGCTTAGTACCTGTCCTCTCTGTGAAGTCTCTCCAGGTGGCCAGGTTTCGCAGTTTTTCACAAGCCTCGGCTTCCACATGGTGACTATAATCCTTGTGTTTATTCTCATCTTTATCCCAGGACTCCTTGATTTTCCGAGCCCAGGCCTGGGATGAGGAACTGAGCTCCATCCATTTCAGAGTCTCCGGGTCGTAGGATAGAAAGGGCTCCCCATTTAAACAGAATTCCCAGAAGGCTCTGGTGGTGTTGTCTTCCATGATCTCACAGCCCCGCATCTCCTGGAGGGAATGCAAACCTGCCCCCACCCAGTAAAGTGTGGTTAAAATGTAAGTATAATAAAGTTAAATTAGCTCTCCGCTGTAAAAAGCTAAAGATCTAAAGTAAATAAACTACTAAAGTGACTTTACTAAATAATGAACCCACAATAGCTGAGACACAAACTGGGATTAGATACCCCACTATGCTCAGCCCTAAACTATGGTATTTAGTAACAAAAATGCCCGCCAGAGAACTACAAGCCAGTGCTTAAAACTCAAAGGACTTGGCAGTGCTTCATATCCCACTAGAGGAGCCTGTTACATAATCGATAAACCCCGATACACCCTACCATCAC
>NW_006399934.1:2410181-2429614 GCF_000299155.1 Elephantulus edwardii
AAACCTATGAATGAAAGACCTGAGTATAACTTTGGTCGTTTCTCCCAGTTCATAGAGTTTCTGGAGGCAAGCCATTTCGGAATTGGATGCCACTCCTGCTTCCAAGCTTGATTTAATCAGGAATCTCACCAAACACTGTCCATTATGGGTAACCTTTATCACAATTGGTATATCAGTATCACAGTGTTTAGCATCACAGCAACCACGAGTTACCTCTGTACAGCAATGCACAGACCAGTGCTATAGCATTTAGAAGAATGGTTGATAAAAAATCAATTTAAACCTGGCCTGAGGGCTGTAGATTAAAATCACCAACCCTAGGAGGCTTTAGCACCTTGCCTCACTCCCCTTAATGAATCAACTTTCCACCCTAATGCTCACCAATCTTGGCCAACAAGCTTCTATAGAACCCAGCTTCAGTAGGTAACTTTCAAAATGGGCTCCAGCCTCATGCTGCCAACCAAAAGGGTTTTCAATATCAATGATAATGCTTGATAATTTCCACATTCTGTTGAATCACCTTTCTTTGGAATGGGAACAAATACAGAACTCTTCCAGTGAGATGGCCAGGTGGTTGTCCTCCAGATTTCTTGGCACAACTTGGATTAGGTTTGGAAATAAGGCTTGGGGAAGATGTTGTTGTCCTTATTATTAGGTGACATGGAGTTGACTGTGACTCATTTCAAATTCACGAACAACAGATCTAAACCTTGTTCTATCCTGCACCATCCTCACAATCTCTGGTGCTGGAGCCCATTGTTGTAGTCACTATGTCAATCTATCTTGCTGAGGGTCTTCCTCTCTTCTTCACATTTCCCATTGTAAGTAGAGCAAATCTGTGGGAGAAGGCCAGGAGCAGACACATGCACTTCAGGGGAAGGGAGCAGCAGTCTGTGGACCAGGGGCTGCACACCATTCTTAAGGCTACTGTTAAGTCAGGCTGCAGATCATACTCAAGGACACTGTTAACAGGACCTTAGGTCAGGCAAGCCCTGAATTGAGTGGAGACAGAAGGGAGAACTACAGGGAAAAGACACCAACAGAAAGTCAGAGTGAGAGAGCCATGAAGGAGCTCTTGTAGGAAATGGCCTGTATGAGGAGAGGGCATGGGACTGTGGTAGGAGAGGTCAAGGGAGAAGTGAGGGTCCAGAGAAGTCACCAGAAGAATTCCTTGACCACTAGAAGCCTTCAGAGTCTCCCTCCCTCAGTGTGAGAGTCTGTCTATACAGGAGGAGAAAGGGTAGTTCTGGCCTGGGGTCTCCATGAGCTTGTAGTTATTAGAAAATGAAATATGCTAAAATGAGAGTTCTTTTTATCTTGTCACCACTCATTAATATTTCTTATGAGAGGGTGAGTTCAGGGGACTGTGAATTAGTGGACAGGCACACATGGTGATTTAGCAATACAAGTGAAAAGAGTTTTTATTAAGGTAACACAAAGGAGGCATGGTTGGATTAAGATAAAGGCAAGCCTTGTGAAGGAGTTAAGAGAAAAAGAAACAGGGGAAAATGGGTTAACACCCTTGGAATTTCAGGAGTGGATCCAAACATTTTGGTAGGCAGCCAGCAGAGAAAGAGGTGGGCCTGAGGTGGGCACTGCGTTATAGACTCCCAGTCTCTGAGATTGGTCATATAAACTAGCCCCGCCTAGGGCACTGTGGGGCCCCGTCTAGGGCACTGTGGGTTTGGGTGGAGTTTGGATTCAAGTGGCGATTCTTTACCTTGATGCATCTGTCTGTCTTTGACTTCCCTTCAATTTCCTCTTAGAAACCAGGAGGGAGGGAGGGAGGAAAGGAGAGAGAGACTGACACAGAGACAGAGAGAGAAGGAGGGAGGGAGAGGGAGGAAGTGAGGGAGAAAGAGAGAAAGAGAGGAAATGAATGGGGGAGAAAAAAGCCCCTCACCTCACACCCCCTACCCCCAACTCTACGTCCACCTCCCACTCCCACCCCCACCCCCAGCGCTAAGACATTCCTGAGTGAATTTGTCTGGAATTCCTTTTGATACCTAAGGACCCAATTGGAAAGAACATTAATGAATGATGAGGAAGGGTGGGGGACACGGGGCAGCACTGGGGGTGCCTGGGACCTGAAAACGCCTCTTCAAACAAGGTGGAAAAGTCTCTTGAGCCACAGACAGTCAAGAAACTTGAAGGCTGGAGCCAGGCTTGCGGTAAAAAAAAAAAAAAAAAAAAAAAAAGAAAAAAAAAGCCCAGCTTTAAAAGCACGGAGATCTGGTGGGAGGAGTGGGTGCAGCCCCCACCAGAAAAGCCGAGAGGAAGGGTGGTGGATGCCAGGACTCGAAGAGTACCGTAAAGCTTCGGGCGAAAAGCTTCGGTCAAGCGCCGGTTTCCCTTCACATTCATGGAAACGTGTATCCCCACATCAGCGACAAACCTGGGCAGGAGACGCTACAGCGCATGAGACGCCCACAGGGGCCCTACTCACCGTTAGCGAGGCTCGGGTATAATAAGGGCAGGACCCAGGACAAGCGCAACATCAGAGCCATTGTGGCAGAGGCCGCGGAGCGGCAAGAGCAGCCGGCAGTGGGTGTGTGCACCGGCTTTAAAAGTTCCAGAGGAAGCCCGCCCCAAAAAGCGGCTCAAAGTCATTTTTATTTACTTACAAGTTGCGCCGCCTCTGGCTTCTTGAGGAGTGGCGGGTCTTACAGCCCTGGTGTACAAGTTGCCGGACAGAGGTCACTTGTGGTTGCTGTGCGCCTGAACACTGACACTGATGAGTCAAATGCGTTAATGGCTGGTTATCCAACGGGGACAGAGAGTGGGGTGGAGCTCCCGGATTAAAACAAGCTTGGAAGGAGGAGGAGTGGCATCCGCTTCCATAATAGCTTGCCTCCAGAAACCCTAAGAACCTGGAGAGAGGATGAAAGACACACAAGTGTTTAGGACTTTCCTTCATAGGGTCACTATGACGGCACTTAACAACAACAACAACAACAACAACAACAACAACAACAACAACGGCTTAGTTACACTTGTGCCATTCTCAGATTCCATGATGTGCTTAAACACATTGTTGAAGCCACTGTGTCAATTCATCTTTTCAAGGAGTCTGTCTTCCTCTCATTCCTTAACCCTCTACTTTTTCCAAGCAGGATGCCCTTCTCCAGAGACTCATCTCCTCTGATAACATGCCCCAAGAATATGACACAAAGTCTCACCATCTCTGCTGCGAAGACAGGGATGAATTTTCCCCAGTTTTTTCCACGTTGGTTCTTTTGGCCGTCAATGTTATACTCAATTTGTCAACATAATTCACAAACATCAATTTTTGGTCTTCCAAATGGAGGTATCGATCGAGACTGCACCTACACAGGCCTACAACACAACTCCCTAAAGCCTTCTACAGCTCCCCATCTGCTGTGTGTAACACATAATGCCTCTGTTTCACTATTAAATGCTCAGTAAAACTGTTGTGTGACATCACACCTCATTTGTCTGGTGATATCTCTCTTGTTTGCTGTCAAATGAACTCCTCCATTCTTACTTACTCTGCCAGGAACAAAGAGTCTTACTGCTTTCCTCACCTCTGCCTCTGTCCCATCCTCTGGCCTTGATATATCCTTAAAGATGGTCCTGATTGCATAGTGGTGATGGTCATGGGACCTGGTAAATATTCTGGAAACCAAAGAAGAGTTGAGAATTTTGTAGTTTGTAAATCATCTAATAGTGATAATGGCATCCTAAAATCTACCCCATTTCTCCACACACTTGTCTTTGGAAAATCTAGTCAAACAATGTGGAGGGTCAGTGAAAGAGTGAAATCCATCAACAAGATAAATTGACACAGTGACTGACTGTAACAGCAGGGTCAAGAATAGAGAGATAATGAAGATGGTACAGGACAAAGCAATGTTCTGTTGCTCATAGGGTTGTTATGAGCCGTAGTCTACCTGACAACACTTCACAACAGCCAACCCAAACCAAACCAAAACCACTGCTGTTCAGTCATTTGGATTTGCAGAGACTCTTCATCAGGTCTTCAAGACTGGAAATCTTTCTGGGAGGAGACAGGCTCATCTTTCTCCCAAGGAGTAGTTGTTAGATTGGAACTGCTCATGTGTTTATTACATATTCTGCCCCTAGGACTCCTTAACATCCAGCAAGTGGTCCTCAAATGCAACTATTAATTAAGACTGTCTGGGATTTTTGATATCTTTACACTCTGGTTATGGTAAAAATCTACTGAATCAGAATCCTTGAGTTTGGACCAACTTCTGTATCTATATGTATATCTATATGCTCATTGCTGTCAAGCTAATTAGTGGAATTATACTTCTATTGCAAAGTAGAACTACTCATAGAGTCCCTAGATGGTACTTTATGGCAGCACATTGGCTGGTCTTTCCTCTGACGAGTTGGTGGTGGGTTATCAGCCCAGCACTTAACCTCCAGGCCTCCTTAGATTAGGACTGGCCCACTGCCATCAATTGAGTTCTGACTCATAGTAGCTGTGATGAAGCAGAATTTTCCCTTAGGGATTCTGAGGTTGTAAATCATTACAGATGTAGAGTGTCTCCTTTTCAGTCAGAAGAATGGCTGGTAGATTCAAATCACAGTTAAAATGTTAAAAAAGACAATTCAATGGATACAGAGACAGCATTACTATTTAGTCCATGAAGTTGTACTTGTTAGATGTCATTAAGTAGTCTACGACCATAAACAATAGATTTGAAACTTACCCATCCTGTGCCATCCTCATGGTTTCCCATCGGTACAATCACTGTGTCAATACATCTTGTTGCAGGTCTCCCCCCTTTTCTCTGACCCTCCACATTTACTAGCGTGGTCTTTTCCCAATAAATGGCCCCTCCTAAGAACGTGCCCAAAATGTGTAAGATGAAGTTTCATCATGCTTTCCTTTAAGGAGCACCCCGAGGATCCTTCAAGACATATTTCATTGCTCTTTTGGCAGTCCATGAGATATTCAGCTCCACAAATCAATGGCCAGTATCACAAATCAATGGCAGCAACTCCACTTATGTTATCCCTATTCAATGTCCAACTTTCAGGTGCATAAGGAATAAAAGAAAGGATCATGGCTTGGATCAGGTGCACCTTAGTCTTTAACCTGACATCATTACCCTTTAGTATTTTGGAGAGGTCGTTGATAACAGATTTTCTCAGTGGAAACTATCCATTAAGCCTTGTTTATAAATTATTCTCTCTCTCTTTCTCTCTTTTTTTTTAGCTGTCGCAAAAAGCTTCATTGTTCCATTTGATCCAAGGCTGGGCTAGTGTTTTCTGGGTGGATAGGATTCTACACCAGTGTGGGAAAGAGAAGCTTGCTGCTGATGGCAGGGGGATGCAGAGGTCCCCACAGGCCCCTAGTCATGCTTGAGGATGAGTCGCTTAAAGAGATACATGCTCAGTCCAGCCTGGGGGCCCCAGTCTTCTAATATTGGTCAGATGGTCACCCATCTTCTTCTTCTTCTTCTTCTTTTTTTTGAAGGTGTATAAACTATTTATTAACAGGCAAGGCCTATAGACTTATTTCTTCTTAGACACACCCACAGTATGGCCCCCGTGGCCAGTGGTCTTTGTGTGCTGACCTCAAACGTGAAAGCCCCAAAAGTGGCATAGCCCTCTGTGGGCACGGATCTTCTTCAGTCACTCCAGATCTCCACGGAGTTTGTTGTCCAGACCATTGGCCAGAACCTGACTGTATTTCCTATCCTTCACATCTTTTTGTCTGTTCAAGAACCAGAAGGGATCCGTGTGGGCAGAACCCACAGTGTGCAGTCAGAAGGACCTGGTTCAGGTTCTTCTCCAAGGCCTGCGCTGCTTCCATGGCGTCCAGGGGTTTACCCTGCTCATCCTGGGGTGGCTTCTGGATATCTTGGAAGAGTACATGGCTGCTGTGCTGGTTTTGCAGCTTCAAGAGAAGCTCGACACCCTCACACTTCTCCTTCGCCAACTTGTGGAAGAAGTGCCCGTGCCTTCCAAGGCCACATCGTCGCTGTCAAAATAAAAGCCTGGGAGAGAGGTAGAAGTAGGAGGCCTCCATGTGCGGGTTGACCAAACAGTTGACACTGGCCTCTGCTTTAGCGGAATGATTCTGATGGGTCTGAGAGCTCGTAACTGGTTGAGGTTTTGGGACTAATAAAAAACCCAGTGTTAGCTGGTCTGGAAAATAGGAGATGACTAAGAAGATGGTCCTGGGGTTACACCTGTAGATGAAAATGGGGGGTAGTGGGAGGCTGGAGGTTGGGTATTGCTGGGTCTGTTCCATTCAAACACTTTTGAAGCAAGAGACAGATCCATGGGACTGCTGGGAAACTAAAATTATTCATTTATTGAGGGTGACCGAACACCTATAGCAAGCAACACTGTCTCTCAATGAAAAGCATCTACAAATAGAGAGCCCTGCAGTGATTTGTTGTCCAAACTGGAATGCACTACTTATTATTTCATCCTGCAAAAAGCAGATGTCATTATCTATTATTCCTGAATGTGTAGCAATTATAAGCAGTTAGGACATTAAGTTATCGGACATAGAACTGGGAAAACTGGCAAACAGTATCCAGGAATTACTGTAACGATCCTTAGATATATGCCACGACCACATTGTCATTTTCAGATTTCTCATGTCAAGAGAAAAGGATGGATTGACTAAATTATATAGAGTCTAGAAATTTTCTAGATTAACACAAACATTCATTTTAGATAGTGGGCACATCCCTGGGGGTGGGTGGGGGAACTTACTGTTTGGAGCACTGCAGAGTCAAAATAATTTTGTAAGTAGTTTTCATTAAGAGAGAGAACTTTAGTGGCCTAGTTCATAGGAAGCTGTGTTGCTGACTCAAAAGTGGTATATCTTTGATGGTTAGAATCCACCAGCGAGTGGCTCTCTGGGGAAAAATGAGCAATCTCTTGTGTAATTTACAGCCCCTGGCAGCCCAGTGGAGGGTCAGTTATAAGTTGGTTCTGACTTGGTGATTGAGCGAGTTTACGAAGAGAGGAAAATGAAGTTCAGTCTCCTCTTAGACAAGGAGTGCTAGGCTCAGAATGATTGATGCTGCTGCTTCTGCTGCTGCAGAATGTCAAGGTCTTGTTGATTCTCTAGCAGATACAAAGATTGCTTTAACAACAAACAATTGGGGGCCACAGAAGAAAGGACATCAGCTGAGTTTCTCATTGCTGAAGGACAATAACACGCAGTTGTTGGAGCTACATTACTGTTAATAAGAATTTTCTATTTATATTGACAGTGTGAGTATATTGACATCCCATGGTGTTGTTACTGATATACCTGTCTGTCAGATTAATTTAAAAACACTAATTAAATGCAAAATATTAGACTACATGAACTTCTAATTATTTAGCTCGTTCTTCATGCAATTTGCAAATTATTATGCGCCGTATTGCAGCCTCATTTAGAAGCTTGACTGCAACCTATGCAACATAGCATGCTTAGACATTTTTATCATATCACTAAGGACTACTATGCCCATATAGCTGAAATGTCAGCTAAGCTTGCAGCAATAATAGACAGCTTATCTGACAAGCTGCTGTCTAAGTATGAGACAAAAACTCCTGCTCCTTCTGCTTGCTTCAGGAATGTTTGTAAGCAAAGGGCAAGAATGCACAAAGCCATCTCTTCTCTCCTTCCAGAAGAACAAATATAGATGTTGTTATTGAGAATTAATAAAAGTTACAAACCACACCTGACAAAGCATGTATGTCACGTAAATGCAATAAATTATGAAGAACTTCTAATAGGGTTGCTTACAACAGATGTAGCTTCTCACACTGGAAAACTTCATGTTTTATAAGGCCTTAACAATTTTTTTTTCTTCCTAAACTCCATTTGTTGAGGGCCGCTGAAGGCATATTTTGCTAAACTGCTGCTCCAGGTATTTTGTTTGGAAAATCTATCACAGTAGGGCACAACTGTTTATTGGATGAGCAGAAAAGAAAGATATGCTTGTGGCAACCAGAAAGTTCCAAGGTCTTTCAAGTTGTAGAAAAATGGACCCGTAGAAACATTGAAGTGTTCTCAGGATGCAAAGTTGGAGCTGAAATGGGGTATCAAACCAGTTGCAAAAAGTGTACAGCAGCCATCTCTTGAGGTTAAACCTGGTACCCAGATAGGCAAGAAAGCCTCAGGACACGTAGCTTGTTGGCCTTGTCCCGTCCCGTCGTATAATCTGATCATGTGTGAAAGTCACAAAAGCTTCATAGTGTTCTGTTAGTTTGGTATTGAGGATTTGCTCATATTCCTCTCGAATTTTATCTTCATAGTCTTTTAAGAGACGCTCACATAGTATTCCAACTTGTCGGAGGGTAAAGGTGGGCTGGTCCTTCTTGAACCAGGAAGAACCTGGAGAACTAGGTGCTGTGAGTGCTGAGGATTGGGGCTGACTTTCTGAAGTACAAGCTTCACTCTGATTAAGAACAACTTCTAAATGTCTCCACCTCTGGTAACGACTACATTCTTGTTTTATGTTCTGAAAAATTTGCTCTGGAGTTGGAAGGCGCTGCTAGCCGCCGGGCGGGGCGGACTGCTGCACGGTGGGTGGAGGGCTCTGCATCTGAAACCGCGGCGGCTCGGCGTCCGGGGACCTGAGGCCCTGCGTGGAGCCGGGCAGAGGAGCGCAGCGCCGCCACTTCGGGGAGACGGGGCTCAGCAGCGCCGCCTAGAACTCCATGGGCCGCTTCAAAGTCGCCCCACACGCCATGCCTCCTCGGAGCCAAGAACCAGCAGCCGACTCGGCGGTGACTACAGCCGACCTCCGTCTTCTGAGCGGCTCTCGCCAGCCAAGCCGGCTCCAATGGCGCCTCCAGCACCCGGCAGCGGAGGCCTTAACAATTTGAACTTAGGTCATGGCCAAGATCTGGGAAGAGAAGAGGTGATGATACTACTGGAAAATTGAGCTGTTCAACTGACTACAGGTCATATATGTTTATGACGAAAATATGGAGTGGCAAGAAGCTGCACTGCAATCTGAAAGGCAGACGGTTCAAGGCCACCAGCTGCTCTGCAGGAGAAGGATGGGCAGTCTTCTCCTGTGCGACTAACTGCCTCTGAAAATCCACCAGAGGGTCGGCTATGGTCAGTTCCAACTCTATGGTACACAGAAACAACAATATTGTAATATCTGTCATCATAAATATATCAAGTGCAAAGTGAAATCTTGCTGAGTATTAAACAATGGCTAGAAGAGTAACATTGACAGGGAACTACGAGATAGTTAGGCTGTCTCCAGAAGATGATGTGGCACGAGGGATATTGCAGATATCAGATGGACCTTGGCTTAAAGCAGGAAATACCAGAAAGACGTTTATCTGTTTAAAGCTATTTTACAATGTGAATTAAAGAAAATAATTGCTATGCAAAGTTATTTTGCTATGTGGATTAAATAAAATAATGGTTAACGTTGGGAAGAACTTGAACCCCAGAACACTTAACTGTTCTTACATGCAACTTAAACTTAGATCAAGAACCATTTCTTTGTACAGAACAAGGGAACAATGCATGGTTTAAAATCAGGAAGGGTATACATCAGAGTTAAACATTTCTCCCATATTATTCAATCTGTATGCTGAGCAAATCATTTGAGAAGTTGGACCAATATGAAGAAGAATATGGGATCAGGATCAGAGGAAAACTCATTAATAGCCTGAATTATGTGGATGGGATGGCACAACCTTGCTTTCTGGAAGTGAAGAGGACATGGAACCCTTGCTGCAGATGATCAAAGACCTCAGCCTTCAATATGGACTGAACAGCAATCTCTAAGCCAAGAGAGCAAAATTCTCACCACTAGACCAATAGGCAGTATCATGATAGACGGATAAAAGATCAAGTTGTAAGCAATCTCATTTCACTTGCAACCACAATCTATAAGTTCATGTGATGTCATAACTTATTTAATGATGGTGAAATTTGAAATACTAAAACTATGATCAATGTCTCTAGGAGGTTTCCTGTATAAGACTAATAAAGTAAACTGGAAAAGATTATTATTTTTTTAAATTTTATTTTATTATTTCTGTGTGAGTATACCTTCAAATCAGATCTGACTGGTACAGGAGGAGATTGTCCCTCCTTCCCCAGCAGAGCATCTGGTGGATTCGAACCGTGCGCCTCTGGGATTGTAGTTGCAGCTCCTTGCCACTAGGCCACCAGAGCTCCCCTAGAAAAGATTATTTTAAGATCTTTCTATTAAAAGTCACCATTTTTTTAATGCTTAGAGGAATAAAAATTCAAGGCAAGGTGGCACAAAAAAGGTTACCAAAATAGAGTTCCAGAAAACTTTTCAGAGAAATAATAGAACTTCCTGATAAAAAATTAAAAAGGATAGTTAAGTGTCTTCAGTAAAATGAGAAAAACACAAAAATACAGAAGAATTTAAAAAGAAAAACTATGCTAGACTAAATAGATATAGCTCAGAAGTAACAAAAATAGGAAATTGAAATTTTTACTATTAAGACTGAATATCAGAAATAAATAATACATTAAGGGGGAAAGTACAGCAATATTAAAGAAATGTAAGACATATTTGTTGTTGTTGTGTGCCATTGAGTCAGAGCCAACCCATAGCTGACCCTCCAGCAGGTTTTCAGAGGCAGTTTATTCCATAGGAGACTGCCCATCCTTCTCCCACAGAGCAGCTGGTGGCCTCAAACTTTGTGCCTTCAGAATAGCAGCAAAGCTTCTTGCCACTAGGCCACCAGAGCTCCCTAAAACAGATGAAATATAAATTTCTCAACACTAATCTATTAGAGAAACAATCAAAAAGAGAAGGAATGAAAATGAAGAAAGCCCAAGAACTCTGTGGGACAACATCAAGGGGAATAACATGTGTGACTGGATTTCCAGACTAGGAAGAGACTCCAAAAAGTACAAAGAAAATCTGTGAAGATTTGCTGGCAGGATATTTCCGCAAAATTATTTAAAATAAGAAACTAATGCACTCTAGAAGATGAGTGCACTCCAAATAGGACAAACACTAAAAGAAAACCACTCAAACCTACCCTAATAAAGCATTCCAAAATCAAAGACAAAGAAGACTGAAAGTGGCTCAGGACAAAGCATTATCCATCTCCTTTACAAAGGAGAGCCAATAAGACTAAGCTGCAGTGTCTCAGCAGAATCCACATAGAAGACAACGTGATGACATATACCAAACACTGAAAGAAAAAAAAACCCCAAAACACAACATGCCTACCCAGAATTACATACCCAGTAAAATTGTCCATTAAATCTGATGGTGAAATAAGGACATTTCTTGATAAATACAAACTAAAGGAATTTGTGAAAAGTAGACCAATCCTGCAGGGAGCTGTAGTGTCCTAGAGGAAAAGAAGTTGCATTGCCAACCCAGAGCAGGCAGTTCAAATCCATGGGCCTTCTACTCTGTTCAATTTATAGCGTCGGAAAACCTGCTGAAGTATTAGCTCTGAATCAGTGCCAATTTGAAGTCACATAACAATCAACAAGAATAGACCATTCCTGAAAAAAAATACTAATAAGAGTTCTTTGGACAGAGTCAGCAATAGAGATGGAAAACTGAAATTAACATATACAAAACATCATTCTGAAATTGCTCAAGTCACAGAAATAAACAAAGTATAATATCATGAAACACTGAAAATAGGCAACAAGTATCAGTCCATAAATGAGGACAAATACAATACAAAAAGAAGGAATAGGAAGTGTAGTTACAATAGTCCCAGAGCTTTAAGACTGAAGGTCAGGCAGCCTGTGAGCACATCTGAGATGTGCTGACTTTTCCCAGCATCCCTGTATCCTGTCCCTGTATCCTTTTCCCAGTCTATACTATAATCTGTTGTTGTTGTTGATTGTTGTCGAGTCAATCATGAGTCATAGGGACCCTATGAACAAAAGACGTGAAGCCTTTCTATAACTATTGCTATTTCTCAAAGTTCATAGAGTTTCCAGAGGCATGTTGTTTAGGAAGTGGATGCCATTCTTGCTTCCAAATCTGTCTTAAACTGGGAACTCCACCAAACATGTCCACCATGGGTAACCGTTATGGCATTTGACACCCCAATGGCACAAGGTTCAGCATCACAGCAACCCCAGGTTATCTCAGAACAGCAAATTGACAGAAAAGTGCTGAACCACTTAGAAGAATGTTTCTCCAAAATAAAATAACAACTGACTTTTAAAGACAAAGGCCCACACAAGAACTTGTTGATTCTAAACAAAAGGCTTAAATAAAACGACAATATGCTGCTGTTGTTGTTATGTGCCATTGAGTCACCTGTGACCCATAGCGACCCTATGCACAGCAGCTCTGAACCCTTCCCTATCCTGAGCCAGTCTTACTAATTCTGACATACCAACACCCCAGTTACTGTATCAATCTGTCTCACCCGAGGTTTTCCTCTCCTCCATCCTTCCGAGCATGATTTCCTTCTCCAAGAACCAGTCTCTCCTGGCCACGTGCCCAGAGCATGTAAGATGGAGCTACAAAATCCTAGCCTCCAAGGAGAGACTTGATTACATCTCCGTTAAACCCCAAAAAGATTAAAAAATCAAAGAGAGGGGGAAAATGTTAATCAAACGCAGAGCAGGAGTGGCAATATTATTTTCTGATCAAATAGACTTGAAGGCAATAACCAGCATAAGAGATGAGGAAAAGTATTACATAATGATCAAAGGATAAATTGAACAAGTTGAAAGGACTATATCCAATACTTATGCATCCAACTACAGAGTTGAAAGGACCATAGATTAGACTAACAGATTTGGAGAGAGAAATAGACAACTCCACAATAAGAGCGGGAGATGTCAATATACCATTCATAATGAAAGGCAGAATAACTAGAAAGGAAGTCCCAAAGATGCAGAAGAACTAAACAATACAATTAGTTCATAACTGGATCTCAAAAATGTAGATAGGACACTCCATCCAAACAGAACACAATCTACCTTCTTCTATAGTGCTCATAGGACATTCTCCAGAATAGACCGTATTTTAGGTCACAAAGCAAGCCTCAAGACATTAAAGAAAAAAATAATCTAAATACTAGGCAATTCTATTAATAGACCTCAGCTGATAGACTGCACAGGAATCAGATTGACTATATGTACGGAACGAAATGTTAGAGAAGCTCATTATCAGCAGTCAAAACAGGCCAGATGCTGACTGTGAAATAGACTATTGATTACTCATATGCGAGTTCAGATGGAAGTTGAAGAAAATGGAAACTGTTACACCCAAATTTAAGAATCATCTTAAGAACAGAATTGAGGCACTGAACATCAATGATCAAAGCCCAGAACTGTGGGATGACATCAAAGACATCATCCATGAAGAGTGTAAAAGGTCATTACAAAGACAGAGGAGAAAGGAAAAACCAAAGTGGATGTCAAAAGAGACTATGGAAGCTGTATTTGAGCATCAGGTTAAAAAAAAAAAGGAAGAGATGCTGAAGTAAAAGAATGAGACAGAATATTTCAAAAGGCAGCTTGAGGAAAAAATTATAATAAAATGTACAAAGAACCGTAGTTGGAAAAGAAAAAGGGAAAAACTTGTCTGGAACTTCTCAAACAGAAACTACTGAAAACCAAACACAAATGTTGAGTTGTAATACTGAGAGACACTGTTGGCAAAACCTTGAATGATACAGGAAACATTAAAAGAAGGTGGAGGGAATGTGTAGAGTCACTGTATCAAAAAGAATTAGTCAACACTGAAAAATTTCAGGAAGTACCAAATGACCAAGAGTTAAAGGTAAAAAATGGAAGAAGTTCAGGCTGTGTGAAAGGTATTGACAAAAAATAAGGCTCCAGGAATCATTCAAATGCCAATTGACATGTTTCAACTAACGATGCAGTTCTGGACTTAACAGTCTATGCCAGAAAATTTGAAGTACAGTTGCCTGGCAGACTGGCAGGAAGAGATCCATATTTATTCCCATATCCAAGAAAGGTGAACCAACAGAATGTAGAAATTATCGATCATGTTCTTGTTGTTATGTGCCATCGAGTCACTTGCCACTCATTGCAACACTGTACAGCAGCTCTGAACCCTGCTCTATCCTCAACCAATTTCATGGTCTCCTACACACAATGCCCCCTTCTCCCCAGTCACTGAGTCAATCTATCACATCCAGGGTCTTTCTTTTCTACACTGTCCTTCCACCTTCCCAAGCATGATGTCCCTCTCTAAGGACTGGTCCCTCCTTGCAATATGCCCAAAGTATGTCAGGCAGTGCTTCAGAATCCTTGTCTCCTAAGAGCAGCCTGGTTTCACCTTCTCCAGGACGGATCTGTTTGTTCACCCAGCAATCCATGATATATTTAATATTCTTCTTTAGCACCACAGCTCAAATGCATCAATTCTATCATCCCTAGTCATTGTCCATCTTTCTGATGGCCCAGATCAGATACACCTTAGTCTCCAGACTGACACTGTTGCTCTTCACTACTCTGGAGAGGTCCTTGACAGCAGATTTTTTCCCCAATGCAATTTATCTTTTGATTTCCTGATTACTGATACCAAGAGTGTTGATCATGGAGCCAAGTAAGCGGAAGTTGTTAACAAATCTCAATCTCTTCACCATCTATCATAATGCTACCAATCGGACCAGTGGTAAGAATCTTTGTTTTCATGATGAGAGCTTCAATCCATATTGAAGACTGCAGCAAGGCTCCAGGTGTGCTTCTCAGTTTCAGCAAACAAGGTCGTGTAATCTGCATAACACAAGTTGTTGATGAGTCTTCCTTCAATCTTGATGACATGTTCCTTCTCATAGAGAGATAGGATGCATTCCTGATGAACTTCTTTCCTGATTTTGAACCATGCAGTGTTTCCTTACTCTGTTCTGAGAACTGCCTCCTGGTCCAAGTATAGGGTTGCATAAGCACAATCATATGTAAGCAAAATATTGCTGAAGATCATCCAATAATGGCAAGAACAGTACATTGACAGAGAACCGCCAGAAGTTCAAGTGGAGTTTAGACGATATCATGGCACCAGAGATATCACTGCTGATGTCAGATGGATCTTGACTGAAAGCAGAGAATACTAGAAGAAGGTTTGTTTGTGTTTTACTCAATAAGCAAAAGCAATTGACCTTGTGGATCATAACATACTTTGGTGAACATTGAGACAAACAAGAACCCCAGAATATTTAATTGTGCCCATGGGCAATTTATTCCTAGACCAAGAAGCTTTTGTCCAAACAGAGCAACGGACCAGTGAATGTTTTAAAAGCAGAAAAGGCGTATGTCAGGACTGTATCCTTTCTCCATAGCTATTCAATCTGTATGTTGAGAAAATAATTTGAGAAGCTGGACTTTATGAAGAAGAATATGTCATGAGGCTCAGAAGACATATCAATATCATATCAGATGACACAACCTTGTTTGCTCAAAGTGAGGAAGACTTGAAACTCTTGCTACAGAATATCAAAGACTATAGCCTTCAATATGAATTATATCTCAATATCAAGAAAACAAAAATCCTCACAATTAGGCCAATGGGCCAATGTTATTGTTGTTGTTAGGTACCATCAAGTAGAGTATGCATCATAGAAACCCTAAGAACAAAAGATCTGAACCATGTTCTCTCCTTTGCCATCCTTACACTTCCTGATGCACAAAAGCTCATTGCAGCAGTGACCACATCAATCCACCTGGTCAAGGATCTTCCTCATCTTCACTGACCCTCCACCCTTCCTAGCATCATGTCCTTCTCCAAATAACATGCCCCTCCTAGCAACATGCCCAAAGTATATGAGGCAAAGCCTCATCATACTTAACTTCAAAGGACACTCTGGCTGCACTCTCTCCAAGACATATTTACTTGTTCTTTTGGCCTTCCATGGGATGTTCAGTGCTCTTCCCCAATACCACTGCACAAACACACCGATTCTTCTTCTGTCATACATACTCACTGTCCACCTCTCAGATGTACAGCAAGTGATAGGGAAGACTATGGCCTGAATCAGACACACCTTAGTATTCAAAGTGACATCATTACTCCTCTAGGCCAACAGGTCACATTATAATGAATGGAGGAAAGATTGAAATTGTTAATCATTTCCACCATCCTTGGTACTAGCAGTTAAAAAAAAAAGATGTGTTGCATTGGGAAAATCTGCTTTCTAGGACCTGTCTAAGGTGCTAAGGAGTAACATGTCAGTTTAAAAATGAAAGTGCATCTCATAACAAGCCATGGTCTTTTCAATTACTTGCTATGCATCTGAAAGCTGGACAGTGAATAATAATGACAGAAGAAGAATAGATGATGTTGAGCTGTGCTGCCGGACAAGAGTACTGAAGGATTTTGCAAAAGAACAAACACATAGGTCTTGGGAAAAGTGCAGCCAGGACGTTTCTTAGAGGGAAGGTTGGTAAAACTGTCTCACACTTTTTGGACAACTTTTTTGGAGGAACTAATCCTTAGAAAAGGACATCATGCTTGGAAATGTGCTAGATCAGTATTAGAGAAGATCCTTAACAAAATGGATTAACACAGTGACTGTGACAATGGATGGGAGTATATCAGGCATGAGAAGGATGGCACAGGATAGGCCAAGGCCTAGACCCATTGTTTATAGGGTTGCTATCAGTCAGAGTTGACATGAGGACACCTAATAACAATAATATGGGGCACATCCATCCATCTGTGCATTAAGGAACCTGGACTTCATTCTTCACCCCTTCATGAATTTCATGGCCTCTGGGGTAAAACATAAAATTAATTTCTTATTTTATCTTTTCCTCTCCCATCAATCAGTCTGATTACTAGAGAAGAAGCATTTGGATCAACTTTTACTCCACATTTGCAGGACTGTGACCACAAAGAGATGAAAGAACTGGCTCTGGAAGAATATGAGGAGGCCACAGAATGCTAGCAGTGTATGTCCCCCCTGAACTGTCCCTGAGAAAGAGAACAGGAGACTCTAAGAGGTAGAAGAAAATCAGGGACCGCATCCTGCTGAGATGCACTCCTCTGTCTTCCCAAAAGGTTGGGAACATTTGCTCATTTTCTCCCACAAGGACACAGCAGGAGAATGAGGACACAAGGGGGAACTTGAACAGAGCACCGAGCATGAGTTATCTGAAGGAAGTCAAACCCAAGCCATAGGTCTGCAGGAGAGAGCTGAAAGACTACTGAATGAACAGGAGACAAGGACTTGTGCTCAGAACCAATCTGTCTGTTCTAAGTGGGGGTTTCCTAAGATGTTTGGAGGGAGACTCAAGGGTCATGCTGTGACATCTGGTTTCTCTCAGGTTTTTGCACCCTGGTTTTTTCCCCCCCATGATGTTTCAAGAGATTTAGGGAAAGGGAGACAAAGACTACAGTCACCACATAGTATCTATCTTCCTCAAAGGCTAACCACTTCCCCTGCTGTCATATTATAAACTCTTTCATGGTTGTTCTCTCTGATACCACAATTATCCAGGCCCTTATCTGTTGATTCCCCACATAAATCATGTGACCAGCCCGGAGAGCATGAGCAATGGTGAGAGGAAAGGGAAGAACAGAGCAGAACCTGGTCCTTACTCAGCCCCCATCCCAGGGAGCAAAGGGCCCAGGCTGAACACTCAAGGACCCTGGCCTGGTCCTGGCTATGGGAAGAATTGAGGAAGGGTGTGAATGCAAATGTGGCTTACATGTCTCCCTCCAAATGTCTCAGAGTTTATATCCTGTTATTCTCCCCACCTCTATTCATGAAGAAGGACAGAGGAGAGCATGCTGGCAGAGACCCTTTCACTCCCACTTATGCTGCAGTTTCTCACCTGACATTTCCACACGTGCTAATCTCTTTTTGTTACAGTGAAAGACAAAACCAGTTAACACCAATAGCAACAGCAATAACAACAATAACACTCTGCTGTACCTCCCAATGTCCTAGGACCATCATGAAAAAGAACCTAATTATACATTGGTCCCTTCACATTCACAAGTCTTTTCTTCCCCCCTCTCAGTAATCCCTACTAACCAGGATCAGTATCTTCCAGGATTGACCATGCTCACAAAAGGTCACAAGGTAGCACTGTCCATCCATATATTCCTTAATGAAAAATTGTGGTTGCATATTTCTGTCCCTAAAGTTCACCCTGACATCATAATGAAGATTGCGTGCTCCTGGAGGAGGAGGAGGAAATCACACACACTCCATTCTAGAAATAATTGCACCTAAAATATTTAATAGATGTTTCTTTTATTCTGAGTCCCTAAGAAAGGAGTGACAAAGGAGTTCATACTCACAAAGGGTGAGAAACCCAGTGTAGGAGAAAGGAGAAGGCCTGCTACAGAGAAAGGCTAAAACCCGACCCAAACACATTGCCTTCAAGTTGGTTGTGATTCACAGTGACCTCACACTGAGTTTTCAAATATCGTCTTTATGGGATGAGACTGGCCATCGTTCTCTGGTGGAGGAGCTAGTGGATTCAAGCCACTGATCTTTAAGTGGACAACACAACACTCCAACAGAGTTCTTTATGAAGAAGGGCTAGAGACAACATGGTGAGAAAACAAGGATTTTGGTCAGTTATGAGTGGTAGAGAAAAAGACCACCAGAATTAGGGAAATAAAGGGGGATGTGAAGACCAAGGAGTTGGATCAAGAACAGTGTGCTTTCTTTGGGATATATGCCCAGTAGTGGGATGTTGTTGTTATTATGTGCTGTTGAGTCACCTGAGACTCATAGCAACCCTATGTACAACAGCCCTAAACTCTGCTCTGTGCTGTGCCAATCGCACTGTCTCCGACACACCCATCTTGATTACCCCAGTCACTGAATCAATCCACCTCATAGAGGGCCTTCCCCTCCTGCGCTGTCCCTCCACCCTACCAAGCATGATGTTCCTCTCCAAGGCTGGGCCAAATTCTATTTCCAGTTTTTTCCTTTTTTCTTTTTTTTTAAAGATAGAAACAATCAAAATTTATTTGTAGAAAGATTTTTTCAATCCATAAATAGTACAAAAATAAACAGAAATTTACTTCAAGATTTTTTTTAACATAAGTTAGTTTAAAAACACATTTGCCTGAGGCCCCAATACATTCACATACAGATCCCCAGTTCCCAGGTTCAGTCAGCAGGTTAATGTTAAAAACAAATCAAGTTTTCTTTCCAAAGATCAGTGAATACTTTTTTTTTTAACACTAGCATTTCAAATATTGATTATTCTTTTTAAACATTAAACTTTGAAACAAAATCTTAAAAAGTCCCCTGAGTTGTCTTTAATGACACATATTTAACATTCTCTCATTTCTCAGATGCCTTTATTTACAGTTTACACAAACACTGATTCTGTCAGTAACTAATTCTTGATTTTAATAATATGAGAACTCACAAAAACTTGTACAGAATAACTTTCCTTAAAAGTTATGGTTGACTGGCACTGGCTGAAAATCGCCTGTGACTTCATCCATAGCCACTGGTGAGAGTCAGCGCCCAGAGCCATCAGGGGCTTTAAGCTC
>NW_006399934.1:2430774-2441909 GCF_000299155.1 Elephantulus edwardii
AAAAAAATATTAAAAAAATTTAAAAAATGTTATGGTTGAATGGGTTAATGAAGCACCAACATGTTCTCCAAAAAAGATACAAAAAGTTATTACTATTATTATTATCCATCTAGGTTAACTTCTGTGGTCTGATGCATAGCTAAATCCTCATACATGACTTCTGATCTTAATTATTTAATAACACTAGACTTAAGCTGTTAATAACTCACTCACAGATCTTAATCCACTCTTAAATCTGTCTCTGAATTTCAATCATTTCTCTTGATTATTTATATAATTTAGAGCCTTAACTGCAAATAAGAACTTATAGATTCTGATATAGTCGGGGTTGGGAGAATTAATGATTGCAAGCTTAAACACAATTTATAAAATGAACATGTTAATACAACATAAATAGTCTTCAATAAATTAAATAATATACAGTACCAGGAAAATGTCAGTTGACAATGAGATGTGGAAAAGAAGTATCATCTTACTGGCAACTATTGGAGATTTTTTTTTTAAAATAAGATAACACATTCTTTAGAATAGAAATGTAAATTTCCTCCTGTAAAGAACCCTTAAGTTCTTTCTAAAACACTAACATCTTCGGTCATATATTTATTGTAAGCCACGTCCCTTGTTAAGGTAAGCTCATAATCTACTATATTTCAAAGCGTGTGTTTTCCCCTTTAGTCATCTTAACCAAAACCTTATTACCATTGAACTGATTGTAATTCATGGTAATTCCATGTGTATCAGAGTATAATTGTGCTCGACAGGCTTTCAAGGCCTACATTTTGGAAAGTAGATCACCAGTTCTTTCTTCTGAGGCACTTTTGGGGGACATTCAAACCTCTGAACTTAAGGTTAGCAGCAGAGTGGGTAATATGTTTTCACCACTCAGTGACTAGTCATCTCAGGCATTAAATAGTTGTCCTGATCTGAGGTTTCCCTGAAAACTTGCAAAAGTTATTAGAAAATAGAAGTAGAGTTCAAAGAAAGACTAATTCAGACCTAAAGGCCAGGAAAACAAATTTAAAGGTAAAATGCTCAGACTAGAGTTTTTCTTAGCAAAAATAGCTAAAAGAGGAGGAAAAGGAGCAGCATAAAAATCATTAGGCTTGATTCAAATGCACAGTGTCTCTCACGCTATGTTTCAATCATTAATTTGCACTGGTTTATCCATTCAAATTTATAGTAGCTCCTGCTATTGATGGAAGTTATTGTTATACAATATGTAGAACTACATGTTTTATAACTTTAGCACAGGAACTAATGTAAGCTTGTAAAAGTGACTGAAAGTATTTGAACTTTGTAAATAAACCAGTATAAAATTTTTAAAAAGTTTAAAAAAACCCCAAAACAAAAAGTGATTCTATCATACAAAGTTCTACCATTCAAAAAAAAACTCACAAGAAATTACTGCTAATGTCTGATTTATGATATCATCTAAAAATGCATTTGTAATACTTAATTTTTGTGACAGATAACATGTCTGTAATCTGGTTTGTAACAGATAAATGTCTGAAATACTTCAGCATTCCAAAATAGAAGTTGCTTCCAATGTATCATAGAAGATACACTTGAAAAAAACCAATAGTGTTAAAAAAAAAACCCAAACAAACAAAACTTGCAGCATTTTGTCAGCTGGTCAACAGCAGTCAACTTTGTTAAATGGTCTTATGCTTTTGTCTTTACTGTTTTTTGGGTTTTTTTTGTTCTTATTAAAATGCAAACTTGTGCAGAGCATGTCTCTTCAAAGTAGTAACACATGGAAATGTTCACAAGTATGATCCCTTTCTCCGCATCAGGAGTACTGAATTGCTACAGAAGATGAAACATGAAGAGTTAAATATAAATATTCTTTTTTATTATTATTAAATTTTATTAGTTTTAATGAACATTTACAGAGATTTTGGGTTTTCATTCATTCATTGTTGCACTATTTTCTCTACCCTCCTCCCCAGTTCGTTCTTCTCCCCCCCACCTTGAATCTCTGTTTTAATTGTCCAATTGCCACAGTGCTTGTCAAAGCCAAATATAAATATTCTTAAATAATTAAGTTAGGTGAAATAAATTCCAGTTCACATAAATAAATAAATATGACCAATTGACTTCTACAGCTCAGTTGACCATTCCTTACGCAGGACGGCAGGGTTGATGTCATCTAGCCTTGAGGGAGAAGAGCTTGCATTTATGATGACGGTTTTGGTGAGCTGGGAGTCCGGGACACTGAATGCAGTATATGGGCAGCCTTTCACATTATTGCAGATGAGAGACTGAATCGAGGCTGTGTTGACGATTTTAAAACCCACTTCTCCACCAAATGTGCTATGCTTCCAATAGGTAGGAGAACATGTAAGATTACCCATCAGTTCTTTCAAGGAAAATGGCATTCCTAGTTCTACCATGGTCTCACCAAAGCTGGAATCTGGAAGAGTCTTTTCTACCAGCAGGGTGGGATACAGCTCCATAGCTTCAATGTCACCGTAGAGAGCCTCTAACTCTGCAGCCATTTCCTTTTCTCTAGTAGGATCTTCAAAGGATGAGTAGGGTCTCATAAAAAAGCGTCTGCGGTACTCACTGAGAGACTGATATTTCATCTCTCTGCTCTGGTTGATAGATGCTTGTGTTACTTTCTTTACTGCAAGTGGGACATTTCTGCCACCAGCAACCCTACCAGCAATCTGCTTGGTGAATGCTTCAACAAAGTGGGTCACTCCATGCTCCAGCAGTACAGAGTTGTTGTAGACAAACTGTTGGTAGTTGTACTCTTGGTTATTAATCTGAAAGGTGTCAGGCAGGAGAGGGTGCCAGTGGTAGAGAGTGTTAAACTCGGCAGTGATGCAGTTTTGGTACTGGAACTCTTGATTGAAAAGCAGCTCTGGGTCAAACTTCAGTTTAAAATGATAGCCACTGAGGTGCTGCACATAGTCTTTGATCACAATCTTAATAGTCTCTTCTATGAGAATTAGCCTGCTTGTCTGGAACAGTTTCTCATCGTCCCATTTGGGATGTTCCTCTTTAAGCACATCACGCACTCGGTTAAGTTCACAAAGCCAAATGGCGGCATACATCATTAGACCTGGCGCCAGACCAAAGACCTCTTGCCCCACAGCAAAGCGAAATAGGGTAGATCATGTCTGCCTGAGTCTCCTTGACTGTGGGAGTATACATCTCTCCATCAATCATCTGATATTTCAGTTTTCCATCCTTGAAAAGGCACAGTTTATGCTGTCTGTGCAGAGTTTCACCATAAATATGATTTAAATCCACCCCATGGCCCAGTCCTCTTGAAATACTGATGGGTAAAGTGTTGGGCAAAGAACGCAAACATCATATTTGTGCCCTGGGGATCAGGAATGAACTTTCTTCTCAGAAGAAGTTTTTCCACAGTCTCATTTGAATCAGGGAGCTGCTTCTTCCCTTTTACACCCATAGGGGTAGGGCAGTCATGAGGCACTGGAGGAAGGGCTCTGGTGTAATAGGAGAGGTTGGAAAGGGCCTCCCAGCTTTTGTAGCCATAGTCAACATTATAAGTTGGTGGGCTATCAACTAAATGTGATCGTGATGTCAACACATACTTCATAATGGCATTTTGCAGAAAGGGAAGGTTATTGACAATGTTCCAAACTCCCTTGAAGTGGGTGAGGATGTAGTGTAGTACCGTGTTGGGAGTAGGTTTCAGTAATAGCTTTATTCTTGTCATAAGTTCAGGTGTTGTACAGTTTTCACCATAGAATCCTGTTCGTGTGCAATCACATTTATACTGTTCAAATTCTCACATGGATTGAAACAGCAAGGATTTGCTGCAAAGCAGAGCAGGGCCAAGCAAAGCAGCAAGATGCGGGCGAGCATCTTGCAGGGCACAAGGCGGATGGAGGTGCGGAAGTCGGTGGACTCGGGTTGCAGAGCTGGACGAGGTGCTGTGGAGGAGTTTCTGGGCATGCTCCTGAAGCTTGTCGGGTCCTTTGACACTGACTATTTCCAGCTTTTTGAATAAGCACCAGCCTGTCTTCCATAGTCATTGTAACATTTCACATTCCTATCACAGTATGTGAGAGTTCTGATCTTACCATAAGCATGCCAGTATTTGTTATGTGCTATCCTGTTGAACTTTGCTAATGTTGGGGTGAGATGATACCACATTGTTGTTTTGATTTGCATCTCTCCAATAGTGACTTTGAACACTTTTTCATGGTTTCATTTGCCTTCTGGCCTTCTTCTTTGGTGAAGGTTCTATCCATCTCTTCTGCCTATTTTGTGATTGGATTTTTTTTTAAATTATTGATGTGCTGGAGTATTCTATGAATTTTAGTTGTCATTGTTGTTAGGTGCCATCGACTCACAGCGACCCTTTTCTATCCTGTGCCATCCTCACACTTCCTGGCACAAAAGATCCCATTGCAGCAGTCACCATGTCAATCCATCTGGTTGAGGATCTTCCTCTCTTTCACTGACCAGCTCCCCCCACTACCCAGCATCAGGTCCTTCTCCAAGGAATAGCCCCTCCTAGCAACATGCCCAAAGTATATGAGACAAAGCCTCATCATTCTTGCCTCCAAGAAGCACTCTGGCTTCACTCACTCCAAAACATATTTGTTTGTTCTATTGGCCATCTAAGGAATATTCAGTGCTCTTCCCCAACACCACAACTCAAAGTTCTTCTTCTGTCATCCTTATTCATGATCCAGCTTTCAGATGCATATCAAAAGATTGGAAAGACCATGGCCTGAATTACACCTCAATACTTTGGAGAAGTCCCTAACTGCAGATTTTCCCAGTGCAATGCCTCTCCTTATTTCCTGACTGCTGGTACTAAGGGTGTTAATTGTGGATCCAAGCCAAATAAAGTTGTTGATAATTTCAATCTCTTCTCCATCCATCATGATGTTGCCTATCAGTCCAGTGGTAAGAATCTTCATTTTTCTTGACACTGCAATGCAATACAAACTGAAGGCTGCATTCCTTAATCTTCTGCAACAAGTGCTTCAAGTCCTCCTCACTTTCAGCAAGGTTGTATCATCTACATAACGCAAGTTATTGATGAGTCTCCCTCCAATCCTGATGCCACATTAATCTTCATAGAGTCCAGCTTCTAGAATGATTTATTCATTAATAATTTATTAGAGGTCACTGTAAAATATTTTCCCAGTCTGTGACACAGACATATGTACGTCCATGTTTATCATGAAATTATTCACAACAGCAAAGAGATGGAAGTCAAAGTGCCCATCAAAAATTGAACTGATAGAGAAATTATAGTGTATTCACCAATGGAATATTATGTAGCATTGAAAGACAATGAATATGTAAAACACTACAGAAGATAGATGAGATGAATCTGGAAGCTATTATGCTGAGTGAAATATTTCAGTCACCAAAGGAAAAATACTGCATAAACCCACTTTTTGTAATAAAAGGGTCAATATAGAGAGGAGAGAGTAGGAAAATAGTACAATGAACAGCACATTGGAATGTGTGAAAGACAACTGAAAGGAAGGGACAAATTATGTTTATGTCAATTAATAGCCTCGAACGTGGCAAGCATTGAAAAGGGAATTGGAAGAAATGAAGGGAGGAAAATATGCATGCATAAATAAATGAAAATCAATCTCTTTGTGAACCTTCACCAAAATAAAACATAGATCAATAAAATAGAAAAAAAATCCCACCAAACAATTACAACAACAAAAGAGCAGTGTGGTCTAGGGGAGGGAGAGGGAAGTAGAACAAAAGTTAACAGGCAGATGGTGGTGGGATTCCAGAACTAGTGAGGAACATAGAGCAGGTTAGATTGTGATCAAGAATAAAGACAGATGAGGCACTCTGGTGGAGGTGATGGTGATTGAACAGTGTCATGGAGAGGAAACTTCTGAGGCATGAGAATTTGGTGAGGCCTTAAACAGATGACAAAGTCCTAGAGAGAGAAGAAGAGGTGAAAAAAGGGTAGGGAGGAAGAGTGTCCTGCACCTTATAGTTGAGGGAAGAAGACCATTGGGGATTCAGTTTGGAATAAAAGCTTGAGAAGAATTGCTTTTGTTGTTATTAGGTGTTGTTGATGTGTCTTTGACCCAAAGCAACTGTATGAACAACATATCTGAAACTTGCCTTATCCTGTGCCATCCTCACAATCTCGGATATGTTGCAGACCATTGTTAGGGTCACTGTGTCAATCCATCTTGTTGAGGGTTTTCCTCTCTGGCTCTGACCTCTCCCAGACATGGATGGCTGTACATCAATTTAGAGACCCTATGAAGGAGAGTCCTCAGTGCTTGTGTGTCTTTCATCCTCTCTCCAGGTTCATAGGGTTTCTGGAGGCAAGCTGTTACGGAAGTGGATGCCACTCCTCCTTCCAAGCTTGTTTTAATCAGGGAGCTCCACCCCACTCTCTGTCCATATTGGGTAACCAGCCATTAACGCATTTGACACTTCAGTGCCACAGTGTTCAGCCTCACAGCAACCACAAGTGACTGATGTATGGCAACTTGTACACCAGGGCTATACGACCTAGAGGAATGTCTGAACAAAAACAATGAAAGACAGGCCCGATGGCCACAGGCCCTTGGGCCCTACAGTGTCTTAGCATCCTGGCACACCCAAATGCTGGGAAACTCCCTGCCCCAGACTCCTATTCATCTGCCATGTCTGCTCTGCCAACCCCCTTGTGGGCCCCCCAAAAAACCACCACATGTGCTCAAAGTCCTCAAACCTACCTCACCTTCAGCAGCCAGAGACTGGATTCAGCTGACATTAAATATCCCAAGACCCTAGGTGGGGCTTAACCTATTAAGTGTCTTAACATCCCAGCACGCCCAAATGCTGGGGAACTCCCTTCCCCAGACTCTCATTCATCTGCCAAGTCTGCTCTGCCAACCCCCTCGTGGTCCCCCAAAAAATCACCACAGGTGCTCGAAGTCCTCAAACCTACCTCGCCTCCAGCAGCTGCCCATCCATATAGCTCATCTTATTTGTCACTTCACAATTTTTTTACACATAAAATTCAGACACACACACACACACACACACACACACACACACACACATATATGGGATCTATAGTTTCCCCTTGACTATGAACCTAAAGGTTGCTACTTTGAGCCCACCTAGTGGTACTGTGTAAAAGTAGATTCGGTGGCTCCATGGTAAAGAATTGTGCTACCAACCCAAAAGGTACATGGTTTAAATTTAGCTGCTCTTTGGGAGAAAGATGGGAAATCTCATCTGGTGTGATTTACAGCTTCTGACAACCTGCTGGAGGGTCACTTGTGAGTTGGTTCAGACTTGGTGGTACACAACAACAACGTATACAGTGTTCACTGGAAAAGCAAGCTGTGGAATGCTACATTCAGAATCCATTTCTACAGTCCACCTCCTGCTGTCAAGTCCATTCTAACAGACAGCACTCTGTGGAATGGAGTAGAACTGCCTCATCGTATTTCCAAGGCTGCAAATATATTTTTAAAACAGTGTTCTAGGTGAGAGTGTATTGAGCAAATTAGTTTCCCACCTAAACTTTGTACCTGAAGTGCTCAGTGACACTTGGCTGCATTCCTACACTGTCTACCCTCTCCTCCTTCCTGCCCTAGATTCCCCAATTTCCTGAACTTCTGATTCTTTACCCTTCCTGCCATCTCAAACTTTGCTTTGGGGCAAAAGTTGTCCTTTAGATGTCATAACATTGATCATTTAAAGGATCCCATTCCTCAGGAATGTTACTGTTTATCACACTGTTTGACTGGAAGGTGCTCTCTGGGAACGGCTCCAGTTTTAGGATGAGAGACTGCCTGAGATTTTCAGGGCTCCTCCAGTCTCCTTCCTACCAGTAAGTCAGGTCTTTCTGGGGAATTTACTTTTTGGTTCATATTTTTCTTCTGGCTCCATCTGGGAGATTCTGTTGTTACCTCATTCAGAAGTGAAAAGTATGTAGTTCTACAACTGGAGAAAGGCACCACCCAGTTCTGGTTTTGAGATGGTACAGACTGTAGTTCATGTGAACTTAGTCTTTTGGATTAATTATTTCTTTGATCCTCCATTTTCTTCATTCTTTGCTCCAGATTATGGGAGACAATGAATGTATCTCACACCGTCACTAGATATGGATGTAACTGTGCCTTTCTAAGAGGAACTCTTATTATTCTTGTTCTGAATGTTTTAACTAACTAGAGTAAGCATTCAAAAGAAACTTTAAAAAAATGTTTTATTGTTATCAGGACAGTATCAATGGTGTGTTCTCTTCTCCAGCACCACAACTCAGAGGGACTGATTCTTCTTCTATCATCCTAAGTCATTATTTAACTCTCTAAGTTATAGCAAGTAATCGCGAAGACCATGGTCTGCTCTAAAAGAATTGGCAGAAAACAAGTTCCCAGGAATTGACAGCATACCAATTGACATATTTCAACAAACAGACATTGCCCTGGATGTGCTCACCAAGTTGTGCCAAGAAATCTGAAGGACAACCATCTGGCCAACTGACTGGAAGAGATTGATATTTGTTCCCATTCCAAAGAAAGGTGACACAAAAGAGTACATAAATTATCAAACAATATAATTAATATTATACCATGCAAGCAAGATTCTGCTGAAAATTATCATGAAAGACTGGACCATCACATCAACAGAGAACTTTCAAATGTGCAGGCTGGATTTAGAAGAGGCCATGGTACTAGGTATATGATAGCTAATGTTAGATGGATCTTGGCTGAAAGCAGAGAGTACCAGAGAAATGTCTATCTGTTTTTCATTGACTATGTGAAGGCATTTGATTGTGTGGATCACAAAACACTATGGCTAACTCTGAGAAAAATGGGTATCACAGAACACTGATTGTGCTGTGTGAAACCTATACTTGGACTAGGATGCAGTCATCAGAACAGAGCAAGGAAGTATGGTTCAAAATCTGGAAGAAACCAGAGCCACAACTCAAACAGATCGTGCATGAGCACAGCTAAGTGTTCTAGAATTCCCATTCTTCTCAATGTTAGCCGTAGTTTGTTATGATCCACACAGTTAAATGCCTTTGTATAGTGAATAAAACACAAGAAACATTTTTTATTGCTGTGTTATTTGCTGCATTTATTGCTGCATTATTCACAACAGCAAAGAGAAGAAACTCAAGTGCCCATCAACAAACATATGGATAGAAAATCATGGTACATTCACACAATGGAATAGTATACAGCATTGAAGAAAATGAACTCGTGAAACATGAAACAGCATAGAGAAGCCTCAAGGGGATTATGCTGAGTGAAATATCTCATTCACAAAAGGAAAAATACTGCATAGGACTTCTATTATAAAATAGGGAAGACATGGATGTGTTGGCAAGAGAATGAGGAAAGAGTGGACAGATAATAAACACTGCATTAGAACAGATGAGGGGGAAAGTGTCCTGAAGGAATATATGATTATTCATTATATATATGAGAATAATTTGAACAAGGGGTGCATTGTGGGATGGGCTGGGAGGGGAAGAAAATGTGCAACAATGAATAAAACAAAATATTTTATAGGTAAAAGACAGCCAAAATAACTAGAAATGCTTTCATAGGAAGGACATTTATTAGAACTTTCTGGTGAGAAATTAAAAGGAATGATATTTAAGTGTATTCTACAGATTGAGACAAATAGAAAAATCACAGAATAATTAAAAATATAAAACTACAGGAACGCCTGTGCCAGCAGGAACGCCTGCACCAGCGAAGAGACCCGGGAAGAGCAACAGTCTGCCAGCCACCGAGGAACTCCAAAGGAGTGAACACCATGTGACCCTAGAGTTGCTATGACTACCTGCCACTGTGTGACCCCCCTGCAGCCCGCGCCTGCGTGACCCCCAGACCCCCACCACACAGGGTGCTGCTGCATAAACCCCCAGCAGCATCCAAGCCCCGCCCCCTACCTCTTGGTGGTAGTGTCCAAGCCCTGTGCCCCTTTGCCCCTCTAGTCCCTTGCCTTCCCCCCCTTCCCCGGCCCCACCTTGCAGCACCACAACCACACACCTCAGCCCTGCCACAGCCCTGTGACCTCAGGGCACCACAGCGGATCCAGCCATCACCCGGAGTTATCAGCAGAGCTGCTGTGGAACTAATCTGGCAGGAGAAAGGCCAGTAGGATCCTGGCTGGGTTTACTGGGGCATTGCTGATTACCTGGTTGAGCACCTAAGGGCTGCCCACTGGTGGGGAATTTGGCCGCACTCTCTTGGGCTACACCAACTGCCCAAAATGAGCCAGCCAGCTGGCTTCTGTGGACTCTGCATTACAGCCAGAGGCTAGTGGGTCAGTGGGAATTTGACCTTGACTTTTCAGATTCTGTCAGGTCCAGGACTCTGCTGGAGCAGGGGCTGTTGTGTGAAGGCACCTGCGTAAGTGCCACCAGGCAGGGAACACTGACAAAACCATTGGGTAGGAAACAGACAGCAGGAATTTGAGTAGGGACCCCAATCGTAAGCACACTGAGACAGCAGAGGTTTGAGCAAAGTCCCCCAAGTGTTTGACCTGGTCTTGCGATCACCCCAACCCTTTGCCTGCCTCACCACATTTGGCTCCACACCAGTGCCTACACATCTGTGCAATCAACTTGCCTTTAATTGGGAGCACGTTGACCTGTCTTACCAACAAGAGATTGCCCTAGCAGGCTCTGAACTGATATCTCTCTGAAGTCAGAAATTCAGAGAAATGCACAAGTTTAGTAGCTGACCAACTGATCTCAAGAGCATTGTCTTCAGATCAATGTCTGGAAGAAAGCAAACTATCCCACACAATACACAAGAGCAAAGCAAGATGTCACTCACAAAGGGCAACACAGTATCAGTGGATGCCCTGAAGCCAGAAAGTCTCATGGAACTTTCTGACACAGAATTTAAAAGAGGAGTGACTGAATATATCCAATGGATGAAAGACAAACTTGATGAACTACAGGATACTACAAGCAAAGACCAGGAGGAGCTCAAAAAAACAATGCAAAACATTGCAGAGAAAACAAATGAGGCATAAGCGGCACTGGAAAAACAAGAATTCACCATTCAATTTAACAGAACAGCAAGCAACAAATGCTGGCGAGGCTGTGGAGAAACTGGAACCCTGATTCACTGTTGGTGGGAGTGTAAAATGGTGCAACCCCTGTGGAAAGTAGTATGGCGCTTTCTCAAAAA
>NW_006399934.1:2449324-2460251 GCF_000299155.1 Elephantulus edwardii
GATCTTCACCCTGAAACCTACAACGTCCTTTTCCAGCAGGAAGTAGCTAAGAGAATACGCCATCCCCTTTTCCTTCTGAATCAGGGTGAAGTCTCTCTCAAGGAGGAGTGATAGGGAATGGCAAAGGACACACTGACAAAGGAGATTAATCAGAATTGGCTTTGACAAGCACTGTGGCAATTGGACAATTAAAATGGACTTTCAAGGGGAGAAAAAAAAGAAGAATGAACTGGGCAGGAGGGTAGAGAAAATAGTGCAACGATCAATGAATGGAAACCCCAAATCTGTAAATGTTCATTAAAATTAATAAAACAATAAAAACAATCAAACAAACAAAAAACCTACAGAAGACTAAATAGAAAAAGTAGATGGAAAATTAGAATACCAATACAGCAAATTTAAATTTTTAATATTAACACTAAAATTTCAGAATAACACACTGGAAGACAAAAGAGAAGAATTTTTAAAATGGAACACATATTTAGTGAGATGGAAGAGAAATTCAGGCAGCAGAGATATGCTGATGTCAGACAGATCTTGGCTGAAAGAAGACTATCAAAAAATTCTCTATTTGTTTGATTCACTGTAGAAAGGCATTTGATTGTGTGAATTATAACAAACTATGGCTAACATTGAGAAGAGTGGGAATCTCGGAACACTTAGCTATGCTCATGCAAAACCTAGGCCTAGACCAAGAGGCTATCTGTTTCAGGGTTGTATCTTTTCTCCATACCAATTCAATGTATATGCTGAACAAATCATTAGAGAAGTGGACTCTGTGAAGAAGAATGCACCATCAGGATTTGACTCATCAACAATCTGTGTTATGCAGATAACCTCGCTTGCTTAAAATGAGGAAGATTTGAAGTACTTGCTGCAGAAGATTAAAGACTAAAATATTATATATGGATTACATCTCAACATCAAGAAAACAAAAATTATTGACACTGGACACATAGACAACATCATGATAGATAGAGGAAAGATTGGAATTGTCAATTATTTCATCTTACTTGGATCCACAATCAACACCTTTGGTAGCAGCAGTCAGGAGATCTAGAGATGTATTGTAATGGGAAAGTCTGCTACGGGAGACCTCTCTCAATTACTGAGGAGCAAGGATGTTATTTTAAAGACTATGGTGCACCTGATTCAGGCCATGGTCTTTTCAGTCATTTGAGAGCTGGACAAAAATCAGGATAACAGAAGAATTGATGCCTTTGAGCTGTGGTGTTGAAGTGTAGTGAATATCCCTTGGACTGCCAAAAGATATGTCTTGAAGAAAGTGCAGTCAGAGTGCTCCTTGAAGGAAAGAAAAGTGAAACTTTGTATCATATACTTTATGTTGTTAGGAGAGACTATTCCCTGGAAAGTGACATCACACTTGGGAAGGTGGAGGGTCAGCAAAAGAGAGGAAGACAATGATTGAGCAACAGGCCCAAGAATGTCAGAGACGGTGAGGATGGCACAGGATAGGAGAGGGTTCAGATCTGTTGTTCACCACATCCGTATGAGTATTACTTGACATGACAGCACCTAACAAGAACAACATCAATCTGTTAGAGGAAAAACAGAAAGAATAAAAGAAAATGAAGAAAACCTGATTATTATATGGAACAACATCAAGGTGAATAACTTATATGTGATTGAAATTCCAGAACAGGATAGAGACTCAAAAAGTACAAAGGAACTCTTTGAAGACTTGCTCTAAGGAACTGTCCCCCAAATTATGAAAAAGAAGAAGATTTGCATTCAAGAAGCTAAGGGTACCCCAAACAGGATAAATCCCCAAAGAAAAATATCAAAACACATAATGATAAAATTTCTCAAAATAAAAGGTAAAGAACACCGAACGTGATCACGGAAAATGGTGGGTTACCTGCAAATGAGAACCAGTAAGGTTAAGCTGCAATTTCTCAGCAGACATTATTCAGGCAAGAACGCAATGGAATAGCATATATAAAACTCTGGGAGAAAAACATTGCCAACCAAGAGTTCCTTTGCTTCAACAAGATGTATTGACTCAGTGACTGTAACAATGGACTCAAGTATCTCAGAGATGATAAGGATGGCACAGAACAGAACAGTGCAAGGTGCAAACTGTTCTACTTAAGGTCACCATGGGTCCTGGTTGACTCAAAGCACCTAACAACAACAATCTGCCTTCCTGATAAGTCTTTTTTTCTTTTCTGGTTTTCCATGGGAAATTTACCTGTGCTTTTAATTGACTGATTTTTAAATAAATATCTAACCTATGAAAAAATTACTTAGTCCATGAAAAGTATATAGCCAATACAACTGTCCTGCAAATATGATAGTGAAGTTATTACATTTCCAGATGAACAGAAATGAAGGGAATTTGTGAAAACTAGACCAACCCTGCAGGGATGGAGTTGTGGGTGCCCTGTGGTGAGGAGTTGTGCAGTTAACTAAAAACCAGGCAGTTCAAATGCATCAGCTGCTCCAGATAGAAAGATGAGTAATCTTTTCCCATATAATTTACAACCTCTGAAACTCTATTGACAGTCAGTTGTTAGTTGATACTGACTTGAAGGCACAAAACCAAGCAACCACAGACCAAGCCTATGAGAAATTTTTCAAAAAGTTCTTTGGTCTCAGAGTCAACAATGAGACACAACAAACTGAAATTAACATACATGAGAACATCATTCAGAAACTGACTTAGTCACATAAATATATGAACTAGACTGATCTAGGAAACCAGAAGAAGTATCAGTCTATAATAATAAGTCATATAATAATAGGAAACCAGAAAAAGTCTAGAAATTAGTCTATAAATGAATACAACTGCAATGCAAACGGAGGGACTAAGAAGTTACAACCACCCCAGAGCTTCAAGGCTGAAGGTCAGGCGAATTGTGAACACACCTGACAGCGGTCCTGACTGAAGAATTGTATCCCGTTTCCAAACTGAATTGCAACTTGTTACTTCTCTAATAAACCCCATAGACTAAAAATCAAAGAGTGTGTGTGTGTGTGTGGGAGGGAATCAAGCAAATGGTAATCAAAACAGAGCAGGTCAAACAGCCGTCAAGGCAATAGCTTCATAAAAGACAAAGGCATCATCTCACGAGCAAAGGGCAGTTGAACAAGATATAACCATTATGAGTACCTATGCATGCAACATTCATTGCAAATACATTTTATAAGAAACATAAACGCACATCAACAAAAGAATGGATAGAGAAGCTGTGGTATAACCACAAAATGGAATGCTACACCACATTGAAAAACAAGGAACTCATGCACTATTATTCAAAATGGGTGACCCTGGAGGACATTATACTGAGTGAAATATCTCAGTCACAAAGGGACAAATACTACGTGGTGCCACTGTTGTAGAATGGGTCTGACATCAGGGTTGGGGTACGACAGAAAAAACTGTATAAATTGTATATGTTATATTGAAACAGATGAGGGAAAGAACAGATTGCATATATGATTATTATGGTTAACATGGGAGTCCAGAATCAAGGTTGCATAGAGAAGTGTACTCAGGGTGGTGGGTGGGGGGGTAAGAGATGGGGGAATTGTATATTAATGAAGGAATGTATTTTCCTTTTTCTTTTTGGAGAGGGGAACGAACTGGTGGGGAGGGCAGGGAGAGAAGTGAGGCAATGAACGAATGGAAATCCAAAACCTCTGTAAATGTCTATTAAAATTAATAATAATAAAAAAGAATGTAAAAAAAAAATAAACTCAGGTTACACACATGGATTTCACCTGATCATATGCATAGGAATCAGATTGATTATATCTGCAGAAAAAACTGCTGGAGAAGCTCAATATCAGCTGTGAAAACAAGGCCAGGGGCTGATTGTGAAACAGACCACCAGCTACTCATATGCAAGTTCAAGCTGAAGCTGAGGAAAATTAAACCGAATCCATGGGAACCAAAATATGACTTTGAGTTCTTTGCACCTGGATTTCAGAACCATCTCAGGAACAAGTTTGAGGTCTTGAACACTAATGAGTGAAGACCTGATGAGTTATGGGAGGATCAAATGTATCAAATGATCAAATGTATCATCTAGGAAGAGTGCAAATTGTCATTACAAAGATGGAAGAGAGAAAAAAGACCAAAATGGATGTCAGAAGAAACTCTGCAGATTGCACTGGAGCGCAGAGAAGCCAAAGCACAAGGAAGAATTCAAGATATTAAAGAGCTGAACAGAAGATTCCAAGGGCAGCACGGGATGACAAAGCAAAATATTACAATGAAATATGCAAGGAGCTGGAGTCGGAAAATCAAAAGGGCCAAACTCGCTCAGCATTTCTTAAGCTCAAGGAACTGAAAAACAAATTTAAACCTCGAATTGCTATAATCAAGGATGCAGAATATTAAATGATCCAGGAAGTATTAAAAGAAGGAAAGAATATATTGAGTCACTGTATCAAAAGGAACTGGCAGACACAGGAGAATTTAATGAAATCACACATGAGCAAGAGCCTATGGTGATGAAGGAAGAAGTTCAAGCTGCTTTGAAGGAAATAGCAAAAAATAAGGCCCCAGGAATAGATGGTATATCAATTGACATATTTCACCTAACAGATGCTGCCCTGGATGTGCTCCCCAAGTTGTGCCAAGAAATCTGGAGAACAACCACTTGGCCAACAGACTGGAAGAGATCTATATTTGTTCCCATTCTGAAGAAGGGTGACCCGACGGAGTGTGGAAACTATAGAACAATATCATAGATTTCACACGCAAGTAAGAGTCTACTGAAGATTATCTAAAAACGACTGGAACTGCACATCAGCAGAGAACTGCCAGAAGTCCAGGCTGGGTTTAGAAGGGATCGTGGTACTAGAGATATTGTAGCTGATGTTAGATGGATCTTAGCTGAAAGCGGGGAATACCAGAAGAATGTCTATCTGTGTGTGTTTCATTGATTATGCAAAGGTGTTTGACTGTGTGGATCATAACAAGCTGTGGCTGACTCTGAAAATAATGGGAATCCCAGAACACTTGATCGTTCTAATGCAAAACCTATACTTGGACCAAGAGGCAGTCGTCAGAACAGAGCAAGGAAACACTGCATGGTTCAAAATTGGGAAAGGCGTACACCAGGGATGTGTCCTATCTCCAAAGCTTTTCAGTCTGTATGCAGAACAGATTATCCGAGAGGCTGGGCTCTATGAGAAGTGTGGCATCAGGATTGGTGGAAGATCTCTCAACAATCTGAGTTATGCAGATGACACAACCCTGCTTGCTGAAACTGAGGAAGACCTGAAATGCTTGCTGCAGAGGGTCAAGGACTGCAGCCTTCAGTATGGATTGAAGCTCAATGTTAAGGAGACAAAGATTCTCACCACTGGACCAATTGGCAGCATCAGGATGGATGGTGAAGAGATTGAGATTGTTAACAACTTTAGTCTGCTTGGCTCCACAGTCAACACTCTTGGCACCAGTAGCCAGGAAATAAAAAAAATGTATTTTGATGATAAAGTCTGCTGTTAGGGACCTCTCCAGAGTACTGAATAGCAATGGTGTCACTCTGGAGACTAAGGTGTGTCTGATACAGGCTATGGTCTTTGCAATCATTTGTTATGCATCAGAGAGTTGGACAATGACTAAGGAGGATAGAAGGAGAATTGATGCCTTTGAGCTGTGGTGCTGGAGAAGAGTATTGAATGTACCCTGGACTGCCAAGAAAACAAACAGATTCATCCTGGAGAGGGTTAGACCAGGCTGCTCCTTGGAGGCAAGGATTCTGAGGCTTCATCTTACATACTATGGACATGTTGTAAGGAGGGAGAGGTCCTTGGAGAGGGACATCATCCTGGGAGGGTGGAGGGACAGCGCAGAAGGGGAAGACCGTTTATGAGGTGGATTGATTCAGTGACTGGGGCAATCGGGATGGGTGTGTCAGAGACAGTGAGATTGGCACAGGATAGAGCAGGGTTTAGGGCTGTTGTACATAGGGTCGCTATGAGTCTCAAGCGACTCGACAACACATAGCAACAACAACAACAACAATGCACTCAATAACAGAGCTGCAAGATACATAAGTCAAACTGACAGGTTTCAGGAGAAAAATAAACAACTCCACAATAACAGAAGGAGACTTCAATATGTCACTTACAATGAAAGGCAGAATGACTAGAAAGAAACTCAACTAAGATGCAGAAGAAACGAACAATGCAGTTAACCAGCTGAATCTCATAGATATATATAGAAAACTCTACCCAACAGCACACACTATGCGTTCTTCTCCAGGATACAGGGAACATTCTCCAGAAGAGACATTACATCACAAAGCAAGCCTCAAACTTCCCCCCAAAGAAAATCACTCTCTAACATTTAAATAATATAAAACATCATATTAAATTCTATAACATTAGAAAGAAATAATGGGATATCAAGAAAAAAAAAGTACATGGAAAATAAGTAACTCCCTGCTGAACACTATTGTGAAAAAGAAGACATTTTTTAAAATAGGTGAGTGATCCAATTGAATATACAAATTACAGAGCAACATCACTAATATCAACCACAAATAAAATCCTGCTAAAATGAATTTTAAAAGATTTGAGTTAATACAGTACAGAGAACAGAAAACTGCCAGAAATTCAAGCTGGTTTCAGCAAAGGCCACGGAACAAAGGCTATCATTGTTTCTATCATATGGGTATGATATCATATGGAGAAGAGATTCAGATTGTTAACACTTACAGCTTGCTTGGCTCCACAATCAACAGTCTTGGCACCAGCAGTCAACAAAGCAGAAGGTGACTTGCATTGGAAAAATCTGCTGTCGGGGACCCCTCCAGAGTACTGAGAGGCAACGATGTCAGTCTAAAGACTAAGATGCACCTGACCCAGTCCATAGCCTTTGCAATTACTTGTTATGTGTCAGAGAGCTGGACAATGACTAAGAATGATAGAAGAAGAACCCATGCCTTTGAGTTGTGGTGCTGGAGAAGAGTATTGGATCACCAAGAAAACAAATAGGTCTGTTTTGGAGGCAGTGAAACCAAGTTTCTCCTTGGAGGCGAGGATTTTGAAACTCCGTCTCACATACTTTGAGCACATGGCAGGAGGGACTGATCCTTAGAGAAGGACATCGTACTTGGAAGTGTGGATGGCAGCACAGGAGAGGAAGACCCCAATGAGAGGGATTGATAAAGTACCTAGAGCAATGGAGGTAGATGTGTCGGAGTCAGTGAGACTGGCTCAGGACAGGGCAGGCTTCAGAGCTGTTGTATATAAGGGCTCTATGAGTCACAGGTGATTCAACAGCTCATAACAACAACATCATGTGAATGTTGGATGGAATCAGAGAACACTAGCAAGATGTTTACTTATAGGATTTAAAATTTGCTATTTAAAAAAATTGCTATTTACTTGTTGACTCAGATCCCAGTCAATCTTAAGTACCATAATGACTGGCATGGGTTTCACGGCTTGAGAGGTTCTGATGAATGTCCTGCCCTATTTTGATCAAGGTTATGAAGTACCCACTGTTGGTGAGGTGGTTGGGTCGCTGTTAAAGGAGGTAACTTGCAGATACTGGCCCTCAAAGAACTGCCTGTGCTAGCTGAGGGCTTAGGGTTAATCTGTTTTTTGAAACTGACATAAGAAGAAATTGATTTGAAGCACAGTCTGCTCAGCAACCAATTAGGTTGCTCAGCATAAAACATAGGAACTTCCAATCCCTTCCTCAAGTTAGAAAAATGATACTACTGCATGGCAAGAGAGTGGAAATAATTCTTTGGTCCAGATAGAACATCAAACAGTTAGAAATGAGAATCTACAGCTGATGTCACAGCATGGATACAATGCTAAGGAAGTATACAATGAAAATGTTGTTCACATGATTGAACATGCCCAAAAAGAGCTCCAGAAATTAAGAAACATATTCAATATTTGAAATTCAGGTGGGATAGACTCAAGGTCAAATTTTGGTTCCTGTGGACTTGATTTAGTTTTCCTCGCTTCAGCTTCAGGTGGTATGTTCCACAATCAGCACCTGGCCTAGTTCTTACAACTGATATTGATCTTCTCTAGAGACTCTTTCCACAGATGTAATTGATCTGATTCCTATGCATACCATAAGGTGAAACCCATTTGTGTAGCCTGAGTTTGTGTTTCTTATAAAATGTATTTTCAATGAATAAGACATTCATTGTGAAAAATTCTATCACTCTATCTCCTACTTCATTTCTGTCACCAAGTCCATGTTTTCAAGCTGCTAATTCTTCCTTTCTATTCCCAGCTTTTGAATTCTAGTGATCCATTATTATGAATGCATCTTGAATGCATGTTTGATCAATCTCTGACTGTAAAAGTTGGTGGAAACCTATTTCCTCCTCTTTGGCTCTGGTTGGTGATGAATATATTTGAATGATGGTGGTATTTACTGTACTTCCTTGTATGTGTATGGATATTATCTCACCACATTGTATTTCAAGATGGATCTAGAAATGACTTTTTTTTACTATGAAAGCAACCCCATTTTTCCTCACCTTTTTGTCTCCAGCATAGTAGATCATACGATCCTCTGACTCAAAGAGGCAGTTGTCAGAACAGAGCTAGGAAAGGAAACATTGCATGGTTCAAAATTGGAAAGAGTGTGTGTCAGAGTGGTGTTCTGTCTCCATATCTTTTCAATCTATAAATGGAACAGATTATCCAGGAGGCTGGCCTCCAGGAGGAGAAGTGTGGCATCAAGATTGGAGGTAGACTCATCAACAATCTGCATTATACAGAAGACACAACCATGCTTGCTGAAACGGAGGAGGACCTGAAGCGCTTGCTGCAGGTCAAAGACCGCAGCCTTCACTATGGATTGAAGCTCAACATCAAGAAAACAAATATTCTTACCACTGGGCCAACTGGCAGCATCATGATGGATAATGAAGAGATTGAGATTATTGACAGCTTCAGTTTGCTTGGCTTTACAGTCAACACTTGGTACCAGCAGCCAGGAAATTAAAAGATTGCATTGGGGAAAGTCTGCTGTCAGGGACCTCTCCAAAATACTGAAGAGCAACGATGTCAGTTTGGAAATTAAGGTATGCCTGATCCAGGCCATGGTCTTTGCAATTACTTGCTCTCCATCAGAGAGCTGGACAAGGACTAGGGATGATAGAAGAAAAGTTGGCTTTGGTGCTGGAGAAGAGTGTTGAATATACCACGGACTGCTAGGAGAACAAACAAGTTTGTCCTGGAGAGGATGAAGACAGGCTGGTCCTTGGAGGCAAGGATTCTGAGGCTTTGTCTGACATACTCTGGACATGTTGCAAGGAGGGACCAGTCCTTGGAGAACGATGTCATGGTTGGGATGGTGGAGGGACAGTGCAGGAGAGGAAGACCCTAGATGAAATGGATTGATTCAGTCACTGGGAAAATGGGGATAGGCGTGTCGGAGACAATAAGATTGGCAAGGTATAGAGCAGGGTTTAGGGCTGTTGTACATAGGGTCGCTATGAGTCACAGGCTACTCAATGGCTCATAACTACAACAACAAATTCAATATTTACTCTGGCAGCAAAAGAACATGCTACTAACAGCTGGATCTAAAGAGAGAGAAATGGAGTGAGTATTATGAGAGTGAACAGAAGTTCATACAACTAAAACATGAAATCTATCAAATAAAGCAACAACATGGAGAGGTAAACATAGAAAACATTCAACGAGACTTCTAAAAAGAAAAATGAACTTTCATAGATCATCAGGCATCTAAATGTTTTCTGAACCATGAAAGACCAACAATGTCTTATGGAAACCATTTATGTTTAATGTTTAGAAACTATAGAATGCAAACTTCTTTATTATCTATGTCTATGAGTACATATTAGCAAAATAAAAACTTTCAGCTTTGGTGGTATTATTTGTAGCTTTAAAAAGAAACAATCTTAAGGCTTGGCAGATAGGTGTGACCTTAGACTAATATTTTGACATAGATTTATTTTTAGCCACTTGGGTCTTATTTTTGCATACAAAAGTTCTTTATGCAAAACTTTCAACATGTACAAGAGTTTGGGAGTTTGGTTTTTAACCTTTGTTTAATAAGAGGTGGCTGTTGTTGTTGAATGCCATCGAGTCAAGCATGACTCATAGCGACCCTTTGAATAAAAGGCCTGAAACCTTTCATAACTATCAACATCTATCAAAGTTCATAGTTTCTATAGGCATATTGTTTAGGAAGTGGATGCCACTCCTGCTTCCAAAATAAGAGGTAATGCTAAATACTTTTTTGTTATCAGATAAGACTTTTTAAAAACCATGTTGTGTTTTATTGACTGTTTTATTCAACTGTTTAAATAATAAAAATTTTTGATAACACTGAGAAGAATGGGAATTCCAGAATACTTAAATCATGCTCATTTTGGAACATGTTTATAGACCAAGAAGCAGTTGTAAGAGAACAAAGGGATATTGCATGGAACATGCTTTCCCTATTTAAGTAAAATATATGCTTCCAGAACACATGAGCAGGTGAGCACACACTACCAAGTCCCAGTTCTTTTTCTGCTTGCTTCCAGATTATCTATGCTACCAGTTTAAGTATGCTTCCTCCTCTCATTAGCTAGTACTTATAGTTTCTCAATTGTTCTATGGTCACTGGGGTTTCAGGGCAAAATATCTTGTTTTATACAAATTAGTCTATGGAATAGCGAAGCTAATTTTCATGACCATAAAATTTTGATCCAGTAACATGGTACTATTTGTTTGGAGTTTTTATTTTTTTGTTAATTCATTCACTGTTGCACATTTTTCCTCCCTCCCCCCTTTGCCTTCCCCTAGCCCACTTTGCAATGCATCTCTTATTCCAGATTGTTGTCATACACATAATGCCTAATCATATATTCCTTTTTTTAAAAATTTAGGTTGTTTATTTTTCATTTCAATGAACATCTACAGAGATTTTGGGATTTCATTCATTCATTGTTGCACCCTT
>NW_006399934.1:2460351-2485085 GCF_000299155.1 Elephantulus edwardii
AAAGAAAAACTCCCTCATTGGTACACAATCCCCCCCCCGCACCTCCCCAAACCCTACTCCCTAGCCCCAAATATAATCCACTCTACAACCCTCATTGCATACTCCTACGATAAAAATAATGCCCTAAAATATAATACTTTTAGACTATTCCTTTTAAACAGTTCTTTCCCTCATCTGTTCCAGTACAGTGTTCATTATCTATCCACTTTTTTCCCATTCTTCCTCCAACTCCCCGTGTCAGTTCTGTTTAGTAACAGTGGTGTTATGCAGTATTTATTTTACTCAGCACAATATCTTTCAGGCTTCTCTATGTTGTGTTACATTTTATGAGTTCATTTTTTTCCGGTAAGGTTACCTATAGGAAAGGGAGCAAACCTAGAGAGAACAAACTTGTGAATTACAAATAGAAGGGCTTTGAGGGTGCTTTCAGGTTTACTGGGGGGGGGGCGGAGGGTGGCAGAAGGTGGCCTAGGTAACATTGGATACCCTAGGCATTCTTTTATTTTTTTTCCCCCTCCTTCCCCACCCAGGGGTCAGATGGCACAATCTGGGGACTGAGGAGCTCACCCTGAGGGCTGCAACGGCTCACTCCGAGCCGGGGGCCGAGGGCAGGCTGCAATGGCTCGTCCTGAGCCGGAGGCCGAGGGAAGCCCGCCCTGGGCAGAGGGCCACAGGCAGCCCATCCCGAGCAGGGCAACACCCCTGAGGAGCTGGCTGGTATACTCCCCCTCCAATTGCCCCGACCCCAGTCTGGTCCCCTCACCTGACTGAGAACTCTGTGGTCAGGGATAGTGTTTTCAATTCCAGCACTGCCACTTTTACCCCCCCCCATAAGTGGTCATACTATATTTTGAAGTATGTGTCACTGCCCTGCCCCTTTATATATGATAAAGGGAACCTGAGAATTGTGAACAGACTCCCCCCAGGTCTAACCATCTTTTGACAGAAGCATTCAACAGAACAAAATATGTGGTGCATTTAGGATGTTGGTCCTCTTGTGCATGCTGCCACTGTTAAGGTCATCAGACTCACAGTGACTTTCAGCAATCCATTGCATAGGTAATCGTCTTCTTTGACCTGTCCAATGCATAGGTAAGCATCTTCTTTGGCCTGTGCAATGCATAGGTAATCATCTTCTTTGGCCTGTCCAATGCATGGGTAATTATCTTCTTTGGTCTGTCATAGGAAACCCAAACCTGCAGATGGCGGGCATGCATCCCATTCCCCACCTCCTACACAGGTGGCCAGCGGGTTGCAGGGGCCCCCCTCCCAGCACAGGAGGCCTGTGGGAGGTGCGCGGCCCCCCCAGCATGGGCGGCCGTTGGGGGCGCCCCCCCCCACCGCACGGGCGCTCGGTGGGTGCGGCCCCTCTTGTGCAGGTGGCCGGTGGGCTCCCGCTTCCCCCACAGCTGCCATCCTGACTCCAAGAATTCTCTCCAGACCAAGTCCACCTTGCGGCAGTGTGGTGGCTTCACTGTACCAGTCTTGAGGAGGGCCGGTGCCCAGCATGCATCCAGGGTGAGGAAATCCATTTGTTCTGGCTGTGGAAGCCTCATGGAGGTGAAGCAGCTGTGTGGCACGGCGAGGGCTCTGCAGGGGTGGGGTTGGGAGCCATGAGACTCACCCATTTCTCCTTGGGAATCCTTGAATTCCTGTTGTTGAGCCTTGATCTTCACTGAGGGCCAGTCCTCAACTGTTTAAGTGTTCAATTATCAATAAGCCGAAGTCTGTGGAAGGCCATAATGGCCCTGCTTTAAGTGGTTCCCTGCTCCCGCAGCTCACCACGCTGTCTCTGCCTCCGCCACCATCTTGGATCATAAAATAATTTTTAAAAGATAGAATTGACTCAAACAGACCCTCCATCAGGTTCCCAGGATTATATATTACATGAGAAAAGACTTTCCATTTCCCCCATACAATTTGCAGGATTCCAGAGAGGCATGGTTTCCTGACTAGCAATGCAGCACTGTATGGAGGACACCAGCAGAGCTCCCTCATCAGCTATCAGCTATCAGAGAGATGCAAATCAAAATAACAACGAGCTGTCATCTCACCCTAGATAAATATAAAAACCACCACCCGAGATATTGTCTCGCTCAATAAATCAACATAACAGTGACATATCATTGCAAATGCTGACAGGGTAGAAAGAGTTTAGAACTCTTCTGCACCATGAGAATAGAAAACAATAAACCACTATAGAAAGCAGTTTTGTGTTTCTATTTAAAGTTGGGAATAGAACTACCATTTGATCCAACAGTCCTACTAGGTATAATACCCTAAAGAAATAAGAGCTGCCATGCAAGCAACTATGTGTAGGGATATGTTCATTGCAGCATTCATTACATGCAATAGTGAAGAGATGGAAGCAACCCAAATATCTGTGGAAGAATGGATAAAGAAACTGTGGTTCATTCACACCATGGAGAATTATACAACACTAAAAAACAAGAAAGAGGAGAATGTAAAACAAGCCAGAAAGGAAGCAGAGAATGTAGTGCATGAGGTTTGGGGCCAGATTCCTGCACCACTCAGATCTGGAACTACACCAGCAGCATAAGCAACCACAGAGGAGAACCAGAGACACCATGTGAGGCAGAGCTGACCTGAGACTACGGCCCCATGAAGGCTGTGCCAGGGACCTTCACTCAGTCCTGCTGGAGGAAAGTGAGGGAGACAACTAGTAAGACTAACAGAGCTTTGTAAAAACAGGACCAAAAAATGAAGATGTTGCTATCATGCTTCAAAGGTTATCCTGACTGAAAAATGTGTATCCTGTTGCCATGCTGAATTGTAACCTGTTAACTTCCCTGATAAAGTCCATACACATGTAGTCAATGTTATTCTTGTGCAGTTCATCAGGTCTGTTTCCTCCCCTACAGGCGATCCACACCATTTCCAGCCTAGAGTTCTTGCACCCAGTTAGCAGAAAAGTGGACCAGCCCTCGGAAAGTTCTGCTGACCACTCCTGCTGCCCTCAAATTTGCAGGACTTCAGACATGGACACATCAGAGTTAAAAAGTGCCCTGAGAAACAACGGACTGTGGAGTTCTCCAATCTCAAATTGTGGTCAAAGTGGTGTAAATCTTTTCTCTCTTATCATGAGTTGGACACTGTGAATTAATCTCTCTTTTTAAATGAAGTTAACAAATCTGAGTGTAATTGAGAAGGGGGAAAACCTAACAAAAAAGAATTTATGAAACACTGCATACCATGCATAGGTTAATCTAAAAGATATGATGCTGAATGAAGTAAGTCACAAAAGGATAGATATGGTATAAGTTCACTTGTATAAAAAGCTAGGGAACTAGCACTGGTGACCTAGTGGGAAGAAGCTGTGGTACAATTCAGATGGCATGCAGTTTGAGGCCACCAGCTGCTCCATGGGAGAAGGATGGGCAATCTCCTCCCATGTGATTAACAGCCTCTAAAAACCCACTGAAGGGTCAGCTATGGGTCGGTTCCAACTGTACAGTACACAGCAACAAGAAGGAATCATTCTTGGTTGGTTAACAGGAATGGGAATGGAGAGAGAGAAGTTAAAATTAATGAAACTGGTAAGAAATGCTTACTAAGCTGAGTGAAGGGAAAGGCAATATCCTTTAAGGAATCTTAAGTGTGTATCCAAATGAGAAAATGTTTTCTTTGCAATTAAGAAAAGTCAGACATACTTAACAACTTAGTCTAAGCAGTTTCTAATGCTCAGAGATACAGGAGATTTGGGGTTGAGGGTTGAGGTACTGTCTCCTTGAGGGATGTGTGTGCTATTCTCTGCACCCAGTAAAGCAATCAGTGTTTAGTCCCGGTCCACTTCCTTTGTGACTTGGTAGAGCTCCTAACTGATAGAATACAGCTGATCATGAGGCTCTACATTTGGTCAGAAGCACCATCAGTTCCCTGGCTTTACAGGTGACAGCACTGAGGGCCAGTGACCCTGAAGATTCCACAGGTGGTCCTGGAGGTATAACTGGGACTTCCACTCAGCTTCTGCTCAAAAATCCAGCCTAATTGTCCCAAACTCTTTGGCACATGTGAAGAAAATGTATTTCTTTTTATTTTCTTTTATTATTTTTGTTTATGGGTACCGTCAAATTGGATCTGACTGGTACAGGAGGAGATTGTCCCTCCTTCTCCAGCAAAGCATCTGATGGATTTCAACTGAGAACCTCTGGGATTGCAGTGCAGCTTTTTTGCCACTAGGCCACCAGAGCTCCCTAAAATGCATTTCTTATATTTTATCAGAACGAGTTTGAGGCTCTGATATTTGAAGGTGCCCTAAAAAAGTGCATTGTTTCAGATGTGGGGCTCATGGTAGGTAAGGCCACTGTTAGATCACATACAACATCTTTCCTGTTTGAATGGGCCTGAGTCATGTAACAATCATTGAATCAAAAGGGAAGAAAATTGTTGTACCATTTTACAATCCCACCAACAATGTCTAAGAGTTCCTTTCTTGCCACATCCTCTCCAACATTTATTACTTGCTACCCTGTTAAACTTTGCCACTGTTACTGGAGTGAGATGATACCTCATTGTGGTTTTGATTTGCATCTCTCTTTGGAGCATTTCTTCATGTGCCTGTTTGCCATTTGAATATCTGCCTCTGTGGAAATTCTTTCCATGTCTTTTGCTCATTTTATAGTTAGGTTATCAGTCTTTTTCTTGTGGAGGCCCAGGAGTATTCTGTAAACTTTTGTTATAGACTCTTGTCTGAGATGGTATTACCAAATATTTGTTCCCATTCTGTATGTTTTCTTTTCACTCTGTTGGAAAATGTTTTTGATACAAAAAGCTTTGGTACAACCATTCTGGAAGGCAGTTTGGCACATCTTCAAAAAGCTGAACATAGAAATCCCATATGATTCAGCTACTCCACTTGGAATATACCCTGAGAATATGAGAACTGAGGTACAAATGGAGACTTGTACACCAATGTTCACAGTAGCATTATTCACCATCCCAAGAACATGGAAACAGCCCAAATGTCCAACCACAAACGAATGGATTGAGAAATTATGGTACAGTCACACAATGGAATACTATGCAGCACACAGGTGTAATGATTTTGTAAATTATTACTTAAATTGGGAGGGACTGGAGAGCATTATGCTGAGTGAACTAAACCATTATTGTAGAATTAGTATAAGGGTCCAAAAGGGGTGGGAGAGAATGGAAGCAGAGGGATGAGGATGTCCAGGGGGGAGGGGGGATTAATCATGGGGTTGTACAATTTGATGGGTAGGAAGATGAGGAAAATTGAAAAGAATTTGCTCTTGAAAACAATGTATTTGAAATTTGAAAATAAACTAGTAGAAAATTAAAAAAAAATAAAAAAGGGAAGAAAAGACATTTGCAGAAGTAAGAATACAAATCTCCCAGTCAGACATAGTGTTTCCTACACTAAACCGGATGAGGAACTTTGCTCTCAGCTTTGTGCATTAGAGATACTTAGAAACATTTTCCCTGAGAGCCATTAACAGCCCTTTTCTTTTTTTTAAATTTTTCGAGTTTTTTTTATTAATGATTTTAAAAAATTAATTTTAATGAAAGTTTACAGAGACTTAGGGTTTCCAGTCATTCATTGTTGTACTTTTCTCCCTACCCACCCCCTCCTCTCCAATTCACTCTGCTCCTTGAGAACAAAGAAACTCTTTCATTGTTATGCAATCCTTCCCCCCCCCCCAAGTCCACTCCAGTATGCTGCCTTCACTCTGGACTTCTGTAATGACAAGAATACCCATTCATATATCTCTTTTAAACAGTTCTTTCCCTCATCTGTTCCAATGCAATATACATCATTCCTCCCCTCCTTTTCTTTTTTTTTCCTCCCCTCCTTTTCTGTCTTCCCTCAACCCTGATGTCAGTCTCATTTTACAACAGTGACACAATATTTGCCCTTTTGTGACTGAGATATTTCACTCAGCCTAATGTCCTCCAAGGTCACCCATTTTGCATAATATTTCATGAGTTCCTTGTTTTTCAATGCTGCGTAGTATTCCATTGTGTGAATATGCCAGAGCTTTTCTATCCATTCATTTGTTGATGGGCTCTTAGGTTGTTTCCAGCTCTTTGCTATTGTGAACAAAGCTGCAATAAACATGGGTGTGCATATATCTGCTTGGGTGGCAGTTATGGTTTCTTTAGGGTAAATTCCCAGCAGTGGGGTTACTGGGTCAAATGGTGTCTATTTGCAACTTTTTGAGAAAGCTTCATACAGCCTTCCATAGTGGTTGTACCATTTTACATTCCCACCAACAGTGACTAAGGGGTCCAGTTTCTCCACAACCTTGCCAGCATTTGTTGTTTGCTGTTCTACTAAATTTTGCTGGTCTTGCTGGGGTGAGATGATATCTCATAGTTGCTATGAACAGCCCTTTTCTTATTCAAGTGGAAGATGTAGTATGTAGTCAGGCTGATTTTGACATGCTGGATGGCAGAAACGGCCAGGTCAGAGGGCAGCCAAATTCTGGTCCATGTTCTTGCCGTTGAAGCAGCCCAGCCAGGTGCAGGGCCAGCAGCAGCCTGTTGGGAGAGAAATCAGTGATAAATACATCGGGGCCCTCCTCAAGTCAGGCCTCAGTCAGGCATTACTCACAGTTTGGAAACAGTAGAGTTAAACCTAAAAAAATATTTTTAAATTTTGTTGTTGGGTATTAATATTCAATAATAATTTGACAATAGTTTATACAGTAATATGCTGAACACTATAAATTATTTAGAAGACTGTAAAGTTGTATACAAAGTGGTATGTGCAGGTCGATATTGCTGAAGTGAAAGGTATGTATATAACATGCTAAAGCTTCTTTTTCTTTTTTTAAAAAAAATTAATTTCAATGAACATTTGCAGAGATTTTGAGTTTCCATTCATTGTTGCACTTTTCTCCTCCCACCCCAGTTCACTCTTCTCTTTGAAAAGTAAAAGAAAAACTCCTTCATTGGTATACAATCCCCCCCACCCCGCACCTCCCCCCCCCCGCCCCGAGTATACTCCACTCTGCAACCTTCATTCCGGACTCTTATGATAATCATAATGCCCTAAAATATATTGCTTTTAAACTATTCTCCCCCTCATCGGTTTCAATGCAGTATACATAATTCATCCAGTTTTTCTCATTCTTACCTTAACCCTGATGTCAGTCCCATTCTACAGCAGTGGCACTATGCAGTGTTTGTCCTTTTGTGACTGAGATATTTCACTCAGCATAATGCCACCTATTTTGAATAATACTGCATGGGTTCCTTGTTTTTCAATGCAGCATAGTAAAGCTTATTTTTCTTACAGTAAAGTTTGCCTTGCAAATGGAAAAGACAAGTTGAAAGGGAACTCTGGTGGCCTAGTGGCAAGAAGTGGTGCCACAATCCCAAAAGCACGTGGTTTGAATCCATCAGATGCTCTGCTGCAGAAGGAGGGGCAATCTCTGCCTATGCTAGTTGGATCTGATTTGCTGGTATACAACAAAATAAAAAAAAATTTAAAAAGACAAGTGGATAATATTATACATATTCACTTGTTGATAAGATTTGGTGGAATGGACACAGAGTTGGCCAGAAAAGCAATTTTTTGCCTTGTACCTTTTTTTTTAAATTTTTACTTTATTTTATTATTTTTGTGTGAGTGTACTGTCAAATTAGATCTGACTGGTACAGGAGGAGATTGTCCCTCCTTCCCAGGCAGAGCATCTGGTGGATTTGAACCGTGCACCTCTGGCACTGTAGTTGCAGCTCCTTACCACTAGGCCACCAGAGCTCCCCTGTCTTGTACCTTTTAGACTGTGCTTGTTGGTCCTCAGGCTGGAGTCATCCAAACTCCATGCTTATTTCTCTGAACAGGACAGACAGATTGAAGTATTTTTGGAATGAATTCTCTGTGATTTCTTGTGTCTGTCCTGTTCAGAGATACATCTGCCAAGCTTGGAAGAATAAAACCATAGATGGCTCTTCTGGGCAGAGAACATGAGGCTGACGTTGGAAAACCATGCCCTCACCAACTGGGCAGAGTGACCATGGCATCCGGCAGGTCTCGTTGTCTAACCACAAGCTGGGTGTTGCCCTACGTGCCTTCACACTACTCCTGCTGCTCTTAATGACCATGGACCCTCGGATCATGGTCATTCAAATTCAAACAGAACTTAAAAAGAGTGCCTGAAAAATGTTTTATGTCTTTGGTACAATATCAACAAGATATGTTTCGACTACGAAGTTAGAATAATCTTGCCACCTAGTTATCTTTGTAAGTTGAGTTCTGCACATTGGGGCATTTAGTTGGGTAATATTTAATCAAGAACTGATGGTATTCAAGAAGAAGTCCATCCTGCATTGAAGAGCATTGACAAACAAGGCTTCAGGAAGCTTCAAAATACCACTTGAGACATATGAAAGATAGATAGATAGATAGATAGATAGATAGATAGATAGATAGATAGATAGATAGATGATAGATAGATAATATATAGACACTTTTTTTTCAGGCCAAGAAAGTTTATTGAGGAGAAACTGCTGGACTGGCTCTTCAGCAGAAAACCAGCCCCCACTAAAAGTTAGAAGGGGTTTTTATATTTGTCTTACAAGGAACTTAGGGAAGGGAATGCTCACAGATGTGGTTTTCTGCTTTGGGCTTAGTTGTTTTGTTTGTTTTACTGAAGACAATTTTTAAAAATATATTCATTGTAACACATTTCCTTCTCCCCCACCCTACCCTCCCCAAGTCCATGCTGCAATGCACCCCATGTTCCAGACTGTTTTCATACATATTATACATATATTCCTTTTGGACAGTTCTTCCCCTCATTTGTTCTAATGCAGTGCTCATTATCTATCCACTCTTTCTCCATTCCCTTCCCAAGAGCTCCATGTCTGTCCTATTTTACAACAGCTGGTTTATGTAGTATTTGTCCTTTTGTGACTGATATATTTCACTTAGCATAACAAGTGAAGGCTCCCTATGTTATGTAGTGTTTTACTATTTCATTGTTTTTCAACGCTGCATAGTATTCCATTGTGTGGATGTACCATAGTTTTTCTATCCATTCATTTGTTGATGTACACTTGAATTGCTTCCATCTCATTGCTATTGTGAATAATGCCACAGTAAACATGGGACTGCATATATCTGTTTGAATTGTGGCTCTGGTTTGTTTAGGGTATATTCTCAGCAATAGAATTGCTGGGTCAAATAGTATTTCAACTTTTTTTAAAAAAATGATATTTTAATGAACTTTATAGAGAACTTGGATTTCCATTCATTCATTGTTGCATCTTTTCCTTCCTGTCCCCCATAGTTCACTTTTCCCTTTGGAAAAAAAATTCTTTCATTGTTGTACAATTTCCCACCCCAAATCCAGTCCACTTTACTATGCAACTCTTATTCTGGACTGTTGTCATGTATAAAATACCTCATCATATATTCCTTTTAAGAAGTTCTTTCCCTCATCTGTTTCAATGCAATGTACATTATTTATCCCTTCTTTTCTTAGGTTCTCCCAACCTCCATATTAGTCCTGTTTTATAACAGTGGCTTTACGCAGTATTTGTCCTTTTGTGACTGAGATACTTCACTCAGCATAATGTCCTCCAGGGTCACCCATTTTGAATAATATTTCACAACAACAACAACAACCTTGTCTTTCAGTGCTGCATAGTATTCCATTGTGGTAATATACCACAGCTTCTCTATCCTTTTGTTTGTTAATGGGCACTTGGGCTGTTTCCAACTCTTTGCTATTGTGAACAATGCAGCAATAAACATGAGTGTACATATATCTGCTTGGGTGGAAGTTCTGGTTTCTTTAGGGTATATTCCCAGTAGTGGAATTGCTGGGTCAAATAAAGCGCCATAGCGTCTTCCACAGTGGTTGCAACATTTTACACTCCTACCAACAGTAAATAAGGGTTTCAGTTTCTCCAGAACCTCGCCAGCATTTGTTGCTTGCTGTTTTGTTAAATTTTGCTATTCTTACTGGGGTGAGTTAATATCTCATAGTTATACCCAAAATCCCTGTAAATGTTCATTAAAACTAATAAAATTTAATAATTAAAAAAAATCTCATAGTTGTTTTGATTTGCATCTCTCTTAGAGCTAGGGATTTTGAACATTTCTTCATGTACTTGTTGGCCATTTGAATGTCTTTGGTGAAGTGTCTGTTCATATCCTATGCCCATTTTTCAATTGGGCTGTTTACCTTTATCTTGTTATAGTGCTCATATAGTCTATAAATTATATATATTGATCCTTTACCAGACACGTCATTACCAAATATTCTTTCCCAGTCTGTGGCTTTCCTTTTTACTCTGTTGGAGATGTTTTTGATGTGCATGGGGATTTGATTCTTAGAAGGTCCCATTCATCTATTTTTATCCTCTCCTGGTTGTGGGTTTTTCAGGATGTTTGGCAAACTGTTCATGTTGTGGATTAGGGGTTCCAGAGTTCTTCCAAGCTTTTCTCTGATGTTTGTTTTAGTCCTAGGACCTTGATCCACTTTGAGCTGGTTTTTGTGTATGGTGTGAGGTGTGGGTCTTGCTTGAGTTTTCTGCAGATAGTTTTCCAATTTTGCCAACACCATTTGTTAAAAAGGCTGTCATTTCTTCACTTAACTAATTTCATCTCCTTGTCAAAAATCAATTGACCAGAGGTAGATGGGCTGATTTCTGGGTTCCCAATTCTATTCCATTTATCTATTTGTCTGTCATTGTACCACTACCATGCTGTCTTGACCACCATGGCAGTGTAGTCACATTTGAAATCAGGGAGTCAGATGCCTCCTATGTTGTTTCTCACTTTAAAGAGTGCTTTTGTTTATTAAGGGTCTCTTTCCATTCCAAATGAAATTGGAGACTGCCTTTTCCATCTCGTTGGAGAATGGAATTGGTATTTGTATTGGGATTGCATTAAACCTGTAAATTGCCTCTGGCAGAATTGTCATTTTCACAATATTGAGTCTTCCTATCCAAGAGTAAGGTATATTCTTCCATTTCTCCATGTCTCTTTTTGTTTCTTATAGTAATGTTTTGTAATTTTCTTTGAATAGGTCCTTTGTGTTTCTAGTTAGATTTACTCCCAATTATTTAATCTTGCAATTAGCTATTGTGAAGGTATTGTTTTTCTTAGCTCCAGTTCTGTATTCTCTTTGTCACTGTAGAGAAACCCAATTGATTTTTGTATGTTGATCGTATAACCTAGCGGAGGAGGTGATGCAGGGCAGGCGACACAGGGCCAGGCGGAGTGTGGACCAGTTGATATATTTAACAACCACTTGTAACACTGGACTTGCTCACTCATCTGTTCTAAGCTCTATTTTGGATGGTAGCTATCTGACAATTCAATTGGAAGATACTGGTATTTGTATTTATCAAATAAAGATAACCTGACAAAAAAGGAAAATTATTGGAAAATATCATTAACATATGACCATAGTTATAAGTTATTCTTTCCCAGTCTATGTCACATCACAGATTGAAGATCAGAGATTGAACTAACAGATGAAGTGTCTTCTCCCTTTTGTCTGGAAAGCCAGTGACAGAGCTGTGTGGCCTGATGATCCTCTCATACTAAGTCTACAATGGGAGGAAGTTCTGGGCCCCCGGAGCACTTCTTCTCTGAGTAATGATTTGAGTCTCTCTCTTGTTTTGAAAACACATACCACACATACCATAAAGCACACATAGCACAAATTATAAGGGTGATCAGTTAACCTCTTACACACACTGAGGTTTTCTACTAGTGAGGAAGGCCCAAGTCCAAGTGCAAATTAATGAAGAATTTTGTAGTAATAAAAAAATAAATAAAAGCATGGTCACATATTAATTAATGAATTACACTAATTAACTGTAACAGTTGTTATAAGAGGGAGCTCTGGAGACCTAGAAGGTAAGGAGATGTGCTCCCAATCCAAAGGCAGGCAGTTTGAATCCAGCCAGCTGTACCTAGGGAGAAAGCTGGACAAACTCCTCTCACGTGATTTACAGTTTCTGATAATCTATTGGAAGGTCAGTTATGGCTTAAAGTCATAAAACATCATGTATAGGAATGATTGAACAAAAATCCAACCTAGTTTATAAACATTCACTAAAACGGCAATTAAAGAAAATAATATTTAACAATAATATTATTTTTTAATTGCATAGACCCAATATAAATGATGGACACATAAGTGTATAATAGGAAGTTAGGGATCTCAGAATCAGTTGATAGTAAGCCAAGGAGAGGGAGTTGTGAGTAAGAGAATTTGTGGACAAAAAATGCACTAAACAGGCCTGGTGGTTTGTTTCCAAAAAAGTCAGAGCCTTAAAAACTGAACAGAAAAGCGCTACTCTGTATTCAGGGGGTTACTATGAGTCAAATTAATAGGGAAAATAATTTATGAAGTCTTAGCTTACCCAAGTGATCCATCACACTCAGGAGCCGAGAGCAGAGACTGAGAGATCAGCTGCACCATTGTGCTCTGTTTGCTTCCTCTGCTCTCCGTTTGGTGTTGTAGCTTCACTCACTTTGTAGACAAACACTATGTAAAACCAGCTTGAGAAATAAGAAGTGTTCGATATTTGCACAACTTGTGTTCAGTGTTTGGTTTCTGATTCCTCTAGGTTTTTCCTCACCAAAAGTGGATTTGACTTTGTTCTCACAGAGGATAACACCCCATTAGCTTCTGCCTTTCACCTTTGGTCTCCCAGACCTTGTTCATCTCCTCCTTGTGCTAAATTGATTTTGTAACTTGTCCCTGCAGGACTCAAGGAATTGATCCAGGGGGAGAAACTCAGTATCTTCCCTGCTTTTGACACCTAATTTAGCCCCTGAGAAAGTGAGAGAACTTTCCACAATGAGGTCCCAACTCCATGTTCTCGTAGTCCTAGATGTAGTTCCTTCCCTCCCTGAATCCTCCATCCTCACCTGCATATGTTCATACATACACAGCAGTGCTCATCCCTGTTGCACTGGCCTGGCTCAATGCCAAGCACCAACCTCCACACACAGCTCAGCACTGTTCCAGTTCCACCCACCACACTCAGAGCCAGCAGCTCCTCTCTGGAAGATTCAGGGTAGCCAATGGCCCATCTATGAAAATATAGCCACCACAGAGTGGGTATTTGTCCTCACCCTACGGCACTCCTTACTCACAGAGACCTCATCTTCCCTTGACCTTCATTCAGTACCCACCAGGCTCTCAAACTATATGTGGGCCTCCCTGGCTGTTGAAAGTTTCAACATCTTAATGCAGATGTGGCTCACAATTCGTCCAAATATCTCAGGTTTCATTTCATGTTGTTTGCTCCACATCTACCCATGAAGAAAGACAGAGGAGAAAACCTCACTTCCTGACAGAGAACCTCCTTCTCCCACCCATGTGCAGTTTGCTCACCTGGGTTTTCCACCTGTGCTGATTGCTTCTTATACCACCAACAGGCAAACACAACAGAAAGAACTCCAACAACACAAAAAACACCTGCAATAATAAAACCAATGATCTTCCAGGTCTCTGGACATCCTGGAGACTCTTAAAAAAGAAACTTATTATACACTAGGCTCCTCAAACTCACACACTTTTCCTCTCCCGAGGCCCTAATTATGACTTTTATCCCACAAGAACACACAGATATGTCTTGAGAAAAGTGTAGCCAGATTGTTCTCTAGAGGCAAAGATGGTAAAGCTTCGTCTTTCATACTTTGGACGTGTAGCTAGGCAAGGCTATTCCTTGGAAAGAGATATCATGCTTGGAAAGATGGAGGGTCAGTGAAGGAGAGGAAGACCATCAACATGATTGATTGACACCGTGCCTTCAGCAATGGGTTCTAGTGTGTCAGAGATGGTGAGGATGGCACAGGATAGGACAGGGTTCAGGCTGACTGTTCACAGGGTTACTATGAGCTACGCTAGACTCAACAGCACCTAACAACAACAACAACAACAACAACAACAAAACACCTTAACTCCCAGAATCAGAGCCCTCCAGGGTTTCCCAGGCTCACCAATGGTTGTCAAGTGGGTCCTGTTGTACATCAGGGTAACACTGTCCTCCATAGTGTCACTGCTGTTCACATTCATCCCAGGGGGCACTGAGAAGAGAGAGGTTAGAACCAATGAAATACATGGCCAAGTCTTGCCACCAAGTCTAAGGAAGACTGAACAGAGCTGGTCCTCTCCACATTTCTGCTGAAGCTGAGGCCACGTTCACCCACCTCTGACTCCATGCTGCTCACAGTGTGTTTGGGACCCTGGGATTGCAATTCTGAGACTAGTAGGAAGATGGGGACTCAGATTAGCTTCCCTCTCTGTATCTTCTTTTTGATACTGGAAGGAGAACAACTAGGTGGTTCCTGGGTCATGGGGACTAAGGAGGAGCTCTGTAGGCTGAGGCAGACTGGCAGCCTCCCAGACAGAGTAGGCCTACCACTCACCTTCCCAGGTCAGTGTTCTCTCTGAGGGCCCACTGATTTCCCATCTGTGTGTCTTTACTGACTCAGTAGCTTTAACATAACAAGCAACTCAGAAAACAAAGTGCCAACAAAGCATCATGGATCCCACAGAACAAGGAAGGTTCACTCAGGTAACACAGAATCAGGGGGCCCCGGGGATTAGGGTACTTCTCCAGGGTCAGTACCTGTCCTCTCTGTGAAGTGTATCCAGGTGGCCAGATTCTGCAGCCTTTTACAAATCTCTGCTTTCACAAGGTGTTTGTAATCTTTGCGTTTATTTTCATCTTTATTCCAGGACTCCTTGATTTTCCTAGCCCAGGCCTGCGAAGAGGACCTACGCACCATCCACGTATCAACCTTCTCACCATAAGAGAGAAGAGGCTCCTCATCATGCCAATATTCCCAGATGGCCCTGGTGGTGTTGTCTTCCATGATCTCACAGCCCAGAATCTCCTGGAAGGAATGCAAACCTGCCCCCACCCAGAAGTGACTTCTTTACTCCTGGGTCTTTTTGCCACTTCCACCCCAAGTGAGAAACTCCAGCCCAGAAGATTCTTTCCTTTGCCCACTCAATCTATTCCCCAAAGACAATTCACACACCGGCTGAATTTCTAGAAACCCAACCCTGTCACTGCATCTCAACAAAATTGTGGGGAAAGACTGGTCTCCAGCTCTCACTGTCATGCCCTTCAGGGAAGCCCTCACACTCCTCTGCCTCCTCCCTAGTCCCACCTCTTTTCTGATCATCCAGCTTCAAGATCTCTGCCACAGTCATTCTGAGATTCTTCGACATCTCTTCAAAGTCTTTGATCTCTTTCTCCCAGTTCTTATTTGCCACATGGGCCCATGGATCCAGTGGCTCTGCTTGGCCTTTTTCACTGTCATACTGCATAACGAGCTTTCCATTCTGATGGAGATTAACAATAAAGTGTGGTTGCACAGATCCATCCCATAACCACACCTTGACAGCATAATGAAGTCTGAGTCTGAGTAATCCTGGGAGAGAAAGAAGCCACAAATGAAACTCCATCCTAGAAATAATTACATATTAAATATTTAGTAGATGGGGTTTTCAGTCCCGACTCCCTAGAAAAGGGTGACACACATAGGTGACAATTCAGGTCAGGAGAGTTCATATCCACAAATGGTCAGAGAAAGTAAGAAAACCAGCACAGGAGAAGAGGCAAATGCTAGGAGAAGGACCTTTATGGACAAAGGTAAAATACAATTAAAAAAATCACTGCCATTTGGTTTCAAAGAGTGTAAATCTTTGCCAGAAGAGACTGTTCATCTTTCCCTGATGGAGGAGCTAGTGGGTTCAAGACCCTCACTCTTCAGTGAGCAATACAACACATAATGGACCCCACCACCAGAGCTCCTTATGGAGAAAGGCTAGAGCCAATTTCATAAGATACAAAGATTTGGATCAGCAGAGTGAGGTACAGAGAGAAACCACTGGAGCTAGGGAATCAAGGGGAAAGAGAGAAGATCAAGGAGTTAGGCCAAGAGAAGTGTGTGGTCTGGTGGAGAGAGGGAGGTAGAAGGATAAGAAAACCAGGAGAGAGAGAGGTGGAGTCCCTGAACTATGAAGAGTTTGAAGCAGGGATGGACTTGAGTTATAGTGAGATGAAGAAAAGAGACAGATGAGGGTAATTGGTGGTGGAGATTGACTTCTGAATTATGAGAACTTGCTGAGAGCCTAGATGGATGTAAGGTCTCAGGAGTGGAAAAAGTGCAGAAGAGAAGGAAAGAAGGGGCCCAGTATCCACAGGATGAAGAAAGAAGGGCATAAAGGATTAATTTTGGAAAGAAGGCTTGGGCAAGTATTTTTGTTTTTGTTGTTGTTGTTGTTAGCCATTGACCAGACTTTGACTCATCACAACCCTATGAATAGCACATCTGAAGCTTGTCCAATCCTGTGCCATCCTCACACTCTCATGTGTCTGAGTCCATTGTTACAGTCGCTATGTCAATCCATCCTACGGAGTGTCGTCCTCTCGCTGACCCTCCACCTTTCCCAGCATGATATGAACTAAATTCTGTTGGAGGAAAAGGCCAGGAGCAGACATATATACTGGGGGGCGGAGGGGGGGGGAACATGTGGTCTGTGGACGAGAGGCTGCACAGAATTCTTAAGGACACTGTTAGTTCAGAATTCCCCTAACTGGCCATGGACCTTAGTTCAGGGAAGCACTGAATGAATGGGGAAGAAGTGGAAACATATCGGGCAAAAGGCACCGCCAGAATGTTAGAGTGAGAAAAAGGTGAGAGGCAAGCAGAGTTGTTGGAGGAAATGGCCCATGAGAAGAGAGTAGGAACTTACAACCAGGAGAGGATGAAATAGATGAATGGGACCTTCTAAGAATCAAATCCCTATGCATATCAAAAAACTTCTACAACAGGGTAAAAAGGGAATCCACAGACTGGGAAAGACTATTTGGCAATGGCATGTCTATAAGGGACTTATATCTAGAATTTATAGAATACTCGAGCACCACAACAAGATAAACAATCCAATTGAAAAATGGGCACAGGATATGAACAGACATTCACCAAAGAAGACATTCAGATGGCCAACAAGTACATGAAGAAATGTTCAAAATCCCTAGCTCTAAGAGAGATGCAAATCAAAACAATTATGAGATATCATCTCACCCCAGTAAGAATAGCAAAATTTGACAGAGCAGCAAACAACAAATGCTGGCGAAGTTGTGGAGAAACTGGAACCCTTATTCACTGTTGGTGGAAGGATAAAATGGTGCAACCACTATGGAAGGCAGTATGGTGCTTTCTCAAAAAGTTGCGAATAGAAATACCATTAGACCCAGCAATTCCACTACTGGAAATATACCCTAAAGAAACCAGAACTGCCACCCGAGCAGATATATGCACACTCATGTTTATTGGGGCTTTGCTCACAATAGCAAAGATTTGGAAACAGTCCAAGTACTCATCAACAAATGAATGGGTAGAGAATCTGTGGTATATTCACACAATGGGATACTAGGCTGCATTGAAAAACAAGGAACTCATCAATTGTTATACAAAATGGGTGACCCTGGAGAACATTATGCTGAGTGAAATATCTCAGGCACAAAAGGACAAATACTGAATAGTGCCACTGCTGTAAAATGGAACTGAAGTTGAGGTGGGGGGGAACCTAAGAAAAGGGGGGCTAAATTATGTATACTGCATTTAAACAGATAAGGGAGAAAAATGTTTAAAAGGGATATGTGATTAGGTATTGTTTTCATGACAAGATTCCAGAAAAAGAAATGCATAGTAAAGTGGACTGTGGACTTTGGGGGGATTGTATAACAATGAAATTTTTTTTTCTTTTAAAAAAGAAAAGCAAACTGGGGCAGGGGGAGAGGTGGGCAGGGAGGAAAATGTGCTACAATGAATGAATGGGGAAAAATAAATGGGAATAATGCACTGTTAAATATATTTTGCATTAAAAATATAAAATAAAAAATAATTTATAAAAGAAGAGGGAAGGAGGGACTGGGGATGAGGGAGGGAGGTGAGGAAAACGCTAGAAACAAATCAGACAACTAACTACTGAAGACAGGAAGTGGCAGTGGAGAGAAGAGGGAGGGGGATGCAGTTTATAGAAGTAGGAGTGAGAAGACATCTTGGTGTGGGGGCACAAGCATATGGATAGATTCGAGCTAGTAATTAGGGAAATTAGTTGGAAAAAAATTTGGGTGATAGGGAGTTCTTGTGGCATAGGGTAAGGACTTGTGCTATTAACCCAAAGCCATGCTGTTCTAATGCATCAGCTATGCTCTGAGAGATAGATGGGCAATCTCCTTTTGTGGGATTTATCATATCTGAAAATCCTGCTATGAATCGGCTCTAACACACAACATTACATAACAACATTAGGATGATAGGGGAGAATCAAGAGTAGTGAGAACCATCCAAGAACAAGAGACCAGGGGAGAAGAGAGGGTTCAGAGATGTCCAGAAAAGAATTCCTTGGCCACTGGAAGCCTTCAGATTCCACCTCCCTCAGTGTGAGAGTCTCCCCGGGAGAAGAAAGGTGGTTCTGGCCTGGGGTCTCCAGGAGCTCGAGGTTATTGAAAAAGAATCTCTCAACCGGGCATCACTCCAACCCCACCCCACCTGCTAAAACATTCAAGAGAAAATGTGCTGGAATTCTTTTTGTTACCTGAAGAACCCAAGTGGGAAGGGAACTGCTGACTGGGCCAGTTAAAGATGGGGGTGGAGAGTACACAATGTTGAGGGATTTGGGGTGGGGTGGGGTGGGGGATGTATGGTGGTGGGATTGGAGGAAGGAGGGTGAGGGGTGGGGTGGGCGTGAGGGGCAGCACTGGGGTTGCCGGGCTTGCGTGGGTTCTGAGAGCGGCTCTTCACACAGGGTTGAGCCACAGCCAGGCAAGCCCCTCGTGAGTCATTCAAAGGAGAACCCCAGACGCAGCTCGACCCAGGGTTATGGTTCCAGAAAGACAGTAAGTGGACAAAATCGGCACGGAGACCTTGAAAGAGAAGCAAGCTCAGAAAAGCCACCAAGAGAGATCCTGGAGAGAAAAGCTCAGAAAAGAGCGCCAGTCCCAGCCAGGGAACCTCGGTCTGCATGCAGCCCGGGAGAAGCCTCCAAGCTCGACGGGATGCGAGACCCGACTCACCGTCCGCGAGGTTCAGGAATAAGAACAGGATCGAGGATGAGAGAAAAATCGCTGCCATCGCTGCCAAAGGGCCCCTTCAGAAGACTGTTGGCTCTGCACCGTGGGCTATCGGAAACAGTTCCAGAAGCCCCGCTCGTCACTAATCGAACTCGCAGCGGGCGGACTGAACACGAGAGCAGCTTCACTGTGTATCAGCTTTCACGTGACAGGGAACTTTCGCGGAAGCTGTTTTTGTTTTGTGAGGACAGTGACTCAGTAACACCTCCTAGATCTTACCATTCTCACACTTGACTGTGAAGGGGAAGGGGTCTGAATTGGAGAAGGGGTCTGAATCACTGCCTGAAGCCACAGGGTTTCAGGTTTCAGTTTCGGTAGAGTAGATGGGAGTGTTCACTCAAATGGTGCAAGGGTAGCATCGGCAGCTGAATGCAAGGTGGTCCAACTTCCAGAAGCATCAGCTCCCACATCAGAAAGGACACCCAGCAGCAGAACAGCTCTGGTCTCTCCAAGCTCCTTTACGTCGCTGGCCACCCCACCGAGCTACCTCACTCTCAGTTTGTCAGCTAAGACTCATTCCACAAGAGGCAACCCCTTTCTATTCTCAGGACTATGCACAGTCTGACTGACAATATGCAGATTTCAGCCACATTCCACCACTGACTCGGTCATACTCCAGACTCCTGTAGATGTTTCAGACTATCATCCTCTCCTCCTTCCAGAGACTCTCACAGGCAGTCTGGATTCTTGCTTCTGACCACATTCTTTTTGATTGCTTCAAGCAGCCCAGATACTCAGCCTATGGTGATCACTAGACAAATGAGTCAGTTCTCCAGGATCCAGGTCAATACTAACCTCACTGTAGTCTTCTGTTTCCAATCTGCCACAGAGACATCTGTGTCTCCAGAGACCATTGCTCTCAAACCCAAAAGGCTTCCAGGGAAATACTGCCCATCCCCAAGCACACACCTCTATGCAACTAGACAGACCTACAACACTCCAAAGCATTCTTCAGCTCCCTATCTGCTGTGTGTAACATTCAATCCCTCTATTCTACTATCAAAAGTGCAGCACAAACTGTTGTCTGACATCACACTTCACTTCTCTGGGGCATTTCTGCTATTCCCTGTTAAAACTGACTCCTCTATCATGGGTAAACAGTCTTACATCTTTCTTTACCTCTGTCTCGGACCCATCATCAGACCTATGTCCTTAAAGATAGTCTTAATTGGATAGTAGTGATAGTCCCACTACCTGATGAATATCCCAAAAACAATGGAAAGTAAACTTTAAAGAGATCTCGAATTTTATAAGTGAGAATTTTCTAGTTTGTACATGATCTAACAACAACAACAATAATGTCATTCTGATAATCTGCATCACCCTCACACACCTCTCTTTGGAGCATGGAGACAACCACCACTCAAACCAAACCCACTGCCTTCAAGTCATTTTGGATTCACAGCAACTCTCCGTCAGCTATCCAAGCCTGGAAATATTTTTAGGAGACAGGCTCATCTTTCTTCCAAGGAGTTGTTTAGCTTTTGGGGTTTGTCATCAATGTTCCTTAACATCTAGTCAGTGGTCCTCAAATTAATTAAAACTACCTGGGTTCAGATGGCAAATAGACACATTTAGAAATGCTCAGAATCACTGGCAGTAAGAGATGAGAATCAAAACCACAATGAGATGCCCTCTTAGCATGGTAACAGTGGCAAATTTAACCAGAACAGTAATAAATAAGTGTTGGAGTGGATGTGGCAAGATAGGAACTCTTATACATTGTTGGTGAGATTGTAAAATGGTACAACCACTCTGGAAGGCAGTTTGGTGCTTTCTTAAAAAGCTGAACATAGAAATTCCGTATGACCCAGCTATTCCACTGCTTGGAATATACCCTGAGAAAATGAGAACTGAGGCTCAAATGAATACTTGTACACCAATATTTCTAGCAGTGTTTTCCCCCATCACAACATGGAAATAGCTCAAATGTCCAAGCACAAATGAATGGATTGAGAAATTGTGGTACATTCACATGATGGAATACCACACAGCACATAGAAGCAATGATTTTATAAATCACTACCTAACTGGGGAGGGACTGGAGAGCATTATGCTAAGTGAACTCACTCAGTCTTATAAGGATAAATACTGTATAAGACCATTACTGTAGAATGTGTATGAGGATCCAAGGTGGGGGAGGGTGGAAGAAGAAGGGTGAGAATGGGTGGGTGCATGGGGAGGGGGAGGGGGAAAGTGGAGGTGGGGGAGTTAATAATAGGGTCACACAATTTGGTGTGTGGAGGGAGGGATGAGTAAATGAAATGGGAAAGATCCAGTGTGAAAAACAATGTATACAAACTTTGTAAGTAAACCAATATAAGATAAAAATTTGTTCATTTGTTTTGTTTTTTTTACCCCCCCCCAAAAAAAAAACAAAATTACCTAGGGACTTTTTAAACATTTATACTCTGACCATGACCAAAAAATCTGTTGAATCAGAATCCTTTAGTTTGGACATAAGCCTTTCTGTCTTTTAAAACTGTCTAGTGACGCAAAAAGAACATAGAAAAAAAAAAAAAGAACATAGAGCAATCTTTTCCAGTCAGTTGGCCTGGTAGCTGTCTTCCAAATTTCCTGGCACTCACTTGTGAGCACATCTTCCAACAAGTTCATCTGTTAGGTGAAACATGGCAGATGGAATCCCATTGACTCTTAGGGCCTTATTTTTTGCTAATGCCTTGAGTGCAGCTTGTACTTCTTCTTTTATTACTGTTGGCTCTTGCTTATATGCCATTTCCTGAAATACTTGTGACAATTTTTTTCATAATGACTCTATATATTTCCTCATCTTTTTTTTAAAACCCCCACATCTTCTTTTGATGCTCCCTGGATCATTCAAAATTTTGCTCATAGCATCTCTCAGTGCTGTAAATCGAGACATGAGTTTCAGTTCTTGCAGCTTGAAAGATGCAGAGTTTGTCCCTTTTATTTTCCAACTAAGACTACTTTGCAGGTTTCATAATCCTATTTTGCTTTTTCTCCCTGAGCTGTCCTTTGACATCTTCTGTCTATTTCTTTTACTTTGGCATCTCTTCCCTTTGTCTTGACTTCTTGGCAGTCTTGTGCAATTTACAGAGACATTTCTGACATGCATACGGTCTTTTAATTTTTCCCTCCCTTGTCTTTGAATAGCTTGTTACTGTCTTCATGGATGATATCCTTGATGTTGTCTTGTCTTTGATCATTAGTATTCACTATTCTTGACATGATCTTTACATTCAGATATGATAGACTCAAAGTTTTATTTTGGTTTTTGTGACTTGTTTTCATTTTATTTAGCTTCCATTTGAATTTGCATATGAATAATTTATGATCTTTCCACAGTTGGCACCTGATCTGGTTTTGAATGCTGATATTAACTCCTCCAATGGGTTCCAAGTGCATTCTACCTTAAAGTCTATTTTCTAGGTTACTCAACTAGACAAAAAACTACTGTACCCCAAAGTCAAGAACTGTGTCCAACTCTTGATTTTAGCACCATCTTGTTTGAGACCTCTGAACCATGAGGGCCAAGTGGAGGAAAAAGTGAATATGCAGGCTGAAGCTTAAAAGAAGAAAGATGAGGCAGAGGTCCAGGTAATGTTGGCATGTGCACCCACAGACACCACAGCGGCAAGAGTAGAGAATGCCACAGGCTGAGGACACTGAAACAGTATTGACCACATGCTCCTCTCTAGAACTGCTGACTCAAGGGATCTAGAACTCCCATTGCCATTTGATCACCATGAATACTGCTAACAGACCCACCTTCCTCCTTCAAATCCAGGCCCTTTTTGATATGTAGCAATGGACTTATGATACTCTGAATTAACTCTGTTTTTAGCTGTGGTTAGATGTAATGTGGACAATAAATAACTTCTTCTACTGTCATAGCTGAAGAATATATATATGAACTATGTTCTCCCCATCTCCTTTGCAAATCCCAATTTCTTATCACCCCATTAGACAAAGAAGTACTCCCCAAGGTCAAGAAATGTGTCCATTTCAACCCATCTCTCTGCAAAGAGTGGGTCCCCAGTACAAACATTGTTATTAAATGGCTAGAATAGGACATTGGCAGAGAACTTCCAGAAGTTCAAGCTCGGTTTAGAAAATGCTCAGGCATCAAGAATCTAACTATTGATGTCAGGTGAATCTTAGCTGAAAGCAGAGAATACCAGAGGAATGTCTATTATGTTTTATTGACTATGCAAAGACATTTGACTGTGTGGATCACAACAAATTACAGCTAATATTGAGAAGAATGGGAATTCCAGAACATCCTATCATGCTCATGTGAAATCTAAAACTGGAACCAATAAGTTGTTGGTGGTCAGAAAGAGCAAGGGAACACTGCATGAATTAAAATAAAGAAAGGTACGTCAAAACTGTAACCAATCTCCGTACTTTTTCAATCTGCATGCTGAACAAATAGTTTGAAAAGCTGGACTTTATGAAGAATGTGGCATCAGGATTGGAGGAAGAATCCTCAACAACCTGCATTATTCATGTGACATACTTGACTCTCTGAACCTGAGGAGGACTTAAAACACTTGCTGAAAAAAATCAAACACTACAGCCTTCAGTATGGATTGCATCACAATATCAAGAAGACAAGGATCCACACATGGACCAATAAGCAATATCATGATAGATGGAGAAATGATTGAAATTGTCAACAATTTCATCTTACTTGGATACATAGTCAATGCCCGAGATACTAACAGTCAAGGAAACAAAAGACATGTTGCTCAGTGAAAGTCAGCTGTCAAGGATCTCTTTAAAGTTTTAAGGAGCAATGATGTCACTTTGAAGACTAAGGTGCACCTGATTCAGGCCATAGTCTTTTCAATCACTTGCTTTGCATCTGAGAGCTAGATGATGAATAAAAAAGAGCCAAAGCCTATGACCTATGAGTTGTGGTGTTAAAGAAGAGTACTGAATATATGTCATGGACTGTCAAAATAACAAACAGGTGTATATTAGACAATATGCAATATGAGTCCTTCTTAAAGTCAAGGATGGTAAAGCTTTGCCTCACATACTTTGGACATTCTGCTAGGAAAGGCTCTTCCTTGAAAAGGGCATGCTTGGAAAGTTTGAGGATCAGTGAAAGGGAGGAAGACCTTCAATGTTATAGATTGACACAGTGACTACAGCAATGGGCTCAAGTATGTCAGAGATGATGAGGATGGCACAGAATAGGACACACTTCAGATGCATTGTCCATAAGGTTTCTATGAGTCTTAAGTGACTTAGTGGTACCACTTAGATAAAAAAAGAGTGGAGAGCGAGAGAGAAAAAGAAGGAAGCTTGTCCCAAGTAGCAAACAGCCTTTATTGGGTGGTCTGAGAGGAACCTCAGGTGACCTATTGCAGAGAGGATCAGAGTAGCTTGCAGGCAGACAAACACAGATTCCTTTTATAGAGGCTTTTAAGGGGACGCAGAGATGTATTCATTTGTTCTGGAATTTGGGCGCAGGGGTCCTGTCAATGTGTGATCAGACACAGGGCCCTATGAGAATATAGTCATCTAGTGGCCTTATTGTTGTTGTTGTTGTTATGTGCCGTCGAGTCGTTTCCGACTCATAGCGACCCTATGCACAACAGCCCTAAACCCTGCTCTATCCTGCGCCA
>NW_006399934.1:2487374-2525275 GCF_000299155.1 Elephantulus edwardii
GTTTTTTCTTTAAATTCCTCTGTATCTGCCAATTCCTTTCTATATAATGACTCAGTATATTCCTTCCATCTTCTTTTAATACTTCCTGGATCATTTAATATTCTGCCCAAAGCATCCTTGATTACAGCAACTCTAGGTTTGAATCTGTTCTTCAGTTCCTTGAGCTTAAGAAATGTGGCCTTATTAGGACATGTAAATTACCAGGTTTCTTCAAAGAATAGTCAGGCTGGGGGGTCAGGCCAGGGGACAGCTGTGACATTCTTTTGTACTTAAGAACAACAATAGTGACTCCAATAGGCAAGCAAGATTTAGAAGATTTAGTCGTGTTGCCCAGAGTTTGAACCTCTGTGTTGATATCAAGTAGGTTCTCTTAAACCACATTTTCTAATCACCCCACTAGACAAAGAATTACTCCCCCTGGTCTAGAACTGTATCTGTTTCACCCCATCTCCTTGTAAAGCCCAGTATAAAGCCTTATACACAGTAGATACTGAACACATGCATTATTATTATTAAACTTGAACTCTGCCTAACATTTCTGGCCAGTCACCCAGGCTCCAGCTTACACTTTTCCCATGACTGGAAATAAGTCATATATCACTTAATGAACTTATAGTAATTTCTCCAGTTTTTACTTCTGTATGCATTAATCACTTCACTAGATCATTGTGGCTTGTTTAGCACAGAACAGACTGAAGGTGTGTCCTCAGTTTTCAGAGAAGAAAAACTCAATTCTCAGATTATTGTAATTGCCAGAGATCAAAAGAGTAGTCAAGGACAGAGAGAGAAGTGTAGCCCAGCTCTCCTGACAGCTGGTCCTAGGTCCTGTCCTCCATGATGGCACACTGCTGAAAGACCACACAGTGCTGGCAGAGCGGTTAACTTCACAGCATACCCTCTTCACATGCCCCACACTTTCATGATGATATACTAGCAATCTAGGTTTCTTCCAAGACATTTAGATATGACTGCAAAGAGGGATTGAGTCCAGTCCCCCTTAAAGGCTCTAGTTCCGGTTTGGGGTGGAGAGTCTGCATCCAGGCAGACTGCCCCTCCTCCACCAAACTCCAGTGTTTTCTGAGGTGCAAAGTCATACCTCCCTACACTCACCACTAAACCCTCTGCTCTGTCCCCTAAGTTCCATGGTCTCCCAACTCTCACTACCAATGCAGACTTACCAGCACAGAGGCCCAGATGCTGAAGTAAATGCAGTATTCAGTCCTCTTCTCAGCTCAGTTCAACAACACGGAAAACCACAATGACAGAGTTTTATGCACCCACCTCTCAGTTAAGCGTTTTGTTACTCAGTCAGGAAGTTACTGCAAAGACCAAAGCTCACTCAACCAAAAGTGATGAAAACATGTTGATTAACATAAAAAAAAATGGCTTATAAGACAAAGATTAGGCAAAGGAGAAGAGAACTGCTTTGCGCTTTCTGATTTTTACCCCAGATTTTGCTTAACAGACAGGTAATGTGCCTGGGGGGGGGGGAAGTCCAGTCTCGGCTTATTAAGAGCTAATTCAGATTCTTGGTTTCAGAACAGAGCTTTCCATCAAAGTGAAGAAATTTACTTCTGTTCTGCTTTCAGAGACCACTCCAAAGTACTGAAGAGCAATGATGTCACTCTGGAGACTAAGATACACCTGCCACAGGCCATAGTTTTTGTCATTAGTTGTTATGCAACAGAGAGCTGGACAATGACTAGGGATGATAGGAGAATAGATGCCTTTGAGCTGTGGTGCTGGAGAAGAATATTGAATATACCATGGACAACAACTCCAGAAAACAGAGTATAACTAAAAGCTGTTTGCCAACATGGTGAGACTTCCTCTCACCTTGGGAATGTTGTCAAGAGGGGTCAGTGCTCTGACAAAGAAATCCTGCTGAGAAAGGTGGAGGGTCAGAGACAGGGAAGGAAATTTTCAACAAAATGCATTCACACTTGAGCATGTCAAAGAGCAGTATGAAGATAGTGCAGGATAGGCTAAGGTTTTCAGCTGTTGTTCACAGCATCATAAGGAGTTGCTGTTGCTGTTATGTGCCATCATGTCACTTGTGACTCATAGTGACCCTATGTACAACAGCCCTAAACTCTGCTCTGTCCTGTGCCAATCGCACTGTCTCCAGTACACCCATCCCAATTACTCCAGTCACTGAATCAACCTACTTCCTCAAGGGCCTTCCCCTCCTGCGCTGTCCCTCCACCCTACCAAGCATGATGTCTCTCTCCAAGGACCGGTCCCTCCTTACAACATGTCCAAAGTATATCAGACGAAGCCTCAGAATCCTTGCCTTCAAGGAGCCACTCGGTTTAACCCTCTCCAGGATGAATCTGTTTATTTTCTTAGCAGTCCATGGTACATCCAATATTCTTCTCCAGCACCATAGCTCAAATGCATCAATTCTTCTATCCTCCCTAGTCATTGTCCAACTTTCTGACGCATAACAAGTGATTGCAAATACCATGGCCTGTATAGACACACCTTAGTCTCCAGACAGAAATCATTGCTCTTCAGTACTTTGGAGAGGTCCTCATCACAATACGTCTTTTAATTTCCTGGCTGCTGGTGCCAATGGTGTTGACTGTGGAGACAAGCAAACTAAAGCTGTTAACAATATCAATCTTTTCATCATCCATCTTGATGCTGCCAATTGGCCCAGTGGTGAGAATCTTTGTTTTCTTGATGTTGAGCTTCAATACATATTGAAGGGTGAAGTCCCTGACCTTCAGCAGCAAGCGCTTCAGTTCTTCCTCAGTTTCAACAAAGGGGGTTGTGTCATCTACATAACGCAGATTATTGATGAATCTTCCTTCAATCCTGATGCCACACTTCACCTCATAAAGCCCAGCCTTCCAGATAATCTGTTCTGGATATAGATTGAAAAGATATGGAGACAGGACACACCTGGTATATCCCTTTCCAATTTTGAACCATGCAGTGTTTCCTTGCTCTGTTCTGATGACTGCCTCCTGGTCCAGGTATAGGTTTCACATTAGCACATCAAGCTAGGATTCCCATTCTTCTCAGAGTCAGCCACAGTTTGTGGTGATCCACACAGTCAAAAACCTTTGCATAGTCAATGAAACACCCACAGACGTTCTTCTGGTACTCTCTGCTTTCTGCCAAGATCCATCTAACATTAGCTATAAGTCCGTAGTACCACAATCCCTTCTAAACTCAGCCTGGACTTCTGGCATTTCTCTATTGATGTGCTGCTGATTTTGGATAATATTCAGCAGAATCTTGCTTGCATGTGATATCGATTATATTGTTCGATAATTTCCACACTCTGTAGGTTCACCTTTCTTTGGAATGGGAACAAATATAGATCTCTTCCAGTCAGTTGGCCAAGTGGTTTCCTCCAGATTTCTTGACACAACTTGGTGAGCACATCCAGAACAGCATCTGTTAGTTGAAATATGTCAATTGGTATACCCTTATTTTTGGCCAATTCCTTCAAAGCAGCTTGTCTCTTACTCATATGTTGTTTCATGAAATTCTTCTGTGTCTGCCAATTCCTTTTGGCACAATGACTATATATACTCTTTCCATCTTCTTTTAATACTTCCTGGATCATTTAATATCCTACAGTTCCATAATCCCTAGAATGTTAATCCTTATGTGTTGCATTTCACTTTAGAAAATTTTCAATTCTCATGAATTCGTACTTTGTACATTCCAGATATTAATGGATCTTTGCAGCTGTTTCTTCTAATATATTTGTGTTTTCCAGTCAGAGTCCTGCCTCCCGTGCTATATCTAACAGTGTTCCTCTGTTGTTCATAGTTTTCATTGTTGTGCTACTAACCCAAAGGCATGCAGTTTGAATCAACCAACTGCTCCCTGGGGAAGGGATGACCGATCTCCTCCCTTGAGGTTAATTGTCTCTGAAAACCAGCTGGAAGGTCAACTATAGGTCAGTTCTGAATCAACGATATATAACAATTCTTTCAGAAGTGGATGGTAAATCTGCTTCTTAGGCCGCCTTAATCTGGAAGCACCACTGTGAATGGTCCTGGTGATATCTGAAATCCTAGTGGCACAACTTCCAGCATCACAGCTACCCTCAAGGTCACCTGAGTACAGAAAACTGAAACACAAGGGCTGGACTCATAAGAGCAAATGATAATAAGCATTTCTATTAAGCTATAAAATAGGCAGCAATATGCAGATCACTCCCTCAAAACAGAAACAGACAGATAAGCTTGGTACTAGTAAGAGCAAGTCATAAAAGAAGTAGGCATAAAGATAGCAAAACTGAAAGAGTGGGCTAGACTCTGTCCTTCACAGCTTAAAGTTCTGATTCTCTGAGGATCTACATGCTTATCCTGCGGTCACAAAAACATTGGTTCATGACCTGAAGAACACAGGACCTCTAGTGAAGTTTGATTGGGCATTAGCCACACAGTAGGAGGGCCCACAAAAGCAGGAAAAGAAAAAAAAAAGCAGGAAAAGCAAAGCCAGGGTCAAGCCACAGGAGCAAGCCTGTAGATCACATCCAGAGGACACCACTGAAGAATCCGGCCATCTCCTTCCTTCAGCAGTATGTGCAGGAGGGAGTCACAGGAGGGGGAGCAGCCAGCTTCCTTTCCTTTTCCCCACCCCTGTACTTACCAAAACCTTATAGCCATTAAGGACGAGTGTGTTATGTAAAATGTGACTCTGTATTGGAGTCTGCGACTCAAAATTACTTTTCTAGATCATTCTCTTTGACTTTGCCACAGGGTCAGGGAGGAAACTGCACATAGAATGGATTATGTATATATATTCTATAGACTAGAATATGTGCTCACTTCATGCAAATAGAATGGATTCATCCTAAGACTCTATCCTACCAGAATACAAGACCCAAATTGTCAACCTTACTTTCTCTTAGGGAGGGGTTCATAGCCCAGTCTATGATCCTACAAAGAGGACTGCATCTGAGACATTCTCTCTTTGTGCTCACCTCGGACAAGACTTCTAACCTGATCCAGCTGCATCAACTCTGCCTGTCCTGCAAGTACTTGGCCCACCTACATCATCAACAGCTGTGTAAGCAATTTCTTACATGAACCAGAGACAGAGTTAGCTTTGAGAGCGCTGCGCCATGGAACCAGAGCTAGGAGTCTTCCTCTAAGCTTTATGGAAGACTGATGAGTAGAGCAGGACTATGAGAGCTTTGTAACCCTAGACTAACACTGTAGAGGGAAGGCCTGTGAGCACACTTTGGAAGCTATCACTCTTGAGAGATTTGACCCTGTTGCAAGCCTGAATTATGACCTCTTAACTTCCCTAATAAAGCCTATAGTGGTGAGTACGTTTCTGTGAAGTCTGACCCAGTAGGGCAGTAGAATTGGGTCTAGAATTACTAGAAAGGTATAAGAGTGTGGGGAACGTGTCTGACCTCAGGAGAATTGGTTTTGTATTGTAGGTGTTGTTAGGGGCCAGCTCCCCACTGTTGAGTTAGTGGACGTCAGGCTAGGCCATCCTCAGACACCCTCGCTCTTTTGACAACTGCAGACATTGCTCTCCTTGGCTTATTCTAGTTAGATAATCTCCTAAACTGAGAGTATGAATCCAAAGCAAAAAGTCATTTTGGAATTGGGGCCCAGCCCATCTGGCAGAGAGTGCTGAAAGGAAGTGTTTGATAAGGTTGTCTGTGAGGGTGGAGGCGGGAATGAGAGGAGAATGCAGACATCAGACTGTGTCTCACTTTGTTACCTTCACAGATAGTTTGGGTTTTATTTTGACAAATTGAAAGCTTGTGGTAATCTTTCAAGGAACAACTTGCAGCATCCTTTTATCTAACAATATGTGCTCACTTCATGTCTCTACATCACATTTTGGTAATTGTCAGAGATTTCAGACTTTGTCCTAACGCTATTGGGCACAGATGATCTACAGTTAGATGTAACAGAACTTTTACATATACTGACAAAACAACTTCTTCTGAATTACTTTATTTTGATATTCACTTTATTATGGTGGCCTGCAAAGGAATCCACAAAATCTTTGTCTTTGATTTGGAAAATGTCCTTCTAGCCATTTTGAAGGGAACTCTGATGGCCTAGTTCTAAGTAGCTGTGCTCCAACCCAAAGCCGCGAGGTTCAAATCCACTAACTGCTCCGTCTCCATGGGAAAGAGGCAGACAATCTCCTCTCATGCAATTTACTGCCTCTGAAAACCTGCAAGAAAGTCAGGTCCACAACAAATAACAAGAGCCACTTTTGGCCTGTGGAATACCTGTTCCCATTCCAGCTGTGTGGTAAGCTGTCTCAGGCAAAGCATTTATAAAATACTTACTGTGTGTTGGGGAAAAGGAACTCTGGTGGCACAGTGCTTATGAGTTCATCTTCCAGCCAAAAAGAAGGCCGTTCTCATTCACCAGTCGGCTCAAGGGAGAAAGGTGAGGCAGTGTCCTATCAAGGTTTACATCAGAAAACTAACAGGCTACCCGACGGAGAACCAACTGGATGTCAGGGAGGGTTTTATTTTTTTATATGCCAGGCCAAAGAGCCCGAGCGACACAGTAGTTAAACACTCAGGCTAAGTCAAAGCTAACTGGAAGTTTGGTGGTTCAAATTGTGCTGCGATAAGATTGCTTTTATATGGCCTTTCTCACCATGGCCTTGTAACTCTACTAAAGACTCATTTTTTTTACTTTATAAGAGGACAAAACATTTGAAAGGTACAAGAGACTTTAAAAAAACAAAAACAACCAAACCTGCTCCAAATCAACAAGCATTGTCAAGTTCCAGTTTTAGGCAAGAAAATTCAGAAAGGTTGCCCCACGTGCACCAAACTCCAAGGTCACCAAAGGGTAAAACCTTAATCTTCTGGCCACCAGCCCACTGTTCTGCCCAATGAACTCCATGTTCTCACCACTCTTGCCTACAAACCTCAGAATTAAGAGCACAGGGGTGCAAAACACCAAAGTCTTCAGTCCCTGTGAAACTCAACAGCAGAGGCAACAACAAGGACTGAAGACTGTGCGGCCCAGGGTGGGGCATTGTCAGCCTCTGTGTTTAGAGCTGCTTTTTCCCTGCGAGGAAGTTACTGTAAAGAATGACTTTCACTGTCCCCAGTTCAGACCAAAAAAGGAGAAAAAGTGTAGATTAACATTCAAACAGGAAGAAAACAGCGTTTACAGTGGACATAGGTGGAAAGAGGGGAGACTTGCTTTTTTTACTTTCTGATTCTCAATCCAGGCTTGGCCAAATCGACCACTATGCTGTGATGGCGAGCTCTGGTTAATCCAGAGCTAATTAGGATTTTAAATTTCAAGACCAATCTGTCCATCAAAGAAGAAAAGTCTATGATCAAGAGGCAATTGGAAGAATCTCTTCTGGAAAACAATGTATTTGAATTTTGTGAATAACCTACTATAAGAAAAAAAGAGAAGGCAAGGTGATGAAACAAGAAGTTCAGGCTGCTCTAAAAGACTTGGCAGAAAGTAAGGCCCCAGGAATTGACAGCATACCCACATATTTCAACAAACAGCATGTGCTCACCAGGTTGTGCCAAGAATTCTGGAGGACAACTACCTGGCCAATTGACTAGAAGAGATACATATTTATTCCCACTCCAAAAACAGGTGACCAGACAGAGCATGGAAATTATCAAACAACACCGTGCTAAAAATTATCCCAAATTGACTGGGACAGTACATCAGCAGAGACCTGCCAGATGTGCAGGTGGAGTTAAAAGAGATCATGGCAGTAGAGACATTATTGCCAGTGCCAGGTGGATCTTGGCAGAAAGCAGAGTACCAGAGGAATATCTATCTGTGTTTCCTTGACTTTGAAAAGGCATTTGACTGTTTGGATCACAACAAATTGTGCCTAACCTTGAAGAGAATGGAACACTTGATTGTGCTCATGTGATATCTATTCTTGGGCCAGGAAGCAGTCCTCAGAACAGAGCAAGGAAATACTGCATTGTTCAAAGTCAGGAAGGAAATGTGTTAAGGATGCTTCACAAGCAACACTCTTGGAACCAGCAGTCAGGAAATCCAAAGACAAATTGCATTTGGAAAATCTGCTGTCAGGGACCCCCCAAAATACTGAGTAGCAACAATGTCAGTCTAGAGACTAAAGTACTCCTGATCCAGGCTATGGTTTTCATAATTACTTGATATATATCAAGGAGCTGGACAATGACTAAGATGACAGAGGAAGATTTGATGCCTTTAAGTTGTGGTGCTGAACATACCATAGACTGCCAAGAAAAAAAATAGGTCTGTCTTGGAGAGGGTTAAACCAGGTTTTTATCTGGAGGCAAGGATTTTGAAGCTCTGTTTCACACACTTTGAGAACATGGACAGGAGAAGGACATCATGTTTGGAAGGACAGTGCAGGAGAGAAAGACCTTGGATGAGATGGATTGATACAGTTACTAGAGTACAGGGGGTAGGTATGTTAGAGTCAGTGAGATTGCTTCAGGACAGGACCAGCTTCAGAGCTGTTGTATATATAGGGTCACTATGAGTCGCAAGTGACTCAACAGCACATAACAATCCCTGAAACAGATAATACCAGAAACATGTTTACTTGTCTTTTATTAAGTGTGCAAAGTATTTGACTGTTTGGCTCATACTAAATTATGGTAACATTGGGACGAATGGGAATCCCAGAACCCTTAGTTGTGCTCATGTGAAATCTATACATAGACAGAGAAGGAGTTGTCTGAATAGAAAAGACAACGCTACATGGTTTCATCAGAAAATGTGTTTATCAGGATTGTATACTTTTTCTAGGCATACTCTATCTACTGTGCTGGGCAAATCGTTGAAGAAGATGGACTGTATCAAGATGAATGTGACATGAAGGTTGGAGGAGGACTCATCAGTCGCTCGTATTATTCAGATGACATACTTTGCTTGCAGAAGATAAAGGAGCCTTGAAGCACTGACTTGAAGCGGTCAGTAGTGCTAGCTGAGCACCGTCCAGTTCTTCTGGATATGGGGTGGTATGAACTGTGAGTCATGTGGTCAATTAGTCCTTTGGATTAATTACTCCTTTAATCCTCAATTTTCTTCACTCTTCTTTGCTTCAGCTAAGAGGAGACCAATGAGGGTAGCTCACAGGGTCACTAGATGAGGAAGTGTAACTGTGCCTTTCTAAGAGCAATTCTGTGTTGCTATTTTCACGCTGAATGTCTTAACTAACCAGAATGAGTACTCAAAAGAAATTTTAGAAACATGTTTTGTTATTTTGGTAATAGTATCAATGGAATCTTTTTCTGAAATTAATATAAATTTATTCTGATTTTACAATTTCTTAAGTTTTCGATTTTTCTTAAAGTCTTCCACCTTTAGCTGGATATTTCATTCTTTACACATGTAACATAGTTTTCTTAAGCTTTAAAAAACCAATCCGAAACAAAATACACTGCTGTGGAATCAGTTCTGACTCTGACAACCCTTCATCAGTTTCTAGATTTATGAGCACATACTGCCTCATCTCTCTCCCTTGAGGTGGATTCTCCAACTAAGATATTTCCATTAACAGCCCAGTGCATATGTGTAGTATGTGTTCTATCTACGTATCTACGTGGCTTACCTAGTAACAGAAAGTTACTCCTCAAAAGCATGTCACTCTCTATTCCTGAATTATAAACATCCCCCTAATTATCAGTCCTAGTAGGAGGGTTTTTTTCATACCTCTGAATGAAATGGTGCTAAATACTGAGTAGTATAAATGGATATTGAGTAACAAAGTGCTAGTTATTACAATTTGTAAAATTATCCACTTATCTGTTGGGGGGGGTAATTTGTTTTTGTAATTAAGGTGACTAGGAAAACAATTTCAGTTAAGTAAATGAAATCATGTGTCAGGAAAAGTAGTAGCAACTTTTTCTACAGTTGTTTTAAGACTCATTATCTGATCTTCTTTATTTTGGTCCATTATTGACATAGCAGGCAGACAATAGCAACTTATGATGAGAAATTATTTGATAATAAAAACTGCCAATAACTGCACATGTTTTACTTATAAAATCAAAACAAAATTAAATTAACTATCTCTTTTTGGTGGGGGAAAAATAGCATTTAAACCAAAGATGATAAGATTGAAGATGTCTAATAACTTCTACAGTACGAAATTGACCAAACAAGAGATACTGAAAATTACTGCTAAATGGAAAGTGAAAATAGGTAGTTAAAAAAAACAAAGACTGATCAGTAGTTGGAAAAGTGATGTTGGTGGTAGAAAGTATGCCAGATATTTCAAGAGAGAATTTTCTAAGACTATTATTCATTTTAAATATCTTCTTTTCAGTCCATATAGGGTGATTATACACTTGAACTCATTATGGAAACAAAAGGATCAAAGTATTACATCTGTTGAAAAGGACTGGGCAGAAGAGCTATATCATACAACGGAAGAAGTCCAGGGCTGACTGCAGAACAAATCCTAAACTGCTTACATGTAAGCTCCAATTAAAGCTGAAAAAAATGAAAACAAATCCACATGCTCCAAGATACAATCTGAATTTAGAGATCATCTCAAGACAGATTTGACACATTGACTACTAATAACCAGAATATGCCAGATTAATTGTGGCATAAATGGCGTTAATCATTATGTATGAAGAAAGAAAAAGGTCACTAAAAAGCTAATAAAAAAGGAGCTCTGCTGACCCAATGGCAAGAAGCTGCATTGCAATCCCAAAGGTGCATGGTTTGAATCCACCAGATGCTCTGCTCGAGAAGGAGGGGCAATCTCCTTCTGTCCCAGTCTGATTCGACTCGATACACAACAAGAACAAGGTTACATATAATTCATCTCAAAAAGATAAGAAAGAAGTAAAAGATCAAAATAGATGTCTAAAGAGACTCTGAAACTTGCTCTGGAATGGAAGAGGCTAAATCAAGAGGAAGGAATCATGAAGTAAGAGAGTTGAACGGATGATATCAAAGGGTAACTGAAGAAAACAAAATATTAAAAGGAAATATGCTATGACTTGGAGTTGGAAAACCAAGAGGGAAAAACACACTCAGGCTTAAAGAACTGAAGAAAAATGTCAAGCCTCTAGTTGTAATACCTAAAGATTTCTATGGACAAAATAGTAAATGACACAGGAAGTATCAAAACAAGATGGAACGAATAAACAGGTTAATACCAAAAATGGTCAGTGCTCAACCATTTCAGTAGGTAAGATTAAAAAGCCAGCAGTAATCAAAGAACAACTCCCAGCTGCACAGAAGGTGGTGGAGAAGAATAAGTTTCCAGAAACTGGCAGAATACCTCATAAAGTATTTCAACAAACAGCTCAGTCCTGTAAATGCTCACATGTCTATGCCAAGACATTTGGAAAACAATCGCCAACCAACTGATTAAAATATACCCTTATCTGAGCCCCCTAACACCCAAAAACAAATAGACTTCTGGGTAAGGTGGCAGGCTAGACAGACAGTAGCAAAAAAAAAAAACCCATGAGAAAATTAAAATAATAGATGTTGTTATGTGCCCTTGGACCCTATGAACAACAGATCAAAACCTTGCTCTATCCTGTGCAATTCTTGCAATACCCAAAATGCGTCCATTGTCACAGTCACCGTGTCAATCCATTTTGTTGAGGGACTTATCTTTTTCTGACTTTTGCTTTCACAACACTATGACCTTTTCTAAGAAGTTATCTCTTTTGAAAACATATCCAGAGTCTTTTGGGATATAATTTCACCATTCTTGCCTCTAAAGAGCAACCTAGTTGTAGTTCCTCCACAAGAGACTTGTTTGTTCTTTTGACCTTATAGGGAATATTCGGTACTCTTCTCCAACACCACAACTCAAAGGCATTGATTCTTCTGTTATCTTTATTCATTGTCCAACTTTGAGATGCATAGACAATAAGAAAAATCTTGGCTTGGATCAGGCACACCTTAGCTTTTAAATCAGCATTCTTGCTCGTTAACACTTTGGAGAAGCCTTTAACAAATGATATTCCTAATGTAGCACATCTTTTGATTTCTTGCCTGCTGCTACCAGCAGTGGATCCAAGTAAAATTAAATGATTGACAACTCCAATCTTTACTGTGACATTGCCTATTGACCCACAGATAAAGACTTTAATTTTCTTGATGTTGAGATTTAATCCATATTAAAGGCTGTAGTATTTAACCATCTGCAGTAAGTGCTTCAAATGTTCTTTCTGCAAGCAAGGTTGTGTTGTCTTCATAATGCAAGGTGTTGGTGAGTCATCTTCCAATCCTGATGCCATATTCTCCTTCATATAGTCCAGTTTCTTGAATCATTTGCTCAGTAAACAGATTGAATAAGTATGTAGAAAGGATATACCCCTGAGGCATATGTTTCTTCATTTTAAATCATATGGTGTTCCTTGATCTGTTCCTAGAAATCTTCTTGTTACATGTATAGGTTTTGGATGAACATAATTAAGTGTGCTGGGATTTCCATTCTTCTCAACGTGTGCTTTCAGTCAAAGTCTACCTAACATCAACAATCATTTCCCTGGTTCCATGGCACCTTCTGAATCCAGCCTGAGTTACTGACAGGCCCCTGTTGATATACTGTTCTAGCCATTTAGAAACAATCTTGTAACATTTTACTTACATGTGATATAAATTATTTTGTTTGATAATTTCCACATCCTGAAAGATCCCCCTTATTTTTGGGAATGTGAACAAATATAGATCTCTTCCAGTCAGTGGACCAGGTAGCTGTTTTCCAAATTTCTTGATACAGGCTAGTAAGCACATCCTGGCCTACATCTGTTTCCTGAAACACTTCAATTGGTATTCCATCAATTCCTGGGGACTGTTTGTTGCCAATGCCTTCAGTATAGTTGGAACTTCTCCCTTCATTGTCACTGGTTTTTGATCATATGCTACTAACTGAAATGTTTCACTATCCACCAATTCATTTTGGTACAGTGACTCTGTACTAAATAATTCTTTGCTGTGTCTTGTGTTACTCAATGTTTTGCCCATAGAATCCTTCTGCTTTAATGTGTATAGGGGAAACTAATGGTTTGTTCCTCAGCCAGCACCTGGCCTAGATTTTACTTCAGATACTGAGATTCTCCATCAATTCTTTCCACAGATGTAGTCAATCTGATTACTGTGTAGTCCCTCAAGTGAGATGTGTGCATATCGTTGCCATTTATGTTTTGGTTTTCCCTACTTTGAATTTGAGTCTATGACTCCATTTTGTTGTTGGTTTTCATTAAAATCCTCGATGTACTTTTTGCTTTATAACATTAGTTATGATTGCTTAATGTCATTTGTTTTTTAAAAAATGCACTGTCTTATTGTTATTAATTTTAGTGAAAATTTACAGAGACTGGATTTCCATTCATTCATTGTTATACTTTTCTCCCTGCCCACCCCTCCCCCCAGTACACTCTTCCCTTTGAAAGGTAAAAGAAAAATTCTTTCATTGTTTTACAATCCCTCCCCCAGGTCCACTCCACTATGCAGTCTTTGCTGTGGACTCCTGTCATGACAAAAATACCTAATTACATATCCCTTTTAAACAGTTTTCTCCCTCATCTGTTTCAATGCAGTCTACATTATTGAACCCATCTTTCTCAGTCTCTCCCCAACCCCAAGGTCAGTCCTGTTTTACAACAGTGGTACCATACAGTATTTGTCCATTTGTGACTGAGATACTTCACTCAGCATAATGTCCTCCAGGGTCACCCATTTTGAATAATATTACATGAGTTCCTTGTTTTTCCATGAAACATAGTATTTCATTGTGTGAATATACCACAGCTTTTCTATCCATTCGTTTGTTGATTGGCACTTAGATTGTTTCCAACTCTTTGCTATCGTGAACAAAGCCACAAAAAACATGGGTGTGCATATATCTGCTTGGATGTCAGTTATGGTCTCTTTGGGGTATATTCCCAGTACTGGAATTGCAGGGTCAAATGGTATCTCTATTTGCAACTTTTTGAGAAAGCACCACACCGCCTTCCACAGTGGTTGCACCCAATACCTCATCAAATCCTCCTTGTACTTCGCCTTCTTCCGCACTCGATCCTTCCGTCTTTTAATCTTTGCTCTGCTCTCTCTCCTTCATATCTCTGCCAACCCCCCATGATTGTTTCTGTGTGTAAACTTTTCCTTAACTTTTTTTCTCCAGTCAACCAGTCATGCACATCCTGTTCCACATTGTTAATTCCAATACACACATTCCCTGACCATTCTTTCACATTGGTATTCCCTTCAGTAAGTCAAATCAAGTGTTCTTGATCTTTTCTGGTGGTTTTTTTTTTAAGATGGTATTTGCAATGAATAAATCATTGTGCAAAATTTTATCATTTGGAAAGTCTCATTTCTCTTACTGGGTCCATATTTTCCAGCTACCAGTTCTTTTTTGTTTCTGATTTTTCTGTTACTAGTTATTATTAATGTATTTTGATTTCATGTTTTATCAATTTCAGACTTCAAAAGATGGTAGAAGTGTTCTATTTCCTTGTCTCTAGTTTGAGTGGTTGGTAAAAACATTTGTATATAGTTATATTAACAGATTTTCTTTGTATACGTTGGATAATGTAAAAGGAGCAAAGGTAACATGAGTAAGGCCAAGTTTGAATTTCACTAACTCCATAAAGAGGAGAACTGTCCTGTTCAATAACATTCCATATGTAAAATGGATCCTGTGGTAAAACATAGTCCCCCATGCTGCTGGACCCCTTTTTACTAATCACAGAGTCCAATATTCATTGTAAAAATTGTAAAGTTTGGGTTTTTTTTTTGTTTGTTTCTGATTCTTTATTTAATGTTCAGAAAGACGGAGTTGAGTAAGGTTTGATAAGAAAAAACTATTGAAAAGAAAACTTCACAAAACCCTGATGTCTTTGAAGAATGTACATGCTATAAAGATATACTAAGAGAGTCTACCTCTTGTCATTATAGGAAGACATTAATTACCTTGACATGATAACTGGGGAGGGGTTTTAAGAATAAAGGGCTACATTCTTGTAATTTTGAAATTAAAAGTTCAGTGTGGGATCAGAGAATCAGCAATCTGCACAGTTAAGCCTCAATATAAAAGTTTGGTGTTTGGTTGGGTTGGGTTTTTTTGTTTTAATTATCCAGTCTGGATTTTAAAACAGCCATGGTACTAGGGATAGATATTATAGGTAATGTTAGATGGATCTTGGCTGAAAGCAGAGGGTACCACAGGAATGTCTATCTGTTTCTCTTGACTATTCAAAGAAATTTGTGTGGATCACAACAAACTGTGGCTGACTCTGAGAAGAATGGGAATCTCAGAACATTTGATTGTGCTTATGTGAAACCTACCCTTGGACCAGAAGGCAGCCATCAGAACAGAGCAAGGAGACACTGCAAGGTTCAAAAGAAATCGTAAGGTTTATTAAGGTGGGGGAGTGGCAGGTGCAGGCTAAGGATATCACACAGTGAAAGTCTACATTCAGTCCAGAACACAAATAAAGTTCTGGTTTCCTCAACCATCTAGCAAGCCTCATCTTATAGCAGTCCCAAATCAGCTAGTTACTGACGGGGGGCCAGGGGGGTGGGAGGGACCTGGCACACCATCTCAAACAAAAGTCTCATAACAAAAGTTTACCAAATACTACAGGGCCTCCACAAGAAAAAGACAGATAACACAATTGTAAAAAGGAGAAAAGACATGGAAAGACTTCTTTTCACAGAGGAAGATATTCTAATGACCAACAGACACATGAAGAAATGCTCAAAACCACTCGCAATAAAAGAGATGCAAATCAAAACCACAATGAGGTACCATCTCACTCCAGAAACAGTGGCAAAGTTTAACAGGGTAGCAAGTAATACATGTTGGAGAGGATATGGCGAGAAAGGAATTCTTAGACATTGTTGGTGGGATTGTAAAAGTGGTGCAACCATTCTGGAAGGCAGTTTGGTGCTTCCTCAAAAAGCTGAACATAGAAATTCCATATTACCCAGCTATTCCACTGCTAGGAATATAACCTGAAGAAATTAGAACTGAGACACAAAAGGAGATTTGTACACCATTGTTCATAGGAGCATTATTCACAATTGCAAGAACACGGAAAAAGCCCAAATGTCTAAGCATAATCAAATGGATTTAGAAATTGTGGTGCATTCACATGATGGAATACTAAGCAGTACTTAGTACCAACAATATTGAAAATTGCTACATTGACTAGGAAAGTCTGGAGAGCATGATGCTGAGTGAACTGATTCAGTCTCATAAAGACAAGTACTGCATAAGACCATTATTATAGGAATAGAAAGATAACTAGTAAAACCTGTGTGAGGATCGAAGGTAGAGAGGATGGGAGCACAGGGGTGAGGATGGGCAGGGAGGAGGTCACAGGGGCACACAATCTGGTGGGTAAAAGAAATGGGAAATATCTGGCAAGACAGGGTAACGGTGGGCATAGTTCAATGGTCAATAATTTTATACAACATAATGAGAATTATTTCTATGAAACACAAGGTGAATGAAGAATAATGTAGAACACAATGTTTATGAATTCTGTAAGCAAACCAACATAAAGTAAAAATTTTTTTTAAAAAAAGAGAGTGGAGTTTGGCCTTTTTTGAACTTGCACTCAAGCATGATGAAGCTTTTTGACACTAGGAAAAGCCAGATCATGAGGGGAGATCCAAGAAATGTTGACTCCACCAATGTTGGAGTAAACAAACACTGTCCTCCACTATTAACAGAAAGAGGCCTTTCCTGAGAGCTGGTATCCTGATTTGGACATCTAGGCTCAAAAACTTAAAGAAGAAAGTATAGTCAGTCCTCTGGTTACAAATAAGATGTCTTCAAATAAATTCATAGTTGAGTGGTGATTTTACACCATGACTTCACTCATAGTTCTTCACCAGTAGCTCAAAGAAGCAGCAATGAAGTTTTCTAAAAAAAGGAAGTGGGTTATTATTGAATAATAAGCTCACTGCCAGATGTGTATCCACAGGAACCCACAGGGGAGACAAATAGTTTATGACAATATCACTCCAAAGTAAATCTCCCAGCAACATTAAATAAAGCGACATTGTAAAAAGATAATCTGACTTCTTTTAAAAAACATAAAATATGAGGACTGGACTTTGTGGACACTGAAATCAGACCTTCATTTTACAATATATTCAGCAGAAAACCTCTCTAAGCAGATTCATGAGAAATGCAAGAATGTCTTCTGAAAGGCATCTTTCACAGGACTTTCTTATTACTTATGATAAGTCCAGGACAGATCTAAAGCAAATACTTAAGATTTTTTTGAAGTCAGATTTTGCCTTGGATAATTGCTTCCTTTTAATTCTGCTTTATCGTGGTCTAATTTTGATACTTCTGGTTAAAGAGAAATAGGAAACCTATTCCTCGATGTGGTTCAAGAAAAGCTGAGTCATTATCTGGATAAAATTGTTCTCCAGATCTCTCTGTGTTCAGAAATGTCTTTTCTTTTCTATTTTTCATGCAATGGCCTCTTTACTTAAATTTCAGGACTTCCCCAGGAAAATTTTCCAGACTGTAAAATTACACAGATTGGCAAAGTAAATGTGTGAACAATCACTACACCTTTTTAGAATGGCACTTAAAAGAAACAATTGTGTCAATGTGCATAATAAAATGGAATTATAGGCAAAAAGCTATTATTGCTGAGGTAGATGGATCTTGGCTAAAAACAGAGAATACCAGAAAGATGTTTACTTGTGTTTTCTTAATTATGCAAAGCTATTTTATTATGTAGATCAAATAAAATAATGGCTAATATCAGGATTGATGGAAATCCCAGAACATTTACTTGTGCTCATGTGCAAACTACACATAGACCAAAAAGCATTTGTTGGAATAAAACAAGAGAACATAGTATTGTTTAAAATTAGGAAAGGTGTTTATCAGTCTCTATGCTGAGCAAAACATTTGAGAAGCTGGACTATATGAAGAAGAAAGTGGCATCAGGTTTGAGGAAGACTGATTAACAGCCTGAATTATACAGATGACATAACCTTGCTTCTTAAAAGTGAAGGGGACTTAAAAAGCTTTCTGTAGAAGATCAAAGACCACAATTGTTGTGGAATGTTGGGGAGGAAGGGATGGCCTCTGACCAGGACAGATAATCTAAGCTCCAGATAAATGCAAGCCTCTCAAAGGCCTTTAATAGGGATAGACAAAGCTCCCCTTGTTTGTACCAGCTTGAGAAAGCTCACCACCTGGGAAGATGGCTGCTGCATCTGTTGAGCTGGGAGTGGTCCACACGAGGCTGAGCTTCTCCTAACCAATCCACATGCCCCACGTCTGTAAGCTCATCCTACCCTGTCTTCTTGTTTATATGTTCATGTATAAGTGTACTGCAGATCCCAATCAAATTGGGATTCACTCTCTAATCCTCTCCCAGAGTGGTGTATCTCCTTCCTGCTTACACTCATCAGGCTGTCTCTGTTAAGTTGCTGGCAAACAGCCTTCAATATGAATTACATCTCAAAATCAAGAAAACAAAAACCTCAGTACTACAACAATTGGCAAGATCATGTTAGATGAAGAAAAGATGGAAGCTGTCAACAACTTCATTTACTTGCATCCACAAACAACAAGTTCATACAGAGATACTTTATTTAGTGATGGTAAAATTTGAAATACTAAAATCTTTGTCAATATGTGTAGAAGGTTTTCTGTGTGATACTATTTTGAAAAAGTGGTGTAAGATCTTTCTAGAAAAACATCATCTTTTAATAGCTTGGAGGAAAAAAGATATTTAGGAAAAAATGGCACAGAAAGGTCACAAAAAGAAAGTTTCAGGAAACCTTTCAGAGGGAGAAAAGTTCACAAAACTTTCTGGTAAGGAATCCAAAAGAATGATAGGTAAGTGTCTTCAACAGAGCTATGCTAAGCTGATAAAGATACCTCAGAAGTAATAAAAAAATAGAAAATGAAATTCTTAATATTAAGAATAAAATATCAGAAATAAATAACACATTAAAGGGAAAGTACAACAGAATTAAAGACATCTTTAAAAAGTGGTCCAACAGAGACAAGAGACCCCAAATAAGCAAAACACTTCTGAGAAACAAAAATGAGATTGGAGGCATAGTACTCCCTGACCTCAAAATCTACTACACAGCAGTGGTAACCAAAACAGCATGGTACTGGTACAATGACAGGCTCATAGACCAATGGAACAGAATTGAGAACCCAGAAATAGACCCAGCTATCTCTGGTCAACTGATATTCGACAAGGAAATCAAAGATATCAAATAGGGAAATGAAAACCTCTTCAACAAATGGTGCTGGCAAAACTGGACTTCCACCTACAGAAAGTTGAAACAGGATCCACATCTCACACCATAAACAAAATCAACTCAAGGTGAATCAGAGACCTGGGAGTAAAGCCTAAAACCATAACATTCATAAGAGACAAACTGGTATCAAGCTTAGAAGCACTACTAGTCCAAGGTATAAAGAGATTTTCAAATGCAATCAGAAATGCACAATCTAAAGAGGAAAAAATTGATGCATGGGACCTTCTAAAGATTAAATCTCTGTGCACATCAAAAACTTTCTCCAACAGGGTGAAAAGAAAGCCTACAGACTGGGACAAACATTTGGTAATACCACCTCAGACAAGAGTCTTATAACAAAAGTTTACAGAATATTCCTGGGCCTCCAAAAGGAAAAGACTGATAAACCACCTACAAAATGGACAAAAGACATGGAAAGAATTTTCACAGAAGATATTTGAATGGCGAACAGACACATGAAAAAATGCTCCAAATCACTGGCAATAGAGAGATGCAAATCAAAACCACAATGAGGTACCATCTCACTCCAGTAACAGTGGCAAAGTTTAACAGGGTAACAAGTAATACATGTTGGAGAGGATGTGACAAGAAAGGAATTCTTAGACATTGTTGGTGGGATTGTAAAGTGGTGCAACCATTCTGGGAGGCAGTTTGATGCTTCCTCAAAAGGCTAAACATAGAAATTCCATATGACCCCGCTATTCCACTACTTAGAATATACCCTAAGAATATGAGAACTGAGGCATAAGCTGAGATTTTACACCAATGTTCATAGCAGCATTACTCACCATAGCAAGAACAAGGAAACAGCCCAAATATCCAACCACAAATGAATGAATTGAGAAATTATGGTACATTCACACAATTGAATATTATGCAGCATGCAAGAACAATAACTTTGTAAATTATTACCTAACTTGGGAGGGACTGGAGAGCATTATGCTGAGTGAGCTAACTCAGTTCCACAAGGATAAATATTGTATAAGACTGTTATTATATAAGGAGTATAAGGATCCAGGATAGGTGAGAGAGACTGGAAGCAGATGGATGTGGATGAGACATAAAGAAAACATTAAAATCATATGGGATGACATCAAAAGGAATAACATACATATGATAGGAATTCCAAAACAGGGGAGTGACAGGGAAATCACTAAGAAAACTGTGGAAGAAGTACTAGAAAAAAAACCTTCCCAGGTACTTTGAAGAACAGGGAAATCCACATTCAAGGAGCACAGAGAACACTAAATAGACTAGACCCCTCCCCCCCAAAAAATAAAGACATATCATAGTCAAATTCTCCAAATTAAAAGGTAAAAATGGATTTCTAAAAGCAACATGAGAAAAACAAAGAGTCACCTACAAAGGGAAAACAATGAGATTAAGTTCTGATTTCTCAGCTGAAACCATGCAAGCTAGAAGACAATGGGATGGCATATACAGAAAGTCGAAAAAAAACCACAATTGTCAGCCAACAATCCTATACCCAGCAAAGCTCTCCATCAAATATGAAGGAGACATCAGATCCTTTGCAGAAAAGAAGGAACTTAAAGAATGTGTGAAAATAAAACCAAAACTACGAGAAATTTTAAGTGAAGTCTTTCACACAGAGAATCCAAAATAAAGTGGATGGACCATAGCAACCAGAAACAACAGAAAAAGAAACATGGCAAAATGGCAAAAATAAAACCTAACCTAACAATAATTATACTTAATGTGAGTGAACTAAATGCACCAATAAAGAGAAAAAGAGTAGCAGAATGGATAAAAAAACAAAGCCCATCAATATGTTGCCTACATCTAAAAAAGGAAAAGAAATATAGATTCAAAATCAAAGGCTGAAAAAAAACCCTATACCAAGCAAATGGCAACCTCAAAAAAGCAGGGGTGTCAATACTAATCTGATATAATAGACTTCAGAATGAAAACCACCATCAAAGATAAGGAAGGGCATTATATATTGACTAAAGGTTCAATAGATCAAGAAGACATAACCTTGGTCAATGATTATGCACCAAATGATAGACCTGAAAAATACATAAAACAGCAGTTAACAGAAGTGAGGAAAGAAATAGCACCACAATAGTGGTAGGAGATTTCAACATACTACTATCTCCAAAGGATAGGTTAGCCCCCCCCAAAAAAAACTCAGCAAAGATGCTGAAGATCTAAACTATACAATCAGCCACCTCGACCTTGTGGATGTATTCAGGGTACTGCACCCAACTAAACTCAATTCACTTTATTCTCATGTGGGTATGGTACATTCTCCAGAATTGATCACATATTAGGGCACAAAGTAAGCCTCAAAAAATTCAAAACTATTGAAATAATACAAAGTATTTTCTCAGATCACAATGACATAAAACTAGAAATTAACCACAGGAATGTAAAGCTTACAAAACCATCCATGTTGAAGCTAAATAACTCTATGCTAGAACTGGTTGGGTTATAAAAGAAAGAATGAAATTAAAAATTTCCTTGAAACAAATGAAAATGAAACATACCAAAACTTCTGGGATACAACTAAGGTAGTCCTCATGGGGCAGTTCATAGCAATAGGCACACACATAAAAAAAGAAAGAAAGAAGAAAAAACAATGATCTAAGGGAACACCTTCATCAAATAAAAAAAGAGCAGCAATCTAATCCTACTGCGTGTAGAAAAAAAGAAATAAGGACAAGAACTGAAATCAATGAGATAGAAAACAAAAATGATTCCTTTACAAGCAATGATGTTTTTACTGGAATGTGTTTGGTTTGGGTGGGGGTTGTGCTTATGATTTGCTATTAATATTAATAAAGCTATTAATATGTTTAACTATTTCAACTCTGTTGCCTTCAAGGTGATGAACGGTTAAAGATTTACTATTAAATATAACTTTATAAAAATACAAACAGGTAAAGTACTAAAAAATTACCCCCCCAAAACAGTACTAATTTTGTGTTTTACACCCATCAAATACTGTTTAGACTGTATTTCAGAAGCTAGACAGCTCTGGGTATTTTCAAATGTTTGTGAGAGTTCTAGAATTCTGTGAGGCTCCTTAGGAGGCCCGGAAATGCTTCATCTTTTCAAAGTCTAAGTACTCCCCTCCTCCCACCCTCCAACTCCCCCCCCCATTCCCTTGCAAGGTATTCAAAAAGTAGGTGAAAACAAGATTCCACACACTACAAATGGTGGGAAATCAAAACACTATCAAGAAATTTTAAATTAGGCAAAAAGTAATTGGGAAAAAAATGCAAACGTGTAAAGCACATAATCCTGAAAGCAGTTGTTATGTATCAGGTCAGAACAGATTGATAGCTGACCCTCCAGCAGGTTTTCAGTGACAGTTAATCACAGAGAAGGAGACTGTCCATCTTTCTCCTGCAGAGTAACTGGAGGATCTGAACCCAGTGTCTTCGTATTAGCAGCACATCTTCTTACAACTCTAAGCCACCAGAATTACCCACCAATATTTTAGAGAAAAGTCATTATTAAACCAAAAAATATTAGCCAATGGTTACAGCAGAAATGCTTATTTAAAATACTCTTAGGTTTGTGTCATTTTCTTTGTGGTAGAAGCCTAGAATTAGGAATTTCTTTAATTTTCTGATTCATTTCTATACAAAAAAACTTTGTATTTTATTTTCCGTAATTTTTATTATTTTAAAGATAAAAACAATTACTAAGATAAGAGTGGATAAAAATACAGTCACAGAGTTTTACATGTTATAGTCACCTTTGAAACTACTGCTAATAACTTCCTAAATATCACTGTGAAGACCTTGAAGAAGTTCTTTCCTAAATATTGTGCCTTTATCTCGATAAATTCCTCTTCCTGTTATCTGCCTTGTAAATGATTAATTTGTACGTGCAGTGCAAAATCTATGCTCTGTGTTTTAATAAAACCAGGAAGTTGAAATGTCTATAAAAAAAAGAAAACAAAAATGAAACTGAAACCATTAATAAGACCAGGAGCTGGTTTTTCAAAAGGATCATTAAAATTGACAAATCACTGGCAAACCTAACAAAAGGGAAAAAGGATACACAGATAACTAGATTAAGAAATTATATAAGTGATATCACAACAGAAGCAGAGGAAATTAAATTGATAATATCTGAATATTATGAAAAGCTGTGCTCTGATATATTTGAAAATATATAGGAAATGGACAAATTGCTTGAAACTCATGTTCTAGAAGGACAGATATAGAACACTTGAACAGATCCATCATAAAAGAAGAAATTTAAAAGATCATAAAAAGACTTCCCCATAAGAAAAGTCCTGGACCAGATGGCTTCAAAGCTGAACTCTACCAAACATTCAGAGAGGACCTCTCACCAATTTTACTTAAACCATTTAAAAAAAAATTAAAAAGAAGGAACATTCCCAGAGTCATTTTATGAAGCAAGCATAAACCTGATATCAAAACCTGGCAAAAATATTACCAAGAAAGAAAACTACAGACCAATATCTCTGTAGATGCAAAAATCCTTAACAAAATTCTAGCCATGACCAAGTGGGAATCATAACAGGTGTGCAAGGATGAAATGGATTGGTATAGTAACTGGGGCAATGGGGGTTGATGTGTTGGAATTAGTGAGACTGGCTGAGGACAGGGCAGGGTTCAGACCTTTTGTATATAGGTCACTGTGGGTCACAGGTGACTCGATGGCACATAACAAGAACAACAACAACATGCAAAGGGAGTTCAATATAAGAAAAACAATCAACCTAATTCACCACATTAACAAAGCAAATAACAAGAATCATATGATCTTAGCAATTGATGCAGAACTGATAAAGACACTCAGCAAAATTGGAATAGAGAATTTCCTCAACATAGTGAAAAGCATATATGCAAAACCAAGAGCCAACATCATTCTCAATGGAGAAAGGGTAAAAGCATTTTCCTTGTGAACAAGGACCAGACAAGGATGTCCACTTCTATTCAGTATTATATTGGAAGCACTTGCTAGGGCAAGAGAAGGAACTAAAAAGTGTCAAGCAAAGAGATGGTTAAACAATTGCTATAGCAGATGAGATAATAGTGTATACAGAAAACCCCAAAGACTAAAAAAAAACAAAAAACAACACACCAAAAAATAAACCAGTAAGCCAATTTAGTAGAGTTGCAGGTTATAAGATTAATATTCAAAAATCAGAAGGATTCTTCTACAAGCAATACCATTTACAATGTTATGTTGTTAAGTGCCATAGAGTTGTAGATGATCCATAGAGACCCTATGAACCATTTACAAAAGCCAAACACAAATTGAGATACTTGGTAGTGAACCTAACTAGAGATACGAAAACACTATAAAAGAAAACTAGAGAGCATTTCTGCAAGACACAATAAAAGACCTAAAGAAATGAAAAAATGTGCCTTGATCAAGGATAGGAAAACTCAATATTGTGAAAATGACAGTCCCACCAAAAAACGATCTACATGTTCAATGCAATCCCAAGCCAGATACCAAATTTATTTTTCAAGGAGATTGAGAAATTGTCCAGGTTTTTTGGAGAGGTTAGAGACCCCGAATAAGCCAAACACTTCTGAGAAACAAAATAAGGTGAGAGGCATAGCACTCCCTGACCTAAAAACCTATTACACAGCAGTAGTAACCAAAACAGCATGGTACTAGCACAATGACCGGCACATAGACAGTGCCTTTCAGTGGAACAGAACTGAGAACCCAGAAATAGAGGTTCATCCTGGAGAGGATTAAATCTGGATGCTCCTTGGAAGCAAGGATTCTGAAGTTTCATATGACGTATTTTGGACATGTTGTGAGGAGGGACCAGCAGTCCTTGGAGAGGGACGTCATGCTTGAGAGGGTGGAGGGACAGTCACACAGGAGAGGAAGACCCTCGATGAGATGAATTGATTCAGTGACTGAGGTAATGGAGGTTGGTGTGTCAGAGACAATGAGATTGGCACAGAATAGAGCAGGGTTTAAGGCTGTTGCACATAGAGTTACTATGAATCGCAGGCGACTCAACAGCACATAAACAACTACAACAACATCTATGGTCAACTGATATTTGACAAGGAAATCAAAGCTATCAAGTGAGGAAATGACAACCTCTCCAACAAATGGTGCTGGCAAAACTGGACTTCCACCTGCAGAAAGCTGAAACAGGATCCACATCTCACACCATGAACAAAAATCAACTCAAGGTGTATCAGAGACCTGGGAGTAAACCCTAAATCCATAAAGTTCGTAAGAGACAAACTGAGATCAAGGTTTGAAGCACTGTTCCAAGGTGTAAAGAGACTGCCAAATTCAGACAGAAATGCACAATCCGAAGAGGATAAAATTGATGAATGGGACCTTTTAAAGATTAAATCTATATATGCATCAAAAACTTTTTCCAACAGGGTGAAAAGAAAACCTACCAACTGGGAACAATCATTTGACAGTACCATCTCAGACAAGAGTCTCATAATGAAAGTTTATAGAATACTCCTGGGCCTCCACCAGAAAAAGACTGATAACCCAATTACAAAATGGGCAAAAGACTTGTAAAGAATTTTTATGGAGGAAATATTCTAATGTCAAACCGGCAAATGAAGAAATGCTCAAAATCACTGGCAATAAGAGAGATGCAAATCAAAAACACAATGTGATACCTTATCACTCTAGTAGCAATGGCAAAGTTTAACAGAGCAACAAGTTATTACTTGTTGGAGATGATGTGGCAAGAAAGGAACTCTTACACATTGTAGGTGGGATTGTAAAATGGTACAACCATTCTAGAAGGCAATTTGGCACTTCCTCAAAACGCTGAACATAGAAATTCCATATGACCCAGTTATTCCACTACTTGGAATATACCCTGAGAAAATGAGAACAGAGGTTCAAATGGAAACTTGTACATCAATGTTCATAGCATAATTATTCACCATCTCAAGAACATAAAAATTGCCCCAACGTCCAACCACAAACGAATGTATTGAGAAGTTGTAGTTCATTTATACAGCACACTGGAGGAAGGATTTCGTAATTACTACCTAAGTTGGGAGGGACTGAAGAGCATTATGCTGAGTGAACTAAGTCCCATAAGGACAAATAATGCATAAATTTTATTTTATTGTAGAATGAGTATGATGATTCAAGGTGGGGGAAGGGTAGGAATAGAAGAGTGTTGATTCGTGGAAGGGGGCAGGATGTGAATCAGAGTGTTGGACAATTTGATGGTGGGAGGTGAGGGAAATTGGAAGAATCTATTCTGGAAAACAATGTATTCAAATTGTAAATAAACTATTATAGTAAAAAAAAAATTGGAGAAAACAAGAAAAAATAGAAAATAAATCCTCCCCACTGGACCAGTAGGCAACATCAAAATGGATGGAGAAAAGATTAAAATTGACAACTGTTGCAGACTGAGGGTAAAGTGTTTTTATAATTATTAATAATGAGACTGACAACCAGGAATGAGATAAAACAGAGAGCGTAAAGAAAGGGGGCCAGCAGTTTCATTGACTGAAGGGCCTCAAGCCATGCCTCTCTGTGTATTTATTGAGAATCAGGGGAAGCAAATCATAAAAAGAATTCCCTTGTAAATGAAGCCGAATTTTTCTCTATTGTCAACCTAATGCTTTAGCTCAGGAAGAAAGTGTTTCACACGTACTCCCTCTGTAGGGGGGCCGTTGCTGTCTCTTGTCTGCAGGTAACCGCTCATTTTCTGTGATCTGTCACAAGAGAAATCCTGAGTTATAAATTTATAATTCCTTCAATTCCTGAACAAGTATATGGTTTTTCATATAATATTTGGTATGAAATTTGACTTCCCTTAAACAATTATTTCATTTTACTTGGATCCACAATCAACACCCTCGGCAACAGCAGTGAACAAGTCAAAAGACTTGTTGCATTGGCAAAATCTACTGTCAAGAACCTCAAGTGGTAAAAGTAACAATGTCAGTTTAAAAACTAAAATGTACCTGAGCAAAGATATAGTCTTTTCAATTACTTCCTATGCATCTGAAAGTTGGACAATGGATTAGGATGGCAGAAGAAGAATCAATGCCTTTGAATTGTAACATTGGAGAAGAATACCATATATCCAATGGACTGCCAAAGACTAAACACGTCTTGGAGAAAAATCTCACATACTTTGGGCATGTTGTCAAAAGGGGCCAGTTGTCAGAAAAAGACATTTTTCTGGAAATTTGGAGGGTCAGAGAAAGAAAGGATGAATTGGCACAGTGACTGTAACAATAGGTACATCAGAGAGTGTGAAGATAGGCATGATAGGGAAAGCTTCATATCTATTGTTTACAGGTTGCTCTGAGTCATAATGGACTTTGTAATGTGTGATGGCACCTAACAACAACACCACAAGTGCTTTTGGGGTTCTTTCAGATCTCAAGAGGTGTAGCTTCAATCTAGATTTGCCTGTCCTCAAAAAAGGATCAGTAAAGAAAAATCTTACCACACACACTAGTGTGCAAGATGCAAAACAAACAAAACTACTTTTAATTTCTTGAATCTAAAGATGAAGTAGTGGAATGACAGAGAACATAGAGTAGTGAGCATAACTGTCTGTATTTTCATAGAGATATCTTTTTACCTCTTAGTGCAAAGAACTGAAAGTAGATAGAAAAGATGAAAAAAATTCCCAAATGGTTGAGAAAAAAGAGAATTACACAAAGTGAAGAATTTAATAATAATGAGAAAGAGAAGTTATTAAACTCTGGAAATCTCCACACTTTGAAGATTTTTTGCTGATAATCAAATGAATCATGTCTATGTGCTCATTGTAGAAAATTATGGACAGAAAATAATTTCAAATTTAGGTCCAAGCCTCATTCTTCATGGCAGTCAGCATGCATGACTTTTATCTTCATATTTGTAAATATCAATAGTGAGAGTTGTTACCAAGCTTTGAGAGCAACAAAAAAATTAGAAAAAATAGTATCTGCTTCATCTGCAAATGAAGGAATTACTGCACAACAAAATAGGGCAACAAAGTGGATTGAGTGAAATTAACTCAAAAACAAATGGTGTCTTAGGGGTTTCAAAACAAAAAAAAGATCCCCCAAAACTGTAAATTACTGACTCCATATTATGGGCATATCATGCAATTGCATCCTAAAGAATTCAGCCTTCAGGATGAACTTTTTTTGGTTTTAAAAGATGGGTTCCAAACAGGTACTATTATTCTTGTTGTTGTTAAGTGGGGTCAAGTAATTTGCAACTCATGGCAACCTTGTGTACAACAGCTCTGAAACCTACTCTATCTTGTACCAAATCTTCATCTCTGATACATCCACTCCATTACCTGAGTCACTGAGTCAATCTACCTCATCCAGGGTCTGCCTCTCCTGCACTTTCCCTCCACCCTCCCACGCATGATGTCCTTCTCCAATGACTGGTCCCTCCTTGCAACATGCCCAAAGTATGTCAGAGGAAGATTCAAAATCATTGCCTTCAAGGAGCAGCCTGGTTTCACCCTCTCCAGAACAAACTTGTTTGTTCTCCTAGCAGTCCATGGTATGTATATCCAATTACTCTTTTCCAGCACCATGACTCTAGGGCATCAATTCTTCTTCTATCATCCTTAATCATTGTCCAGCTTTATGAGGCATAGCAAGTAATTGCAAAGACTATGGAGTAGATCAGGAGCACCTTAGTCTCCAGAATGATATCTCCAATCTTTAGTACTCTGGAGAGGTCCCTGACAGTACATTTTCCCAATGCAATTTACCTTTTGATTTCCTGGCTGGTGTTAGAGAAAGTAAATTATTTCAACAAGGATATGTTTATCAGAGTTTTCCAGTCCATTATGCAAGTATTACATGACTAACAGTTTTATTGACAACATATGACATATACTAGTTTGAGCATAGAATACTCTGCTTCAAATAAAGAGGGTTTTAAAAAAGTATTTTAAAAAAATTTTATGAAGTATTTCAATATCTTTATATGAAACATATTGAACTTACAACCCAGAAATAATTTTGTATACCTAAATGATAATATTCTTTGCATTTGTTACTGGCTGTTTTTCTACTTTCTAATTAGGAGATATTTTTGTGAGGAACAGAAATTGGGATGAAATTCCCTTTATATAAAAAAATTTGAAGAGGAACCTCTGGTGACCTACTGGCAAGAAGCTGCACTGAAATCTCAAAGGCGCATGGTTTGAATCCACCAGATGCTCCTCTGGAGAAGGAGGGGCAATCTTCTTCTGCGCCAGTTGGATCCAATTCGACTGTACACAACAAGAAAAAAAAATTTGAAATTTTTGTGAAGTTATGATGGATTACTATTTGCAAACAAACGTTGAGCCTTCATATTTAAATAATTTAACAATTTGGAATGGAAAACTATAACATGAATATTTTAAATTAAATAAGTTTATTTTACGATTTAAATATAGCGTTTCTGAGAAAATAGAAGAGTGAAACCACAATGGAATATAATCTGGAACTTCCTTAAAAACTTGGGAATAGAAGTATTACTTGGTCTAGCAATTCCATTACTATGTACATAACCCAAAGAAATAAGACTTACAGCACAAACTGACATAATTATACTCATGTTAATGCAGCATTACTTATAACCGCAAGGAGTTGGGGGAAAAAACCCCTAAAATGTCCCTTAACAGACAAAGGACTAAAGAAACTTATATATTCACAGAATGTATTAATAGAAGTCACTGGAAAACCATCAAGAATTTGTGAAATACTGTGTAACATGGGTGAAACTAGAACAATAAGTGACTTAAGCCAGTCACAACAGGACAGTTATGATGTAAGACCACTATAAGAAACTAAGAAAATGTTTATGTACAGATTCAGTCTTGGAAGGTTAACAAGAATGAGAAGAGAAGGAGAGGGGAATAAAAACTAATTTTTAAAATGAACTAATTTTTTAAATGTGTTAAACAGCATTAACAAAATGAAAGGACTAGAAAATCTTTATCTTTTTCCAAATTTTTTTTGAGTGAAAGTGTACAAATTATATTGCATTTTCATTCAATCACTGATAATCATTTTAAGACATTAACCACAATTTATTAATCTAATTAATTGTTATAACCATTTAAACAATTATTATTACCAATTAGGACCTGGTGGACAGGCCCTTTGTGATTAAAATTTGCTTGGGACCTGCCTGCATCCTCTTGTTTAAGCAATTGGATTCTGGATGGTAGGTTGCTTTGATTTAATTAACAATCAGGTATGAGCTGTGTTTGTTCATTTTTATTGCACTAACAATCAGTTGTGGGCTTTAAGCCTCTTGTTTAAACCAATAGGACCCGGTGGTGAGCTTTTGTGAATAAGTTGGTTGGGCCCTTGGGCCTGGAGTCCTCAGTCCTGGTATGAAGACTGATTTGCTATTAGAGTTACAAACTAAATTGTCAGTTTGTTGTGTTTGGGGAGAACATTTTTCTAACTGGTACAGCATTGTCTGTCAGTTTTCTGTATGAGATAACTTGTGGGTTGCTGTAATATTAAAAGCTATGCCACTGGTGTGATAAATGCCACAAGGGTTACCCATGATGGACAAGATTTAGTAGAGTTCCCAGATTAAGACAGAAAAGGAAGCAAGACTGGCCAGCTACTTTTTAATTAGCAGGCCTCTGAAAACCCTATGAACAGTAGAGAGACAGGGATAGTTACAGTAGTTGTGGTAGAGCCCAGATTAAAAATGAGTCTAAATAAGGAAAATAATGACAAATGTCCTGTAATAGCAGAAACATGGAATGTATGTAGCTTGATTGTTGGAAAACTGGAAATTGTGAAAAATGAAATAGACTGCATGGATATTGAGATAATGCGCATTAATGAGATGAGATGGACTAGCTTTGGTCAATTTGAATTACGTATATGGTATACAGGTAAAGATGACCCAACAGAGTGTGGAAATTGTTGAACAATATCATTGATATCACATGCAAGCAAGATTCTGCTGAAAATTATCCAAAAACGTTTGGAACAATATGTCAACAGAGAACTGCCAGATGTGCAGGCTTGATTTAAAAGAGGTCGTGGTACTAGGGATATTGTTGTTGTTGTTGTTGTTGTTGTTATGTGCCGTCGAGTCGCTTGCGACTCATAGCGACCCTATATGTACAACAGCCCTAAACTCTGCTTTGTCCTGTGCCACTTGCACTGTCTCTGACACACCCATTCTGATTACCCCAGTCACTGAATCAATCTACCTCATAGAGGGCCTTCCCCTCCTGCTCTGTACCTCCACCCTCCCAAGCATGATGCCCCTCTCCAAGGACCAGTCTCTCCTCACAACATGTCCAAAGTGTGTTAGACGGAGCCTCAGAATGCTTGCCTCCAAGGAGCCACCCAGTTTAACCCTTTCCAGGATGAATCTGTTTGTTTTCCTAGCAGTCCATGGTACTCTCAATACTCTTCTCCAGGGATATTATAGCTAATGTTAGATGGATCTTGACAGAAAGCAGAGAATACCAGAAGAATGTTTATCTGTGCTTCATTGACTATGCAAAGCCTTTTGCCTGTGTGGATCACAACAAGCTATGCCTGACTCTGAGAAGAATGGGAATCCCAGAACATTCAAGAAGACAAAGATACTCACCACTGGACCAATTGGCAGCATTAGGATGGATGGTGAAGAGATTGAGATTGTACACAGCTTTAGTTTGCTTGGCTCCACAGTCAACACTCTTGGCACCAGTAGCCAGGAAATTAAAAGTCGCATTGCCATGGGAAAGTCTGCTGTTAAGGACCTCTCCAGAGTACTGAAGAGCAATGGTGTCTCTCTGGAGACTAAGGTGCATTTGATACAGGCCATGGTCTTCACAATCACTTGTTATGCATCAGAGAGTTGGACAATGACCAAGGAGGATAGAAGAAGAATTGATGCCTTTGAGCTGTGGTGCTGGAGAAGAGTATTGATAATACCATGGACTGCTAGGAAAACAAACAGATTCATCCTGGAAAGGGTTAAACCGGGTGGCTCCTTGGAGGCAAGCATTCTGAGGCTCCATCTAACATACTTTGGACATGTTGTGAGGAGAGACTGGTCCTTGGAGAAGGACATCATGCTTGGGAGGGTGGAGGGACAGCGCAGGAGGGGAAGGCCCTCTATGAGGTGGATTGATTCAGTGACTGGGATAATCGGGATGTGAGTGTCAGAGACAGTGCGATTGGCACAGGACAGAGCAGAGTTTAGGGCTGTTGTACATAGGGTCGCAATGAGTCGCAAGCAACTCGACGGCACATAACAACAACAACAACAACAATGTGAGACCTATACTTGAACCAAGAAGCAGTTGTCAGAACAGAGCAAGGAGACAGTGGATGGTTCAAAATCAAGAAAGGGGTCCATCAGGGATGTATTTTGTCTCCATACCTTTTCAATCTGTATGCAGAACAGATCATCCGAGACTCTGGGCTGTACGAGGAGGAATGTGGCATCAGGATTGGTGGGAGAATCATCAACAACCTGCGTTATGCAGATGACACAAACCCTGCTTGCTGAAACTGAGGAGGACCTGAAGCGCTTGCTGCAGAAGATCAAGGACTGCAGCCTTCAATACAGATTGAAGCTCAATATCAAGAAAGCAAAGATTCTCAACACTGGGCCAATTGGCAGCATCAGTATAGTTGGTGAAGAGATTGAGATATTTAACAGTCTTAGTTTACTTGGTTCCACAGTCAATACTCTTGGTAACAGCAGCCAGGAAATCAGGAGACGAATTGCATTCGGAAAATCAGCTGTGAGGGACCTCTCAAGAGTACTGAAGGGAACACTACATTGTTTAAAATTAAGAAGGAACTGCATCAAGTTTGTATTCTCTCTATACATCTATTAGATCTGTATGATGAGCAAACTATTTGAGAAGCTGAACTCTATGAAGAGGAATGTGGTATCAGGATTGGAGGGAGACTCATCAATAACCTGTTATGCAGATGACATTGATTGCTGAAATTGAGGAGGACTTGAAGCACTTAGCAGAAGATCAAAGAATACAGCCTTCAATATGGATTGCATCTCAACGTCAATAAAACAAAGATTCTTACCACTGCACCAATAGGCAACAAACATCATGATGGATGGAGAAAAGATTGAAATTGTCAACAACTTCATCTTATTTGGACCCACAATTAACATCCTTGGTACCAGCAGTCAGGAAATCAGGCGATGTATTCCACTGGAATAGTCTACAGTCAGGGGCCTCTCCAGATTATTTAGGAATAATGGTGTAAGTTTGAGGACTAAGGTGCATCTGATTCAAGCCATCGTCTTTCCGATTGCTTGCTATGCATCTGAGAGCTGGACAATGAATAAGATGACAGAAGAATTGATGGCTTTGAGATATGATGTTGGAGAAGGGTACTGAACATCCAATGGATTGCCAAAAAGAATGAACAAATATGTCTTGAAGAGAGTGCAACCGATGTGCTCTTTGGAGGCAAAGATCATGAGGCTTCACCTCACATACTTTGGACATGTTGCTAGGAGGGGCTATTCCTTGGAATAATGTTTGGAAAGATAAAGGGTCAGTGAAGGAGAGGAAGAATTTTGGCTAGGTGGATTGATGCAGTGACTGTCACAGTAGGCTCTAGTGTGTCAGAAAGTGTGAGAATTGCACAGGATAGGATCAACAAGGATGATTCTATTATTCATAGAGTTGCGATAGGTCATACTCGACTTGGCAACACCTAACCACAACAGCATAACACTCTTACTGTATGTTGCATTTTCTCTCCCTTATCAATTAAATATGCTCTCTTCTGCCCCCTTCTGACCATTTGTTTTTCTTGTATGACGGGCAATTTTATGCTTTTCTGACCATTCGTGTTTATGTGGATCATTTAATATACTGCTCACCAAGTATATTCTTTTAAACTTGAACAATTTGCTCTTACTGGATTTTATTTCTCAATTAGGTAATCACATGGAAAGTTCAACTGTTCACATCTATTCGTTAGCATGATAAACCAAGAGAAGGATGAGTTTGAAATAGTTAATATACTACTTTCATGTAAGAAACATTCTAGAAATGGAACCAGAAAATGTGATGTACTATCCCACCCTTTGTAAAAAATTTTGGATTATTTTTCTGTTTTCCAAAGATGTATTTATGACATAGTTCATGATTAGAATACCCGACAAAGATAAGCTGACTTGAATTGTTCACAACTGTGTCCTGTAGTACAAGTGTTTTAAGCACATTAACTATGTGCTTGGATTTTCTCCAATAGAAATTGGTTTCACTATTGATACATTAACAAGCACCAATACATTTTTTTATTCCAACTCTAAACACTGTGGTTGAGTAACATCATCTCTTTTATTATCTTTAATGACATTGCCTTTTCATATTCTTTATTTGTAAAGTATTGATATTACCGTAAATACAAGTATTTTAATTTTTTCAATCTCTTTCCATCATCCAATTGCAATGTCATATTTTGTTTCATGAAGGGCATATAAGCTTTTTTTATTGACATTTTAATGAAAGTTTATAGAAACTTTGAATTTTTCATTCTTTCCTTATTGCACATTTTCTTCCCTGCCCACCCTTCCCCACAGTAGGTTTTCCTCTTTGAAAAGTAGCAAAAAAAACCCACCGCAAACTTTGTTATACAATGGCCCCCATGAACTCTCATTCTGGAATCTTGTCATGAAAATAATACCTAATCATTTATCCCTTTCAATCAGTTCTCTCCCTCATCTGTTTCAATGCCGTATACATTATTTAACTCCCTCTTTTCTTAGATTCCCCCTAACTCCAACGTCAGTCTTCTTTTATAACAGTGGCGTTATGCAGTCTTTGTCCCTTTGTGACTGGCTATAAGCTTTTTAATGGTGTGTTCAGAAGGAACTCTGGTGTCAAGAAGCTGCACTGAAATCCCGAAGGCATGTGGTTTGAGGCTGCAAGCTGCTCCACAGAAGGATGGTCAATCTCCTCCTGTGCAATTGCTTCTGAAAACCTATCAGAGCTACTGGACTGTACACAACAACAATGGTGTGTTCAGAATCTATAAAATGTAAATACCAATTGGTCTTTGAAATGTGTGTTTAACTGTGAGAATGTTTAACAATATAGATGTGATTTATCATCCAGTGTCAAGTTCTCAGCCATTGAGTGTTGTGCTAAAAATAGAGAAAAGGGAAACCACAGTTTTCATTACAGACTCCTTGATTTGGCAAGCTCTACAAATGATGAGTAAATTCTGGCCACACTTCTGGATAGTGGACTTCAAGCCTTTCTTTTGAGCTTTAATATGCTAAAGCTGTGCACATCATGTAATAAAAAAAGTAGTCATCTTAGGAGAGATGTAGCTATAAAATAATTTGTGTCATTCCCCCCCCCCCCCCCCCCCCACCCCGCCCCTGGCCTTTAATTTCCAGGGCCCGGACAGCCCTTCCTCCACTCAGGACTCCAGGGTCAGTGTCCCCGACCTGGGCACAGCTCCTGGCTGCACCTGAATCTGGAGAGGCCACCCCGCGACTACTTCCCAGCACCATCCATGTCAGCGTGACAATCGCTCATTTCTGACCCCTGTAGGACAGCACCCCCTGGAGCCTCATAGCCTTGGTCCTTGTCTTCATCAGGCCCATTCTCCTGGGGCTGTCCTTCCCCATGGTGACCCAGGCAACCTTTAGTCCAGCACCTCCTTGATAAGAAGCTCTTTGAGACTGGGGAGCGGCGTGGGGGTGAAGCCTGCCTCTTGCAGGGCCTGGAGGGGGGCTTCAGTCTGCCTTTTGTCCAGGCCCAGTCGCCAGGAGAGCAGGACATGGGCCTCCAGGAAGGGCGCCAGCAAAGGGCTTCCGTCCCCCAGCACCTGCAAGGCCTGCTCGCAGCAGGTCCTCCAGCTCCTGGTGGCACACATCGAGCCCAGCCAGGGTGAGCAGGGAGAGTTCTGGGCCCGAGGAGGTGCCCAGCTGGGTCTGCAGCTGCCAGACATTGGCCCAGAGTGCCAGTGCCCCTTGGTAGAGACCAGTGCTAATAAGGCTCTGCGCCAGCCGCAGCTCGGGCAGCACGAAGAAGTCCTGCAGGGCCTGCGCCTGTCGTAGCTCGGGCACTGCCTGCAGGTGGCCCAGAAAATGCTCGAAGGTCCGGCTGGCAATGGTCTCTTGCAGTGACATTCCGGCGCAGGCGCTTCTGAGGGAAGGAGATGGTAGCCTTGGGGCCCCGGAACCGGCGCTGCAGGCTTCGGTGCAGCAGCCCAAAGTCCGAGTAGCGTCGGGAGATCTGGGCCGGCTGGCGGTCAGCCGGCCCTGGGCCCATCGCAGCGAGGGTGTAGAGTTGGAGGGTGAGTCCTTGACCACGCTGGTGCTGGTCACCTCGGAGAGCAGCCGCTGGGGGACTAGGGTGTTCTTCCAGAAATCCTGCAGCTGCGGGGTCAGGAGCTGACTGCCCCGTGGCCCATCCGGAGAGGGGCTTCGGTCTGCGTCTTCTCCCGACTCCGCGTCCCAGGAGCCAGGGGGTTGGGGCCCGCCTCCTCGTCCTCGTCGTCGGTGAAGCTCAGGGCCCTCGACGGCGTCCTCCAGCTCCGAGCTCCCCGGGAACTGCTGGGCCTCAGGCCCCGCCGCCACCTCTCCGGGGCCATCGCCACCCAGGACGTGCCGCAGCCGGTGCAGGAGTCGCGAGGCCATGGCACCCTGTGGGGAGCGGCGCTGTGGGACCCGGGCGCTCCGACAGAGGAGGGCACTGGGCAATTTATGTCATTTTTAAAGCAGTTATGCTCTTAGTATGTAAAGAGGCCAGCATTGTTTGTGATTATTTGTAAACGTTGGTGATTCTTTCCCCCCAAAATAATGATGAGATTGTTTGTTGAGTAAACTTCTTATATCATCTTATAAAAGCTGAAAACAATCCCTTTCTATTTAATTTGTAAAAATGTTCTTCTCTATGTACCCTTGATATGAGATTTTAAAGAAATGTTAAGATGACAAAATATTTGAAAGGTACAATAGCTATAAAAACAAATTCTGTTCAAAAGAACGTTTGTTTTTACATTAAATGTTTATTTTAAATTAAATGTCTATTTGCATAAAGTTTCATAATTTTTAAAATGTTACAGAAATGTAAACATAAATAGACAGTTAAATATAAATAATAATGTTCAATTGGCAGAGGATAAATTAGACTATTATAATCTTCTAAGAATTTGATCCTATGAGTATAAAAAGGCTTCTCTGAAAGAAAGAGTTGGAGGGGAATCACAGACTGGAAAAAACACTTAGCAATGATATAATCAGACAAGAGAGTTAATCTCTAAGATTTATTAAAACTCCAGCCCCTCAACAAGAGAAAAATAATCCAGTTAAATAAGTGCCAAAACACATGAAAAGATTCTCTCTCTCTCTCACACACACACACACACACACACACACACAATAATAATAATTCAGATAGCCAACAAATACACAAAGAAAAGCCTAAAGTTATTGGCTCTTAAAACTCAAAACTCAATGCCTTAGAGTTTGAACTAACCCATCTGACACTCCATCTGGTTTCTAAGCCTATAAAACCACATGGAAGGAGATTGTCCATCTTTATCCACAGTTGCTATTGGTGAATTTGAACCTCCAGTCAGGTGCTGCAGAGTTTAAAAGTGCTGCGCTACTTCACCGAAGACAACATTCAGATGGCTAACAAGCACATGAAGAAATGCTCAAAATTCCTAGCCCTAAGAGAGATGCAAATTAAAACAACTATGAGATATCATCTCACCCCAG
>NW_006399934.1:2529135-2543825 GCF_000299155.1 Elephantulus edwardii
AATTCTCAGGTTCCCTTTATCATATATAAAGGGGGAGGGCAGTGACACCTACTTCAAAATATAGTATGACCACTTATGGGGGGTGGTGGTTTAAAAGTGGCAGTGCTGGAATTGGAAACACTATCGCTGACCACAGAGTCAGGCGAGGGGACCAGACTGGGGTAGGGGCAATTGGAGGGGGAGATTACCAGCCAGCTTCTGGGGGATGTTGCCCTGCTTGGGATGGGCTGCCCTCAGCCCTCGGCTTGGGGTGAGCCGTCATGGCCCTCACGGTGAGCTCCTCAGTCCCCAGATTGTGCCATCTGACCCCTGGGTGGGGATAGGGGAAAAAAAAGAATGCCTAGAGTATCCAGAGAATGTTACCTAGGCCACCTTCTGCAACTCTCCCCCCCCCCCGAAAACCTGAAAGCAACACCCTCAAAACCCTTCTATTTGTAACTCACAAGTTTGTTCTCTCTAGGTTTGCTCCCTTTCCTATAGGTAACCTTAACACTGAGTTTTACTCCGGAATTGACCCTGAACCCAGTGCCAGTGACAAAAAGGAAATACAACTGACAGCTAAGGAAGCAAAGGAGGATGGAGCCTCTGGGTTCAACCAGCCATCCCCACTGGACCCACCTGGGAAAACACTTTGCAGTCCAGAGGGGAGCAAATGACAGGAAAATATCTTCTAACAGAGCAAGAAGGCAAGCAGCTTTAATCCAAGACCACCAGTAAGGTGATAAAGCGTCCTCCCTTCCCCCCTTTACATCTACACCCCTGTTCAGCATGAAGAAGCGAGAGTCGGCATCCAATTCCCTAATCAATAAGACAGTTGGTTTAATTACCATTGGAAAATGCTTGTCATTCCTCTGTAGCATCTGGTTCCCACTGGACCCTCATCATTTCCTTCACCTGCTCCCCCCACCGACCAAACTGTGCAGCTCTGCAGCTGCATCCTGGCCCATCCTCACCCTTCTGCCCCCAACCCTCACCTCCTTGTACCCCCAATATGTTTTTCCCAATAAAAAAAATGCATAACCATCTACAGAATTAAAAAAACAAACAAACAAACAAAAAAAGAATTTGCAACTCAATTTTGTAAGAGATTTTTGGGTGGTGGGTTGGATTTGTTTTGTGTTTTTTGGGTTTTTTTCCCCCTCTTTTTCTATCTGTAACGATATTTACTGATCCAGCTTAAATTTTTTTTTATTTTATTATTTTGTGTGTGTGTGCCGTTAAATTGGATCTGACTGGTACAGGAGGCGATTGCCCCTCCTTCTCCAGCAGAGGATCTGGTGGATTCGAACTGAGTACCTAGGAAATTGCAGTGCAGCTTCTTGCCACTAGGCCTCCAGAACTCCCTTAATTTTTTTTAAGTGCCCCAGGAGGCTTAATTATTGGGTTGTACAATTGGGGGGGGGGGTTGAGGGAAATAGAATTTGTTCAAATTTGTATTCACATTTTGTAAATAATCTTGTAGAGAAAACAAAAACAAAAACAAAAACAAAACACAAAGTGCCCCAGGAAACATGGACTGTGGACTCTTTTGATCTCAAGTTGTAGTTTAAGTGTCAATATTTTATTTTTTTTTAATCCTTTCTTATCATAAGTCCAACACTCTGAACTAATCCCACTCCCTTTTTTAACCAAAATACATAAATCTGAGTGTATTTGGAGAAAAAATAATTTATTGAACACTGTGTAGCATAAATTAATCTAGAAAATATTATGAATGAAATATATAATATATAATAATGAACAAAATAACAAATAATATATAAAACCACTATGATAAAAAAACTACAGAAAAATTACACATGGAATAAGAATCATTCTTGGTTACCAGAGATGGGAATGGACAGAGAGAAGTAAAAATTAATAAACTATTAATAGACTCTTGTTGTTGTTGTTGTTGTTATGTGCCATCGAGTGGGTTCCGACTCATAGCGACCCTATGCACAACAGCTCTAAACCCTGCTCTATCCTGCGCCAACCGCACCGCCTCTGACACACCCATCCCGATTACCCCAGTCACCGAATCAATCCATCTCATAGAGGGTCTTCCCCTCCTGCGCTGTCCCTCCACCCTCCCAAGCATGATGTCCCTCTCCAAGGACCCGTCCCTCCTGGCAACATGTCCAAAGTATGTCAGATGAAGCCCCAGAATCCTTGCCTCCAAGGAGTAGCTTGGTTTAATCCTCTCCAAGATGAATCTGTTTGTTTTCCTGGCAGTCCAGGGTACATTCAGTACCCTTCTCCAGCACCACAGCTCAAAAGCATCCACTCTCCTTCTGTCCTCCCTAGTCATTGTCCAACTTTCTGATGCATAACAAGCGATTGCAAATACCATGACCTGTATCAGGCGCACCTTAGTCTCCAGAGAGACACTTGCTCCTGAGTACCTTTGAGGGGTCCCTAACAGCAGACTTTCCCATTGCGATACGCTTTTTTATTTCCTAACTGCTGGTAACAAGAAGACTCTTGTTAACTTGGGTAAAGGGAAAGGCAATATCCTTTAAGGGATGATTAAGTGTATATCCCAAACCTCAGCAGTGTCTCCTTCATTTTATCTTGCAATTCCACTCCTGACTTTGTTCCTAAGAGAGTAAGGTTTTGTGCAAGTCATTGGGCCAACAGTCATTAAATACAATGATGAAAAGTTTAAAAACTGTGTCCTTACAAGAAGATCTAGAATCAGTGAGACACAGTATAGCCCTGTGGCTGAGACATTGTTTAGCCATTGAAAATGACGTTGGTGAATCCTTAATAAGTTGGGAAGATACTTACCATGAGTGAAATTTGTGGAGGTGGTGGGTCTATAAAATGAAATAGCCTCATTCAGATCATCCAAATGATATATTTTTTGCAAACAAAAAAAATGTATGGGTTTAGATGCTTAAACATGGGTTGGCATTTAATTAGTATGTGGGATTTTAAGCAATTGTAATAGTATCAAGTCCATTTATCCTTCTATTTTAGTATTTTTCTTATAAATACTTCTAAAATATGAGAAAAGAGTCTTTTCAATTAAGAAAGTCAGATATACTTAACAACTTAGCTTCAGTGGTTCATCATGCTCAGGGACATTGATACTACAGGAGTATTTGGTTTGAGATCTGAGGTAGTGCCTCTTCTGAGATGTATGTGCAATTCTTTGTTCCAATTCAAGCTATAGGCCCTCAGAGACCAGTTCTCTTTTCTTTGTGACTCACACCCTCTGCCTGGCATTATTCCCAGTCTGAGAGGGAGCAGCTGATCCTGAGGCTGCATAGTTTAGCAGAAGCACCATCAATTCCCTGTCTTTCCAGTGACAGCACTACCTGCCAGAATCCCTGAAGATTCTACAGGTGGCCTGGTAGGTGTGGCTGGGACTCTCACTCAGCTTTTGTTCAAAAGTCCAACCTCATTGTTCAGAAAACTCTTTGGCTCATTTACAGAAAAGATATTTCTTATACTTTGTAATTTCTAAGGGAATGGGCATTACCTGATTAAGAAGATTAGAAGGCAGTCTCAAATCCTGTCTTGGGCTAATCTATGGGTTATCGCGGCTGAATTAGGAGGAGAAAAGGTGAAAACCCAGACTCCAGTGAACACCCAGAGCCCCAGGGTTTCCAACTCAGTCCTGGGCCCTCTCTGGGGCTCTGATGTTTGAACATGACCCGTAAAAGTGTGGGCTTGAGATGTGGGGCTCATGAGCAGTTAAGGTCCCTGTTAGATCACATGCAATATCCTTCTTGTCTCAGGCTGGACTCGAGTCATGCAGCAAGTATCAAACTAAAGGAGCAGGGAGAGCCTGCAGGAATACTGTAGAATTCAAGTTTACCAGTCAGTGTTCTCTATACTAAGCCAGATGAGCAGTTTAGCTCCCAGCTTTGTGCTTCAGGAATATATAGAAGGCTCATTTTCCCTGAGAGTCATGAAACAGGCAATTCCCCATGCACACAGATGATGATAATAGTCAGTGTGATTTTGCCACGTTGGAGGGCAGGTCAAAGGGAAGCCAAACTCGGGTCCATTTTCCTGCTGTTGAAACAGCCCAGGCAGGTGCAGGGCCAGCAGCAACCTGTTGGGGAGAAATCAGTGATAAGTACAGTGGGGCCTTCTTCAAAGATCTCAGAGGTATTATTCTCAGTCTGAGGACAGTAGAGTTAGACTGTAAAAAAGTAATTTAAATTTTTTTTCCATTGGGTATTTATGTTCAATAATAATTTGACAACTCTTTATATAGTGATTTTTTGAATACTATATATTATGTAGAGGACTTTTAAATGGTTGAAATTGAAGATAAATATATACCATTCTAAAGTATATTTTTTAAAAAATTTTTATATGTACCGCTGATGGGAGCACCCAAAGCATATATTTACACTGTAAAGTTTATCTTGCAAAAAACCAAGGGGACAATGTTGCATTTATTTGTTAATCAGAGACAGTAGAATGAATACAGGGATGTTCAAAAACTGTTTTTTGCCCTGTACCTTTCAGAGTACATGCTTTTTTAGTTTTCAGGCTGGTGTCATTTGAACTCTGCCTGATCTGAGCTTGTTTCTTGATGTGGGGGCCTTTTTGGAATCACTCCAGCATTCTCTGTGATTTCCTGTTTGGAGATAAATCTGCCAAACTTGGAAGAATGAAAACCATGTTGATAAATTGTTCTTTTCTAGAGACTGTGCTACATCACAGACTGAAAATCAGGGATTGAACTAACAGATAAAGCCTTGTGATATGGTTGTGTGGCCTCTTGGTCCTGACTTCAGCTTCAAAGGGAGGTGGGTCTGGGCCACAGGAGCACTTCATCCCTAAGTCATGGTTTGAGTCCCTCTCCTGTCCAGGTCCTGGGGAGCACATTCCATACATAACACAAACCACACCTACCACAAATGATTGGGGTTGGTCTGTGAGCCTCTTACATGCACTGAGGTTTGCTTCTAGGGAGAGGTCTAACTCCCAGTGCATACTAATAAGGGTTTTTGTAAAGTCATAAAAGAAAAAAAACAAGATAGCGTGAAACACAATGTACACGAATTTTGTAAATAAACCAATATAAAATAAAAATATTTTTTAAACTCAATGAAGCAAAACAAAACAAAACCCAAACAAAAAAAATGACGAAACAGTAATAATGTGATCAGACACTAATTCATTACAATGAGTTATACTAATTAAACTGTAACGGTTGCTATAAGAGGGAGCTCCAATGGCCGAGTAAGCTGTGCTGTCACCCTGAAAGCAGGCTGTTGAATCCACTGGCTGCTCCAAGGAAGGAGAATGGGCAAATTCTTCTGATGCAAATAACAACATCTGAATATCCACTGGAGGGTCAGCCAAGAGTTAATGTTATAAAAAAATATTTAGCTTTCCTACAAAGATGGCACCAGAAGTGAAGAAGGAAGCCCTTGTCCCTCCCAAAACTGAAGTCAAAGCAAAGGCATTAAAGGCCGAGAAGGCAGTTCTGAAGGGCATCCACAGCCACCAAAAGAAAAAAAAAAGATTTACACGTCACCCACCTTTCAGCAGCCTAAGATGTTGAGACTCCAAAGGCAGTCCAAATACCCCCGGAAGAGTGCCCCCAGGAGAAACAAGCTTGACCACTATGCCATCATCAAATTTCCCCTGACCACTGAGTCAGCCATGAAGAAGATAGAAGATGACAACACACTTGTCTTCATTATGGATGTCAAGACCAACAAACACCAAATAAAACAAGCTGTAAAGAAGCTCTATGACATTGATGTGGCTAAGGTCAACACTCTGATTAGGCCTGATGGAGAGAAGAAAGCCTATGTTCAACTTGCTCCTAACTATGATGCTTTCTATGTTGCCAACAAAATTGGGATCATCTAAACTGAGTCCAGCTGGCTAACTCTAAATACAAATTTTTCTCATCAAAAAAAAAAAAATGTTTAGGCATGACTGAAAACCCTACGTAGTTTGTTAACTTTCACTGAAATTGCAATAAAAGAACAGTACTTATTATTTATCAATAATATTCTTTTTAAAATCACATGTTGTTGTATACCATCGAGTCAGAACCGACTCATAACTGACCCTTTGGTGGGTTTTCAGAGGCAGTTAATCACATGGGAGGGGATTGCCCATCCTTATCCTGTGGAGTAGCTGGTGGGATTTGAGTTGGTAATAAGCTATAGAAAGAGAGCTATGAATAAGAGAATGTGTGTTCAAAAATGTCCAAAACAAGTCTGGTGGTGTGTTTAAAAAGTCACAGCCTTGAAAATGGCACAGAAAAACTTCTACTCTGCATGCATGGGGTCACCATGAGTTAAAGTTAATAGGAATAATAAATTATGAAGTCTTACCTTACCCAGGTGACCCAGCACACTCAGGAGCTGAGAACAGAGACTAGGAGACCAGCTGCACCATTTTGCTCTGCTTGCTCCCTCTGCTCTCCATTCAGGTGTAGTAGCCCCATTGGCTCTGGAGACAAACAATATGGAAATCCATCCAGAGAAATTTGAAGTGTTCAAGATTTGCAGGGAATTGAGTTCTAATACCTGATAGCCTTTCCTCTTGTTCCCCTAAAATGTATTTGACCTTGTCCTCAGGGAAGATAACACCCTCACTTTCTTCTGCCTCTCACCTCACTTCTCCCCTACCTTGCTAATCTCCTCTCAATACTGTATTGATTTTGTCACTTGTCTCTGCTTTCCCTTCTCATACAAGGGGAAAGATGGCAGGACTTAAGGACTAGATCTAAGAGCAGAAACTCAGTATCTTCCCTGTTCTTGAGCCCTGATTCAGACCCTAACAGAGTGAGGGGGATTCCCGATTAAGGCCCCAACTCCATGTTCTCCTAGTCCTAGATGGGAATGACATGTCGTTCCTTCTCTCTGTGAATCCTCTATCTTCCTCACCTGCAGATGTTCATATATAAACATGAGTGCTCATCCCTGGTGCACTGGCCTGGTCAACTCCAAGCACCAACCTCCACACAAAGCTCAATGCCTTTCCAGCCCTGCCCACCACACCCTGAGCCAGCAGCTCCTCTCTGGAAGATTCAGGGTGGCCAATGGCCCATCTATGAAAACATGGCCACCACAGAGTGGGTATTTGTCCTGACCTTACGGCACTCCTTACTCACAGGGACCTCATCTTCCATTAACCTTCTGTACCCACCAGGCTCTCAAACTATACATGAGCCTCCCTTGCTGCTGAAAGTTTCAACATCTTAATGCAGATGTGGCTCACAATTTGTCCAAATATCTCAAGTTTCATCTCATGTTGCTTTCTCCATGTCTACCCATGAAGAAAGACAGAGGACAAAACTCCACTTCCTGACAGAGAACCTCCTACTCCCACCCATGTGCAGTTTGCTCACCTGGGTTTTCCACATGTGTGAATTTCTTGCAAAGGGCAAATGCAACAACAACGGAAAGAGCTCCAACAACACCACAAGCAATAATAATACCATTGTTCTGCCAATTCTCTGAACATCCTGGACACTTTCCTAAAAAAGAAACTTATTATACACTGGGACCCTCAAGTCTTTTATTTCCTTCCCCATACTCCCTAACTCCCAGGATCAGAGCCCTCCAGGATTACCCGTGCTCACCTAAGGTCACTGGGTAGGTACTTTTCTTCCCATTGTGTTCCACACGGCAGCTGTACATATGTTCCTTTCCTTGGGGAACCTTTATGGACACCCAGGTCTCATAGGTTCCATTTGCATGAGGCAGGACACACCCACGGAACTGGGAGTCTTGGCTGCTCAGAGGGTCCCCATCTTGTAACCAGATCAGTGAGATATTCCGGGGATAGAAACCAGAAGCCCAGCACGTCAGGGTGACATTTTCCTCCGTGGGGTCACTGTGGTTCACATTCACCACTGGGGACACTGTGAAGAGAGGTTAGAACCTGTGAGACACGTGGCCAAACTCTGCCTCCAAGTCTGAGTGAGACAGAACAGGCTGGTCCTCTCCACATTCCTGCTCTGAGCAAAAGCCTCATTCAGCCACCAGCCCTCTGACTTCATGCTGCTCACAGTGTGTTTGGGACTGTGGGATCACAATTCCAGAAACTGTCAGGAAGATGGGGCCTCTGGGTAGCTTAATCTTCTGTATCATCATATTGATGCTGGAGGGAGAACAACTAGGGAGTTCTTGGCTCATGGGGACTAAGAAGGAACTCTCCAGGCTGAGGAAGGCTGACAGCCAAAGGGGGCAGCCTCATGGCTCCTCCAAGACAGAGGAGGCCTAACATTCACCTTCAAGGTCAGTGTTCTGTCCGAGGGCCCACTGTTTTCTCATCTGTGTGTCTTTATCGACTCAGTAACTTTAATAGGACAAGCAACTCAGAATATATAGATCATAAAGGACAGGGAAGGTTTTCCTCAGGTAACAGAGTCAGGGAAACCCAGGAGGATGAGGGCCCTTTCCCAGGGTCAGTACCTGTCCTCTCTGTCAAGTCTGTCCAGGAGTCCAGATTTTGCAATCTTTTACAAATATCTCCTTTCACTCGGTGATTGTAATCCTTCTGTTTCTCCTTATCTTTATCCCAGGACTCCTTTATTTTAATAGCCTGGATCTGGGTCGAGGACGTGGACACCATCCATCTCTGGGTCTTCAGGTCATAGGAGATAGAGGTCTTCCAATCATAGCAGTATTCCCAGAAGGCTATGATGCTGTTTTCTTTGATCTCACAACCCAGCATCTCCTGGAGGGAATGAGAAGCTACCCCCAGCCCAGAAGTGACTTTTCCATTCCCAGGTCCCTCTGCCTCCTCCACCCAAAGTGAGAAACTCCAACCCAAAAGGATTATCCCTTTTCTCCTCCATCTATTTTCAAGAGACAGTTCATATCCTGTCTACATTTCTAGAACATCATCCATATGAAACTCAACAAAATTCAGTGGAAACAGAAAGGTCTCCACCTCTCTGCCCCAGCCCTCCAGGGAAGCCCTCACGTTCCTCCTCCTCCTCCTCCTCCTCCTCCCTATTCTCACCTTTTTTCTGATCCTCCAGCTTCAAAATGTGTGACAGAGTCAGTCTGAGATTCGACCCCATCTCTTTAAACTCTGTAGTCTCTGTGATCTCCCAGTTTCTATTCCTCAGGATGGCTTGTGCCCACTGATCCTGTGGCTTTGCCTGGCCTTTCTCACTGTCGAAGTGCAGGACATGCTCGCCATTCCAATATACCTTAACAATGAATCGCTGTTGCACAAATCCATCCAATGAACCCACTGTGATGTCATAATGAAGACTGCGCAGGCCTGGGAGAGAAAGAAGCCAACAATGAAACTTCACTCTATAAAGAATTTTACATCAAACGTCTAACAGATGTTTATTCTGTCCTGAACTCCTAAGAAAAAGTTGCATTTCATATCTTCCAGAAGATCCCCGCCTCCCTACCTACCAAAATTCATTAAGGAAGGACCAGAGTGTGTCGATAAATGCAGTGCTATCCTGGACTCATCCCAGTGAGATAATCTCTTGACTGTCATTAAATTAGCATCAGAGTTATAGTGGAGAGTATGAATTCAAGGCAGGGAGTCATTTTGGAGTTTGAGCCCCATCAATCTGGCAGAGGGGCCTAAAAGGAAGTATTTTACCAGGTAGTCTATGGGAGAGGAAGTGAGATGAGAAGAGAACAGAGGCACCTCGATATTAGTGTTGGCATTCTTCAAGGCCACCCACTGGAACTTGATGGTTGATAGTGTACCATCAGTCTGTGCCAACTGATTCTCATACTTCTTTTTGGCTTGAGTGCTTGGAGGGCCATGCCCTTGCTTTTGCTGCTGCACTTCTTGGCAGTAGTCAGCTCCTGTTTGATCTTCTCCAGGAACTCCTTCTTGCTTAGCAACTCCTCCGTGTCCTGAAGTCACTGGATGGCCTCCCAGCAGGGTCAGGTCGCCCTTGCTGGCTCTCCAGCCAGAACAGCTCCACCCAGACAGACACCCACAGGGTTGCTGCTCTCAGCGCTGGCTGCACCGCCCTGTCCTGCTTGGCTTCAGGCCTCTCCTTACCACGTGCGGCGCTGTCCCCTACCCCGCTGCTACCTGCCACCTCAGGCCTCTCGCCACCTCCACCCGCAGTGCGGCCCGACCTTGCCACCTCTCACAGGCCAGAAGCTACGCACTTAATCAACCTGTGTTACCAAGGCGTTGACACTATGCTGGAGAAGAGTATTGAATGTACCATGGACTGCCAAGAAAACAAACAGATTCATCCTGGAGAGGGTTAAACCAAGCTACTCCTTGGAGGCAAGGATTCTGGGGCTTCGTCTGACATACTTTGGGCATGTTGCAAGGAGGGACAGGTCCTTGGAGAAGGACATTATGCTTGGGAGGGTGGAGGGACAGCGCAAGAGGGGAAGACCCTCTATGAGGTGGATTGATTCAGTGACTGGGGTAATCGGGATGGGAATGTCAGAGGCAGTGTGATTGGCACAGGACAGAGCAGAGTTTAGGGCTGTTGTACATAGGGTCTCTATGAGTCACAAATGACTTGACGGCACATAACAACAACAACAACCAAGGCTTTGCACCACGCAAGAGTCTGAATCAACTCCATGACAACCAGAATAAATACCCTTGGGTAATAAAAAGGCAGTAAAATGACACAAGGTGTTACGTGAAAGAAGTCAGACAGGAAAGCCCAAATATCCTGTGGCTCTGCTTACATGAAATGTTCAGAAAGGCAAATCACTGGAGACAGCAAGTAGATTAGTGGTTGCTTAAGGTGGTGATGAGAAAGAGGAGTGACTGATGGTTAGCACAAGGTTTATTTTTAGGACACTGTAAATGATCTAAAATTAGATTGTGGTGATTGTTGAACAGTTCCGTAAATTTACTAAAAATCATTGAATTGTGCATTTAAAATGTATGGCGTTTATGGTATGTAAATTACACTCCAATAAATCTGTTAGAAAAGTAAAACACACATAAACACACACACACACACACACACACACACACACAATCCTAGGAATCAAAACAATGTAATACATAATCCTCCCATCGCTCCTGGGGTTCAGGGCCTGATTTGATGGCAGCTCATAACAACAATGAAAATACTCTGGCTTCCTCAAAACAAATTGTTCTTTAGTTTTAAAAAATTCATCACAAGCAAGCAAACATGAATTGTAACAAAAGAACTTTCAGCTGAAATGGTTATGGATGTTATATGTTCTTCATCTTTACAGATATGAAGCATATTTCATGTCTGAGCTTCACATATCTGCTTAATGACACAATGAATATTCTGGAAAAGAGTCTAGCAAATAAGGAGAGAAAACATATAAAGTGAGGTAATACCTTTTGTAAGAAACATAAACATAAACACAGGCTATACACATGGATCTCACCTGATGGTATGCATAGGAATCATATCGATTACATTTGTGGAAGGACTCCCTGGAGCAGCTCAGTATCAGCTGTGAAAACTATGCCAGGTGCTGACTGTGGGACAGACCACCAACTACTCATATGCAAGTTCAAGCTGAAGTTGAAGAAAATTAGATCAAATCCATGGGAACCAAAATTTGAACTTAAGTCTGTCCCACTCAAATTTCAAAAGCATCTCAGGAACAGGTTTGAGGCCTTGAGCACCAATGAATGTAGACCAAATGAGCTCTAGGAGGATATCAAGAATGAATGGAAATCCCAAATCTCTGTAAATGTTCATTAATATTAATAAAATCTTTTTTTAAAAAAAGAAAATCATCCATGAAGAATGCAAAAGATCATTACAAAGGCTGAAGAAGAAGAAAAGACCAAGATGGATGTCAGATGAGACTCTGAATATTACATTAGAGCACCAAGAAGCCAAAGCTAAAGGAAGAAACCAAGAAATCAAAGAGCTGAACAGAAAATTTCAAAAGGCAGCTCGGGATGACAAAGCAAGATACTATACTGAAATGTGCAGAGAGCTGGAGTGAGAAAATCAAAAGGACCAAACTTGCTCAGCGTTTCTTAAGCTGAATGAGTTGAAAAACAAATTCAAGCCACAGGTGTCAATACTTAAGGGTGCTATGGGTAGAATGTTAAATGATCCAGGAAGCATTAGGAGAAGATGAAAGGAGTACTCAGAGTCACTGCATCAGAAGGAATCGGCTGACATAGAAGAATTTCATGAAATAACACATGAGCAAGAGCCTGTAGCGATGAAGGAGGAAGTTCAAGTTGCTCTGAAGGAATTGGCACAAAACAAGACTCCAGAAGTTGATGGCATACCAATTGACATATTTCAACAAACAGACGCTGTCCTGCATGTTCTCACTAAGCTGTGCCAAGAGGTCGTGGTCCTAGGGATATTATACCTAATGCTAGATGGATCTTGGTAGAAAGCAGAGAATACCAGAAGAATGCCTATCTGTGCTTCATTGACTATGCAAAGGCTTTTGACTGTGTGGATTACAATAAGCTATGGCTGACTCTGAGAAGAATGGGAATCCCAGAACATTTGATTGTGTTTATGTGAAATCTATACTTGGACGAAGAGGCAATCGTCAGAACAGAGCAAGGAGACACTACATGGTTCAAGAAAGGGGTCCATCAGGGATTATTTTTTGTCTCCATACCTTTTCAATCTGTATGCAGAACAGATCATCTGAGACACTGAGCTGTATGAGGAGGAATGTGGCATCAGGATTAGTAGAAGAGTCATCAACCTGCGTTAAGCAGATTACACAACCCTGCTTGCTGAAACTGAGGAGGACCTGAAGCACTTGCTGCAGAAGGTCAGGGACGGCAGTCTTCAACATGGATTGAAGCTCAACATCAAGAAAACAAAGATTCTCACCACTGGGCCAATTGGCAGCATCAGTATGGATGGTAAAGAGATTTAAAGAATTAACAGTTTTAGTTTACTTAGCTCCACAGTCAACACTCTTGATAACAGCAGCCAGGAAATCAAGAGACAAATTACATTGGGAAAGTGAGCTGTGGGGGACCTCTCAAGAGTACTGAAGAGTAACAACATCAGGCTGGAGACTAAGGTGTGCCTGATCTAGGCTATAGTCTTCGCAGTTATGTGCTATGCATCAGAGAGTTGGACAGTGACTACGGATGGTAGAAAGAGAATTAATGCCTTTGAGCTGTGGTGCTGGAGAAGAGTGTTGAATATACCATGGAGTGCTAGGAGAGCAAACAGGTTTGTCCTGGAGAAGGTGAGGCTGGAATGTCAAGGCTTCTGAAACTTCGTCTGACATATTTTGGGCATGTTGCAAGGAGGGATTGGTCCTTGGAGAGGGACATCAAGATTGGGAGAGTGGAGGGACAGCACAGGAAAGGAAGACCCTCGATGAGATGGATCTATTCTGTGATTATGGTAGTGGGAATGAGTGTGTCTGAGATGGCGAGGTTGGCACAGGATAGAGCAGCATTTAGGGCTCTTGTACATAGGGTTGCTATGAGTTGCAAGCAACTAAATGGCACATAACAACAACAAACAATGTTTATAGTTAATGACTTGGGTTACAATAATTTGAAGTTCATGATATTAATCTTGCTAATTTTGTTAGGGTAAAATGTTCAAATTACTACACACTATTTTTAGTTCAGGGTGGAGGCCAGTCTTGGCCCATGAACTGAGTGTCAAAAGTGTGCTATATTAATACATTGCCACAAATGATGGCAAAATGTGTTCCTAAGCATGGTCGTCAATTTAAAAGTGTGCGGCAACGTGTTAACTGACAGGATTTTGCTAACACAAGGAGAGTTCATCTCTATAACTGCAATTTGATAGTACTTGCTGCTACATATGTTAAAAAGTAAAAATGTTCAAAGTAAAGAGAGACACAGTGATATAGGACTTAAGAGGAGAAAAGATAAGAATTTGAGCTGTCAATCCCACCTGCTTTTCATTGTTGTTATTTGCCCTAGAGTTGCCTGTGACACTTAGAAACCCTATGCACTGTCTCACTGTCTCTGACACACCTATTCCCATTATCCCAGTCACTGTGTCAATCCATCTCATCCAGGGTCTTCCTCTCCTATGCTGTCCCTCCATTCTTCCAAGCATGATGTCCTTCTCCAAGAATTGGTCCTTCCTGGACACAGGCCCAAAGTATGTGATACAGAGCTTCAAAATTCTTGCCTCCAAGCAAGTAATAAATGTTGGCGAGGATGTGATGTTGGCGAGGATGTGGTGAGATAGGAGCTCTTACACATTGTTGGAGGGATTGTAAAATGGTACAACCGCTCTGGAAGGCAGTTTAGAATTTCCTCAAAAAGCTGAACATAGCAATTCCATATGACCCAACTATTCCACTGCTTGGCAAATACCCTGAGAAAATTAGAACTGAGGCACAAACAGAGACCTGTACACCAATGTTTATAGCAGCATTATTCACTATAGCAAGAACATGGAAACAGCCTAAATGCCCGGCCACAAGGAACTAGATTGAGAACCAGTGATACATTCACGCAATAGAATACTATGTGGCATGCTGGAACAATGATTTTGTAAATCACTACCTAATATGGGAAGGACTGGAGAGCATTATGCTAAGTGAACTAACTCAATCTCATAAGGACAAATACTATATAAAATCATTATTGTAGAATGAGTATGAGGATCCACAGAAGGGAGGTGCTGGCTTAATCATAGGGTCACACAATTTGACCAGTGAAGGGAAGGATAGGTATACAAAAGAAGAAAGATATCATGTGAAAAACAATGTATACAAACTTTATGAACTTTGTATGTAAACCAATATAAAAGAATTTTTTTATTTTTTTTATTAATTTTAATG
>NW_006399934.1:2544662-2546801 GCF_000299155.1 Elephantulus edwardii
AATGAATGGAAATCCAAAGTCTCTGTAAATTTTCATTAAAATGAATACTAATAATAAATAAATATAAACTAAAAAAAAATCCTTGCCTCCAAGGAGAAACTTGGTTTCACCATCTCTAGGACAGTGCCATTTATTCTCTTGTCACTCCACGATATGTTCAATACGCTTCTCCAGTACTACAACTAAAAGGCATCAATTCTTCTTCAGTTATCTTTAGTCATTGCCCAGATCTCATGCTGCTATATTGTCCTTTATACACTTTGAACTGCTACAAGCTTTATAGTTTACTCAAGCATCTTGAATTGTGTCATAGCAGACTGATTGTCAATTATGTTTATCATCAAAAAGGTGCTAGGAAAAATGTTTCTAACAATGAATGTAATGATGGCTCCTATGCAAAAACCCTAAGGATATTCATCATCTTTCATAAAAAAGGACATATAAAGAAAGCGTGCTTTCTCTCTCACTCTCTCTCTCACACACACACACACACACACACACACACACACACACGTGTGTAGTATGCAAAACTAACCAAAGCATGTTTGAATTTCATTAACCTAATAATTAAGATGTGGAACCACAAAGGACATACAGTAATGGGGGCTATAGCTGCCTTTATTGCCACTGTGATATCTGGTTACCAAAAGAAATGGAAGCAGATAGAAAAGATGGAAATGTTCTGAATGGTTAAGAGAAAAATAATTACATGAACGTAACAATTTCTGTTGTGATGAGGGAGAGAACAGTTTAAAAGCGATGTATAATTGGGTATTATGATTATGACAAGAGTCCAGAATGAAGGTTGCATAGTGGAGTGTACTGGGGGGGAGGGGGAAGTGGAAGGAGGGGGTATTGTATACCAGTGAAAGAATTTTACTTTTCAAAGAGCTAATGGGGAGAAGGGGTGGGCAGGGAGAAAAATGCAACAGTGAATTAATGGAAATCCAAAATCTCTGCAAACGTTCATTAAAATAAACAAAATTATATATATATATAATTTTTGTTGTTGGCAAACTCTGGTGGCCTAGTGGCAAGAAGCTTCATTGCAATCCCATAGGTGCACAGTTCAAATCCACTGGATGCTCTGCTGGAGAAGGAGAGACAATCTCCTCCTGTACCAGTCAGATCCAATTTGACAGTACACACACACACACACACACACACACGCACGCACGCACACACGAAGAACAAAATTTAAAAAATCATTTCTGTTGTTAATGAAGGAGAAAGAGAGGTAATGAAATAATGTTTTACTTCTCCTGCAAATGATGACAATACTGCAAAACACAAGAGGACAGCAAAAAGATTGAATAGATGTAATTAAAAAGTTCTAAAAAATCGTGATAATGTCTCAGAGATTTCAAAACAGCGAAAAACGTCCTCAAATTTCTCTGAAAATGCTTGACCCCATGTCATAAACAAATGTTGAAAATGTAGGGTTGTTTGTTTTTTTTTAAATCATAGTTTCAAACAGGTATTGACTGTTCAATGAAATAAATTATTTCAACAAGGATATTTCTATGGAAGTTCTTCATTTTACTATGCAAATATTACAGGGAAAAGTTTTGTTGACATTAATTCATTGAAATTAATAATAAATTAAACAAAAAAGGGAAAAATTGTTGATATCATTTATTCTCTACCTTGAGACTAGAAAGCAATACTTCAGAGAGGTTTTATTCTTATTTCAACAACTATTTTATGAAATATATTGAATGACTAATATAGAAATTATTTCTGCAACCATGAATATATTTAATTTTTTTTAAATTTTAATTTTAATGAAAGTTTACATTCATTCATTCATTGTTGCATATTTTCCTCCCTACCCACCCTTCCCTCAAGTTCACTTTCTTTGTGACTATGGAGGACATTATGTTGAGTGAAATATCCCAGTCACAAAAGGACAAATACTACATGGTGCCACTGTTGTAAAACAGGACTGACCTTGTGGTTGGGGAGAGACTGAGATAGATGGGTTCAATAATGTATACTGCACTGAAACAGATTAGGGAGAAAACTGTTTAAAAGGGATATGTGATTAGGTATTTTTGTAATGACAGGAGTCTTGAGCGAAGGCTACATGGTGGAGTAGACCTGGGGCAGTGTTTGTAAAACAATGAAAGAATTTTTCTT
>NW_006399934.1:2548670-2555317 GCF_000299155.1 Elephantulus edwardii
TCATTCTGGACTTCTGTCATGACAACAGTATCTAATCATATATTCCTTTTAAACAGTTCTCTGTCTCCTCTGTTTCAATGCAGTATACATTATTTATCCCCTCTTAGTTTCCCCTCAACACTGATATCAGTCCCTCTTTACAACAGTGCCACTATGCTGTATTTGTTCTTTTGTAACTGAGATATTTCACTAAGCATGTCCTCCAGGGTCATTCATTTGTGTAATATTTCATAAGTTCCTTGTTTTTCAACACATCATAGTATTCCACTGTATGACTATATACAACAGCTTCTCTATCCATTAATTTGTTTATGGGCACTTAGGTTGTTTCAAACTCTTTGCTATTGTGAACAAAGCAGCAATAAACAAGGGTGTGCATATATCTGCGTGAGTGGTAGTCATGGTTTCTCTGCGGTATATTCCCAGTAGCGGAATTGCTGGGTCAAATGGTATTTCTTTTTTGTTATTACAGCTTTTTTATTTTCTTTTTAAATTATTATTATTATTAATTTCAATAAAAATTTACAAAGACTTTGGATTTCCATTCATTCATTGTTGCATTTTTCTACCCTCCCCACGCCCCCGCCAGTATACTCCCCTCTTGGAAAAGTAAAAGAAAAATTCTTTCATTGTTTTACAATCCCTCCCCCCAGGGCCACTCCACTATATTCAGCGTTTGCTCTGGACTCCTGTCATGACAAAAATACCTATCACATATCCCTTTTAAACAGTTTTCTCCCTCATCTGATTCAATGCAGTATACATTATATAACCCATCTTTCTCAGTCTCCCCTCAACCCTGGTGTCAGTCTTGTTTTACAACAGTGGCTCCATACAGTATTTGTCCTTTTGTGACTGAGATATTTCACTCAGCATAATGTCCTCCAAGGTCATCCATTTTGAATGATACTGCATGAGTTCCTTGTTTTTCAATGCAGTGTGGTATTCCATTGCATGAATATACCATGACTTCTCTATCCATTCGTTTGTTGATGGGCACTGAGGTTGTTTCTAACTCCTTGCTATTGTCGACAAAGCTGCGATTAACATGGGTGTGCATTCAAATATTATCTCTATTTGCCACTTATTGAGAAAGCATCGTACAGCCTTCCATAGTGGTTGCACCATTTTACACTTCCACTAACAGTAAATAAGGGTTCCAGTTTCTCCCCAACCTTGGCAGCATTTGTTGTTTTCTGACTGTGGTGAGATAATATCTCATAGTTTTGATTTGGATCTCTCTTAGAGCTAGGGATTTTGAACATTTCTTCATGTGTTTGTTCACCATTTGAATATCTTCTTTGGTGAAGTGTCTTTTCATATCTTGTGCCTATTTTTCTATTGGATTATAAATTCTAGATTAAGTTCCTTATCAGATGCGTCATTACCAAATATTTTTTCCTAGTCTATAGCTTCCCTTTTTACCCTGTTGGAGAAGTTTTTGAATGTGCATAGGGATTCTTAGAAGGTCCCATTCATCTATTTCATCCTCTCCTATTGTAGGTTTTTCTGGATGCTTGGAAAACTATTTATGTTGTGGATTAGGACTTCTAGAGTTCTCCCAAGCTTTTCTCTAATGAAGTTTATAGTCCTTGGTTTTAGTCCTAGGTCCATGATCCACTTTGAGTTGATTTTTGTATATGGAATGAGGTGTGGATCTTGCTTGATTTTTTTACAGATAGTTTTCCAACTTTGCCAACACCATTTATCTAAAAGGCTGTCGTTTCCCCACTTATTTCATCTCCTTGTCAAAAATCAGTTGACCATAGGTAGATGGGCTGATTTCTGGGTTTTCGATTCTATCTCATTGATGTGTCTGTCATTGTACCAGTCCCACACTGTCTTGACCACCACAGCAGTACAGTAGGATTTAAAATCAGGGAGTGAGATGTCACCTTCCTTGTTTCTCTTTTTAAGCAGTGCTTTGCTTATTCAGGGCCTCTTTCCATTCCAGATGAAATGGGAGATTGCCTGGTTAGCCTTAGATTATTTTTTGTTCTTTTTGAAGACACGTTTTTTATTGGTTTGGATACATTCATATTTCATATACATTGTATTTCATAGATTTACATTATGTTTTATACAGTGTTTCTTTTACACTGTATTTTATATTTATATATGACAATCATCTTACTAATAAACTACATTTTTAAAGTGTGTGAAAATATGGAACTCTTCATGAATTGTGTGTCTTCCTTACACAGGGGCCACGCTAATCTTCTCTGAATCACTCTAATTTTGGTACATGCGCTGACTGTGCAAGCACTTAGTAACTGATTTTTGTGTTAAAAAGTAGGGAAGAAAGAAACTACAGATTTGATTACAGATTTCTTTCTTTTTCTTTTTAGAACTGACAATTTTATTTATGATGGCAACATACAAGTGCCCACACTCATGTTCTTGAGCAAGATAAAGACCTGGCCCAGGCCTTGTGCATGTCCTTGGGATTCTGGGAAGCAAATTTCTCTGGCAGTTTCTTTTACATGCCTTCATTCATTTCCTTAAATTCTTCCAAGGCCTCTGTGGGTAGAGTGAGCTTGTACTCTTCCAAGGATATGCCACTGAAGCTTATTTCTCTGGGGTGTGGTTATTTGTGTTTTTAATTCTTTGAATGGAATCTTATGTATCTGATCACAAATATCTGCAATCACTTCCTCCTCCTCACTGAACCTGCATTTTTAAAGGGGGAATCCAGCCTTCAAGAAGTCGACTATGGAGTTGGGAAGTCATTTCCCAGAGGGGTAGAAAAAGTGCAAGTTGAGTAGAAAATGCACTCAAGGGCAAGACACCTTCACAGAACTTCTCTGCTGAATCCTAGTTAGCCTTTTGCCACCACAGTAAGAATACTGCATGATTAGTGCGGCAATGAATGAATGGAAATCCAAAACCTCTGTAAATGTTTATTGAAATTAATAATAATAATTAAAAAAATACTCCATGATTACAGATTTCTTCATTTGGTAAACCCTGCAAATGATGAGTAAATTCTAGTCCTGGCTCTGGATAGTGGATTTCAAACATTTGTTTTGGACTTTCTGCTAAAGCTGTGCACATATTATAATTTTTAAATTTTATTATTTCAAGAGATATGAAGGTATAGAATAAATGTTTATGTCATTTCTTAAGCAGTTATGCTCGTAGTCAATAAAAGAAGGCTCTCCTTATTGGCACAAAAAGTTGTTGATTTCCTGTCTTTCTTCATTCCACATCTTTCAGAAAATGACTCATCCTCTGGGATGTATCTTTTTAAGTAAAACTGTCTCTACTTTCACCTTAAAAAAATTTTTAAAAGGTGGTGAGTCCCTCCCTTCTCCCCCAATAAATGAAAAGACTTTTGAATAAATGTCTTGTGTCATTGAATAAAAGCCAAAAAAAATCCCTTTATTTCTACTTAAAACAAAAAAAACACCTCTTTTCTAAGCTGAAGTAGGATCCACATCTCACACTGTACACAAAAATCAACCCAAAGTGGATGAGAGACCGAGAAGTAAAGCCCCAAACCATACAGATCAAAATCATAAAGAGACAAAATGGAACCATATTCAGAAGACCTAGCCTATGGTATCAATAGGCTGACAAATACAGTCAGAAATTCATAATCAGAGAGGATAATATCGATGAATGAGTCCTTCTAAAGAGTAAATTCGGGAGTGAAAAAAAAACTCTTTGCAATACGGTGAAAATAAAACCTACTGACTGGGGAAAAAGCATTTGGCAATGTCATCTCAGATGAAGGATCTCACAATGACAATTTGCAGAATACACTACAGGGACTTCACAAGAAAAAGAGAACTCAATTACAAAATGGGCAAAAGACATGGAAAGACATTACACACACATGAAGAAATGCTCAAAATCACCAACAATAAAAGAGATGCAAATCGGCCCCAATCACTGAGCCGCGGCTGAGGATTCAGCTGCCTCCCCCTCGAGCCCACTCTCTTCCAACGCTCAGTCTCCCCTGCCCATCTTCTCCCGCCACCGCCTTCCGCAGGCCGTTTCCACCAAGGAAAAGGAATGGTATGTCAGCTATCCAGAACCTCCACTCTTTCGACCTCTTTGCTGATGCAAGTAAGGGTGATGACCTGCTTCCTGCTGGGACTGAGGATTATATTCATATAAGAATTCGACAGAGGAACTGCAGGAAGACCCTTAAAACTGTCCAAGGGATCGCTGAAGGTTGCCTGCAATTATACTGTAATTGAGCCCCCAGAATACGGAGAAGTAATTGAGCTACAGGGTGACCAGCACAAGAACATATGCCAGTTCCTGTAATGATTGGACTGGCTGAGGACGACCAGCTGGAGGTTCATGGATTTTAAGTGCTTGTGGCCCACTGAAGCTTATGTGAGGATTTCCTTGCAATGAGTAGAAAATTTCCCTTCTGTCCCTTGTCACAAGTTTAAAACGTCACAGCTTGTATAATGTTACCAATTGGGGTCCACTTTTAACTTGGACTAGAGTAACACTTTCATGCAATAAACGGAAAAGAGCCAAAAAAAAAGTGAGATGCAAATCAAAACCCCAATGAGATATCATCTGACACCAGTGACAGTGGCAAAACTTAACAGGACAGCAGATAATAAATGTTGGAGAGGCTATGGAGAGATTGTAATTCTCACACACTGTTGGTGGGATTATAAAATGGTACAGCCAGTCTGGAAAGCAATTTGGTGTGTCCTCACAAATTCCATATAACCCAGATTTTCCACTGCTAGGAATATATTCCAAGGGAAACAGAACAGAGACACAGAGATCTGTACACCAAGGTTAATAATAGTATTATCCACAATCACAAGCACATGGAAATAGCCCAAATGTCCTCAACTAATGACTAGATTGAGAAACTGTGGTATATTCACATGATGGAATATCATATAGCACTCAGGAGCAACAACTTCCAAAAATACTATATAACATTGGAGAGGCAAGAGGGCATTATTTTGAGTGAACTAACTCAATCTTATAAGAATAAACACTGCATAAGGACATCATTGTAAAAACAGAAGGATAAAAAATAAAATATGTATGGATATCCAAAGAGGGAAGGAGAGGTGGCAGGGAGTCTGAGGAGGGGTGAAGGAATCTGCAGGTCACAGAGTTTGATGGATGAAGGGAGGGGGTGAAGAAATTAGGAAAGATTCTGTGGAAATCTGAAAAGATGGGGTAATAGTGGGCATCAATGGTGAAAAATTTTAAAAGACATAATGCATAGGAACGATTATAAGAAACACAATGTGAATGGAAAAAGAATTTTTTTTAAAAAGACCAAAGGTGGGGGGAGGTGACTCTTCTGTATGTTCACTTGATACTAAATATTGAAGAAATGTAAGATGACAAAACATTTGAAAGGTTTAATATTTGTTTAAAAATCTGTTCAAAAGAACATTATTTTAATGTGTTAAAGCTGATTTATTAAAGAATGTTTATAGGAAGGTAACTTATGATTTGCTATTTTTTTTTAAAAATGGGGTTTCTTCATGCTACAGAAGGAGAATTGATGCCTTTGAGCTGTGGTGTTGGAGAAGAGTATTGAGGGTACCACGGACTGCTAGGAAAACAGATTCATTCTGAAAAGGGTTAAACCGGGTGGCTCCTTGGAGGCAAGGATTCTGAGGCTCTGCCTAACATACTTTGGACATGTTGTAAGGAGAGATTGGTCCTTGGGAGGGTGGAGGGACAGTGCAGGATGGGAAGGCCCTCTACGAGGTGGATTGATTCAGTGACTGGGGTAATCGGGATGGGGGTATCAGAGACAGTGTGATTGGCACAGGACAGAGCAGAGTTTAGGGCTGTTGTACATAGGGTCGCTATGAGTCGCAAGTGACTTCACAGCACATAACAATAGCAACAACCGTAATAAGTGAGTAGAAGCCGCTTCAAAGTTATGAACTCTTTCTATGGAATTCTCTGACAGCACAGTACAATGGAGTCTGGTAAGTTTCTCTTCAAAAAGCTAAGAGTGATGACAGAGGATGACATATAAAAGCCATTTCGCCTCTTTAATTCTGTAGTATTGGAGGCAGTATTTTTACCATTACAGGCTACAATTTTCACTTTATCCACTTTAATAAGCTCTGTCACTTCTCTGAATTCAACATCATTCAAAACAAAAGTCCTCACATTATCGCAGAATCTGTATGTATTTAAAGAGGCCCTTAAATTGACCCAGGCAGATATATGCACACTCATGTTTATCGTGGCTTTGTTCACAATAGCAAAGAGTTGGAAACAAACTAAGTGTCCATCAACAAAAGAATGAATAGAGAAGCTCTGGTATATTCACACAATGGAATACTACACTGCGTTGAAAAACAAGGAACTCATGCAATATTATTCAAAATGGGTGACCCTGGAGAACATTATGCTGAGTGAAACAAATTCTGCATAGTGCCACTGTTGTAGAATGGGACTGACATTGGGGTTGGGATGAGACTGAGAAAAACTGGATAAATTATGTATACTGCATTGAAACAGATAAGGGAGAGAACTGTTTAAAAGCGATATGTGATTGGGTATTATGGTTATGACAAGAGTCCACAATGAAGGTTGCATAATGGAGTATACTCGGGGCGGTGGAGGGGGGTGGTGTGGAAATTGTATACCAATGAAGGAATTTTTCTTTTACTTTTCAAAGAGAAAGCGAA
>NW_006399934.1:2555417-2558080 GCF_000299155.1 Elephantulus edwardii
AATGGATGAATGGAAATCCAAAATCTCTGTATATGTTCATTAAAATTAATAAAATTTTTTAAAAAAATTGATTGTTGAGGCCAGAGCAGGACTGGTCAGCGGAGGAGGGAGCAAAGCAGCTCGCCGGCAGCCACTGAGATGGAAGAGATGCAGCACCAAGGCTTCTTCCTCACCCTCCTCGCCCTCTTGGCGCTCACGTCCTGGCATCCAAAAAGAGAGACAAAGTGAAGAAGGGCGGCCCGGGGAGCGAATGCGCGAAGTGAGCCTGGGGGCTCTGTACCCCGAGCATCAACGACTGGGGCGTGGGTTTCCATGAGGGCACCCGCGGAACCCAGACCCAGCGCATCCGGTGCAGGATGTCCTGCAACTGGAAGAAGGAATTTGGACCAGGCTGCAAGTACAATTTTGAGAGCTGCGGCGGGTGTGACAGAAGCATCGGCACCAAAGCCAGCCAGGGCACCCTGAAGAAGGTACAATGCCCGGTGCCAGGAGGCCATCCTTGCGATGATGCCCTGCACCCCCAAAACCAAAACCAAGACCAAAGCCAAGAAAAGAAAGGAAGGGGAAAGGCCTAGAGGCCTGAATGCCAAGGAGCCTGTCTTCACCTTCCTGTAGGCCCAAGATACAATCCACCAAGTACCTTTTTTCTACCCTAGCTTTATCAGTCACGCTCCGCCTCTCCTTCTCACTCCCCCACACATATCCCCTCACCCCAAGCACCCAGAGTGAGGATGGTCCCGGGGATTCTGGGAAGTTTGAGCCTCCTCCCAAAAAGATTTGATTCCCACTTGCCCTCTCCACTCTTTGTTCTTTCCCTCAATGACACTATGACTAAGAAACAAAATAAACCACCTTCCCCCCCCCCCCAAAAAATATAATTGACTCTGTTCCTCTCTGAGCCAGTGCTGAATTTATAGCCTTATCAAACTGAAGGAGCACTTGAAGAGCAAGTTTGGAGGTGATCTCTTGAGACTGTATGAGCTCATCCTAGGTTCTCTTGAAGACTGTTTCCCAAGGTGGTATTTCTGTATAACTGACAAGCCATGGCTTTGGTAAAAAGAATTGTAATTTTCCACTCAGGCTTGCATTGATATCCTGTTCAGCTGTGCCCTGTTCAGCTGTGGGTCGCATGCTTTGGGCCCCACTCTTGACAAGAAGCCTACCGGGACCAGGCTCAACCGCCTCAGCTGCTGAGCCTCCCCTGCCCGGTACTGACCGCAATGAAGCCCTAACTGGCCGACCCTGAGCAAGCACCAGGAATGAAGGGCCCTCCAAGTTTCTCATAGAGACTCAGGCGCAAACTCTGCGGACTGACAGGGCGCAGAGACCAGCTTTCCCTCCCGAGCCCTTTTCAGCTCACGCAGTACTAGTGTGGAAGGCGCTTTCTCGCCGCAGAGCAGAGAGAAGCCCACAGGAGAGGCCTAGTTCCCGATCACCTCCCAGCACCCGTAAACCTCCAAAAGAACATTTTTACATTAAATGTTTTTAATCATTTTCCCAAAAGTTCCATAATAAAAAGTAATAATTAGAGCAAATGTAGGAGCCCAAATCTATGGCATACACTAGCAAATATAAACAAAAAATGCACAGAGGATTAGTTACAATTGAGACCTTCTAAGAATTAGATCAGATGCGGATCAAAAGATTTCTCCAAGCCAACTATTTACTCTGCTTACCTGTATATGTTTTTACAGAAATATTTTTAAAGTTGGTAATATTAAAGCCATGTGATGAGCCTTAAGGATCATTGAGATGATTAAGATCCCTGAAAATGGCTGGAAGAAAAGAAAAGAAAGGAAGAGAGGAGAAAAGGAAAAGGGGGGGGGGGGGCGGGATAAGATTTCTTCAGAAGAATAAAATAACCCACAGGCTGGGTAAAATATTTGTCAGTGACCTATCAGAAAAGACTAATCTAATAATTATACAAAACTCCAGCAAGAAAAAGACAACTCAATTTCAAAACTGGCAGAAGATGGGAAGGTCCCCTGAGCCAAACCCTGAGTCATTCAAAGGAGCAGGTGGCCGCTGGAGCAGCTAAGCAGGGGCGCAGACGGATTTACAGACACGGAGATCGGGAAAGAGGAGCACATGCAGCCAGGACTTGAGAAAAGCCGGGAGGGAGGAGGTAGGGATGGGAGACTAAGAACAGCAAAGTTTTGCTTAAGACATGAGTTCATCTCCCTTCAGTCTGGCCAAAGTTGCCGGTCAGAGCGCATAGGCGACCCAGTGTCCCAGAGTTACGGAAACCCCCCCAGAAGCCAGAGTTCAGGGGAGAAACAGGAGGAACACGAGAAATTCTACTTACCGCAGGCGAGTGTCAGGCATATACAAAGAATTGGTAGAATGAAGCACAAAGCCATCGTTGCCTGTACGGCGCGGAAGCTGAATCATTACCAGCCTCAGACTCGCACAGACTTGTATACTGATAGGTCCCTCCCACTGCTCACCATCCCTGTTCCGCTCCACCCATTCTGGCCACCAGAGGAGGATTGCGAAAGTTTCATTATAGGCAGCAGGTTTATTCAGATTGTACACAGCTTTAGTTTGCTTGGCTCCACAGTCAACAGTCTTGGCACCAGCAGCCAGGAAATTAAAAGGCGCATTGCCATTGGAAAGTCTGCTGTTAGGGACCTCTCCAAAGTGCTGAAGAGCAGTGGTGTCTC
>NW_006399934.1:2558380-2559519 GCF_000299155.1 Elephantulus edwardii
ACAGCGCAGGAGAGGAAGGCCCTCTATGAGGTAGATTGATTCAGTGACTGGGATAATTGGGATGGGAGCGTCAGAGACCTTGCGATTGGCACAGGACAGAGCGGAGTTTAGGGCTGTTGTGCATAGGGTCGCTATGAGTCGCAAGCAACTCGACAGCACATAACAACAACAACAACAACAACAACAACAACTAACAGTATAAAAGGAAATTTTGCCTCTTTCCTAATTTTAGATACAGACTGTATTTACTCACATTCCAAACTCAGACGTTTCAGACTACAATTCTTCCCTTTCTCCCAATTTTCTTCTTTTCCCCATGCAGCCTAAATAGAGTTCAGACTTAATCCTTTCCTCCACAATTAGTGTTAAAAACCTCATATTCTGGAGGTGATTTTTAAATTTTTTAAATTCAGGTAGGATAGAGCCGAGGTCGTATTTTCATTCTTGTGATTTTTTTTTTCTTTTTCATTTTCTTGAGCTCTAATTTGAACTTGCACATGAGTACTTAATGGTCTGTTCCACAGGCAACACCTGGCCCGGTTTTGACTGCTGATACTGAGTTTTTCCAAAGATTCTTTCCACAGACACACTCAGTCTGATTCCTGTTCAGTCTATCAGGTAAGCACCATGTGTTAGTCACCATTTGTGTTTTACAAAGTCGTAGTTGTGATGAATAAATCATTTGAAAGTACTAAATTCAATCATTCTCTCTCCAGCCTCATTCTGTCACCAAGTCTGTACTTTCCAACTGTACCATTCCTTCTTCATTCTTTCCAACTTTCGCATTCAACTTACCAATAATTAAAACTGCATCTTAATTGCATGTTTGGTCAATCGCACTGTAAAAGTTAGTAGAAATCCTCAGTATCCACCTCTTTGACTTTAGCTATTGGTGCATATATTTGAATAATGGTTGTATTAACACATTGCCGCACACTTTTAAATTGACAACTGTGCTTAGAAAGATGTGCGCAAGCAACAGATGCCGACGAGGTTGTGTAGAAACCCTTATTCACTGTTGGTGGGAGTGTAAAATGGTGCAAACACTGTGGAAGGCTGTATGGCGCTTTCTCAAAAAGTTGCAAATAGAGATACCATTTGACCCAGCAATTCCACTACTGGGAATATACCCCAAAGAG
>NW_006399934.1:2559699-2566829 GCF_000299155.1 Elephantulus edwardii
ACACTTGGGTGCCTTTCATCCTCTCTCCAGGTTCATAGGGTTTCCGGAGGCAAGCTATTATGGAAGTGGATGCCACTCCTCCTTCCAAGCTTGTTTTAATTGGGGAGCTCCACCCCACTCTCTGTCCGCATTGGGTAGCCAACCATTAATGCATTTGACTCATCAGTGTCACAGGGTTCAGCCTCACAGGAGTGTTGTATTTACACAATGGAATACTACGCTGCATTGAAAACAAAGGAACTCATGCAATACTATTCAAAATGGGTGACCCTGGAGGACATTATGCTGAGTGAAGTACCTCAGTCACAAAAGGACAAATACTGCATGGTGCCACTGCTGTAAAACAGGACTGACCTCAGGGTTGGGGGGATACTGAGAAAGATGGGTTCAATAATGTATACTGCATTGAAACAGATGAGGGAGAAAACTGTTTAAAAAGGGATATGTGATTAAGTATTTTTGTCATGACAGGAGTCCAGAGTGAAGGCTGCATAGTGGAGTGGACCTGGGGGAGGGTTTGTAAAACAATAAAAGAATTTTTCTTTTTCTTTTCCAAGGGGGTAGTATACTGGGGGGAGGGTTGGGAGGGGAGAAGAATGCAACAATGAATGAATGGAAATCCAAAGGCTCTGTAAATTTTCATTAAAATTAATAATAAATTTTTTTTTAAAAGAAACATGTGCAGGATGGCTATAGCTGTCATTTGTAGCAACATATTAACAGGTCTTCCTTGTACATGTATGGACAATATTCTGTCACTCTCAGTACTGACTACTGGTTAAAGACCAGGTGAATGTGGAACATAATCAAGAATATCATTCATGAATAGGGAAAAAAGTCATTACAAAGACAGAGGAGAAAGAAAATACCAAAATGGATGTCAGAAGAGACTGAAAAGTGCAGTAGAGCATTGAGGAGTCAAAACAAAGGAAACAGATGCTGAAGTAAAAGAGATAAACAGAAGATTTCAAAGGACAGCTCAAGAAGACAAAACAAAGTATTATAAAGGAATGTGTAAAGAATTGGAGCCAGAGAATAAAAAGGGAAGAACTCATTTGATATTTCTCAAGCTGAAAGAACTGAAAAACAAATTCAAGTCTCAAGTTGCAATAATGTGAGAAGTTATGGGCAAAATCCTGAATGATCCAGGAAGCATCAAAGAAGATGGAGGAAATATACAGAATCACTGTACCAAAAATAATTGGTTGACACTGAAATGTTTCAGGAAGGAACATGGGATCAAGAGGCAATATAATTAAGGAAGAAATGTAAGCTGCACTGAAGGCACTGTCAAAAAACTGTGCCCCAGGAATCGATGTTGGGGAATGATGGGGAGGAAGAGAGGGCCTCTGGCCAGGACAGATTGCCTAGCTCCGGATAAGTGCAAGCCTACCAACAGTCTTTAATACAGGGTAGAGAAAGCTCTTCTGTGTTTGGCTGTACCAGCTTGAGAATTCTCACCACCTGGGAAGATGGCTGCCACATCTGTTGAGCTGAGAGTAGTCCATAAGATGCTGAGATTCTCCTATCCAATCCGCATGTCTCACGTCTCCAAGCCCACCCTATTCTGTCTTCCTGTTTACTTGCTCATATATAAGTGTATTGCAGCCCCCAATAAAGTTGAGCTGGATTGACTCTCTGAACAGCTCCCAGAATGGTATGTCTCTGTTGTGCTTACCCCCATCAGGGTGTTGCTGCTTGTTGGCGGCAAACTAACAACAATAAATCAATAGGATATGAACCAACATATTTCAGTTAACAGATGTAGCCATAGTTGTGCTTACTAGTCTGAGCCAGGAAATTTGGAGGACAACTACCTGGCCAGCTGACCATTCCCAAGAAAGGGTATCAAACACAATGGGGGGAAAATATTGAACACTATCATTAATATGACATGCAAGAAAAATATTGCTGAAAATCATCCAAAAAAGGCTAGAATAGTATCTATCTTGATAGAAAATTGCCAGAAGTTCAAGCTGGATATAGAAGAGGTCATGACACCAGAGACAGCATTGCTAATGTCAGATGGATACTGGCTGAAAGCAGAGGAGAAAATCCAAAGAATGTCTATTTGTGTTTTACTGATTATGCAAAGGCATTTGCATCATAACAAACTATGGCTAACATTGCAAAGAATGGGTATGTCAGAACACTTAGTCATATAAAACCTAGACCTAGATCAAGAGGTTGTTGTCCTAACACATCAAGGGAACACTGCATGGTTTAAAATTGGGAAAGGTATGTGTCAAGGTTATATCTTTTCTCCATACTTATTTAATCTGTATGCTGAACAAATCATTCAAATGACTCTGTGAAGACATGGCATCAAGATTGGAAGAATACTCATCAACAACCTGCATTTATACAGATGACACAAATTTGCTTGCTGAAAGAGGACTTGAAAACACTTGTTGCAAAAAATCAAAGACAATATGGGTTGCATCTCAACATCAAGAAGACAGAAATCCTCACCAAAGTACCATTAACAACATCATGATAGGTGGAGAAAAGATTGAAATGGTCAACAATTTATCTTACTTAGGTTTACAATTAGTGCTATAGTACCAGCAATCAGAAGGTCAAGAGATGCATTGTACTGGCAAAGTCTACACTCAGAAACCGCTCCAAAGTAGTAAGGAGCAAAACTGTCAGTTTGAAGACTAAGATGTGTATTATTCAAGCCATGGTCTTTTTTAATCACTGCTATGCATTTGAGAGCTAGACAATGACTAAGGATGTAGGAAGAACTGATACCTTTGAGGTGGAGATGCTTTTGTGTTTGTGGAGAGTACTGAATAGCTCATGGACTGCCATAAGAACAAACAAATATATGTTGGAGAAAGTGAAGTGAATGCCTCTTAGAGGCCAAGGATGATGAATCTTCATCTGACGTACTTTGGTCATGTTGTTAGGAGGGGCTATTTCTTGGAAAATGATATCATGCTTGGAAAGGTGGAGGGTCAGTGGAAGAGTCATCCAGCCTTTCTCCTTGTCCCAGAAACCCCATGTTCTCCCAGCTCTCACCCAGCAACCAAGACTTACAAGCACGAGGCCCAAATGCCAAAGTTCCCATCCACAGCTCAGGTTTTAGTCCCAGCAAAAGAAACAACAAGGACGAATGTTGATCCAGTTCAGGTTGGCACGCTGCCAGCCTCTCAGAGTCCAGTGCTTCTCCCCCCTTTATAAGGAAGCCACTGGAAAAACTGGGAGAAGAAGAAAAGTGCACTGTCCATTTTTAGAATGAAGGAGAATAAAAAGAGATCATTGGCATCCAAATAGAAAAAAAACAGGCACTTAATGAGTGGAAAGGGGGGAAGGAGGAGAGAACAGATTTTTACTTTCTGATTCTCACCCCTTGTTTTGCTCAGAAGACACAAAGTGAAAGCACGCAGGCCTGGCTGGCCCAGAGTCTGAAGGAGTATCTCCTTCAAAGGAGGAAATTAACTTCCACTCAACATCTTTGAAAGCAGAGAATTCAAGAAAGATATTTACTTGTGTTTTATTGACATTTCAAAGACATTTGACCGTGTGGATCATAACAAATTGTGGCTAACATTGAGAGAATCCCAGATCTTTATTTAACGCATGCAGAACATACACATAGACCATGAAGTAAATGGAGGAACACAACCAGGAAATACTATATGGCTTAAAATCAGGAAAAGTATGTGCCAGTATAGCATTCTTTCTCTACACATACTCAATCTATATGCTGAGCAAATCATTCCAGAAGCTGGAGTATATGAAGAAGATAGGATCAGGATGGAGGAAGACTCATTAGTGTTATTCAGATGGCACAACCTCGCTTGCAAAGAGTAAAGACCTAAAGTATAGATTACATTTCAAACATCATGAAAACAATGCCCACCACTGGAAGAATATGCAATATCATGAGAGAGGGAGAAAAGAGTGGCATTGTCAATGATTTCACATTGTATCAAGAAACAAAATTTTTCACCACCAGGCCAACTGGCAAAATTATGACAGACAGACAAAAAATTGAAGTTATCTGTTTCATTTTACTTGGACCCACAATCAACACGCTTGGTACCAACAGTCAAAAAATCAAAAGATGCTTTGCAATGACAAAAACCTGCTGTCAGGGACCTTTCCAGAATATCAAAGAGCAACAATGTCAATTTAAAGACTATGGGCTCTCAGTGCTGCTCAGGGTCTCGGCAACTTGCATCAGGCACTATTGGAATTTTTCCCGTGGGTGGAGATGCACCCAGAAACCTGGGGTTCAGCGGGGCCCTCTCGGCCTGCGCACAGCCTGAGATTCTTTTTGTGGCCAGATGGATTTATATGGACAAACTTGTCCATCTGTAACTTCATTAACAATTCAGTATGACATAATCTGTCATTGAATGAGTGTTTCCTTCAAGTGCCTTGAACCAAGGATGACCCCGGAAAGTGTTTCCTGGCATTTGAGGAGCTTTTCCAAAACGACCCTGACCACAATGGGGGAAAAAAACATTGAGCCAACGGTTCCTGTTGGGCAATTGACACCGATCCAAAGGAAGATGCTTTACCTACTGGTCCAAAGAAGAGGGCACGCTCTGTAGAATGGGCCTCAACTTGATAGAGCATAGATTCAGATTCTTTGAGAATGGAGTGTATTATTTCAGGAAGTGCCTCTCCAACTCTGGCAATCAACACTGTGACTAGCAAAGTAACGTACAATGCTGATCAAGATGGTACTGATAGTCCACACAGTAGCCTTAACAATAGTCTCTCAGACCAGAGTTAGGCATCTGTGAATTTGAACAGTGTTGGAAATTTGCATAGTTATACACCAGTGACCAATCGGAACCAGTCTCTCAATCACTAACCCCTCAGCAGCAGCCATAGTACAGCTTACCAGAATGAGACAAACAAATGCTTTTCTCAGAATATAATTTTGAAGATCTCAGTGCCTCATTTCAGAGGCTTTATAAATCAGTCTTTGAACAGTTACTTAAGTCAACAAGGTTAGGTGACCATCCCTTCTGAATCTTCCCAGCAGTCCCACACTTCGTGTTCATATCAGTATTCTCCTAGCAGTACAGTGAGCTTTCACCCACACACCAACCAAAGCAGTCTGCCCAATAGTCATGGAAGTGGCCTAAATCCCACAGGCAGTAATTCAGTTGACAAGTCTCACTATCCCACCCACAAAGGCACCCACAGCCATCTCCCCATGCAACCCATCAACTACATGGCTTACCACAGAATCCACAATATCCTCAGCATCCCCAGCACGCAGCACCCCATCCACAGCAACACAACCAGCTTTAGTCCCCTCACACGCAGCACCCATCTCCACACCAACATATACAGCACCATCCGAACCATCAGCACCAGACGTTAACACATCAGGCATCTCCACCTCCACAACAAATCTCCTGTAATTCTGGTGTTTCAAATGATTGGTATGCAACATTTGATATGTTAAAAGAAAGCTGTCAAATTGCCAGCAGTGTTAATTGGTCAGATGTAGACCTTTCACAGTTTCAAGGTTTGATGGAGAGTATGAGACAGACAGATCTCAAAAACTTGTCTTGAGATCAGGTCCAGTTTGCTGATCTCTGCTCTTCTCTTAATCAGATTTCTACACCAACTGGCCTTATCCACTCACAGAGTAATGTCCAGCAAAATGTTTGTCATGGTGCCGTGTATCTGACAAAACCGTTCCAACACCTTGGAACAGGCAATTTCTACATAGACTATAAGCAAAATCTTCCTTCTTCAGTGATGCCACTTCCACGTTATCCTCATATCCCACAGGCACTTACAACTCCAGGAAAAACTCCAGGCCACCATGGAGCCATGAACCAGCACATGATACCTTCCCAACCCTTCCAGATGCGATGCTCCCTGCCTCCAGATGACATCCAGGACGATTTTGATTGGGATCCAATTGTGTAGGACTTGTTTCTCTGCAAGGCTCCAAACCCCTGCATCACCTTTCTATGCAGTGAAGGGAAAGGTTTCCAAGAATTCAGTTGAGAAAGTTGTTAATAACTTTACCAATGTTATTGAAATTTCTTTTGAATACAATAAACAAGATTTTAGCTGGATAACTGCTTTTATCTCACCCAGACAAGTACTACATGTTTGTCTCCCTGCCAGCCACCCTGTGTAGCTCCTGTTGTGTGATTTGATGGCTTTTGCATATTTGTGTCAGTTTTGATGTTGACCACAAGTGCCACACTGATTTTTCAGACAGAGCCTATTGCTGCAAGCAGTTTCTAAATCCATATGTGTAAATATATGTACAAAAGTTAATGAAAGCGTTCAGAGTTTGTTTTTTTTTTAAATAATTGGATTATTATGTCTTGAAAAGAAAGTTACAGTGAGTTTTTATTCCTTACTAGGCCGTTTTCTGTAAGCGATGCCACCAAGCCAAAGATGGGTGACTTTTTTTTTAACAGTAGCAAAGTTTACTTCCTTTTTTTTTTTTTGTTATAAATGATCTGAAAAAAGCCAGTATGCAGGGTGTGAACACAGCTGCTGTCTGAAGGCAACATCGCGGCCACCGAGGATGTGGGGTCTGTGGGACAGGAGGCCCTGCTCTGCCCCCCACACGGCAGGCAGAGGGGTGGGCTGGGGACCGAGGAGGGATAAAGGAATGTCTCTGCTCCCCACTCTGGGTGGGGATCCCACAGCTTGGATTCCCCACAGCGGCCAATGGGGGTTGTGCAGAGGGTCCTCCTGCCACTCCCTCCCCACGGGGCCTGCATGGGTCCTGGGGGGAAAGGGCCCCCTCTGCCCCACAGCCCCCACCTATGAGGCCTCAATGGTTATGTGTCTCATACAGGGTCCCAAACCTCCTCGTGGAGTCTCCACTGGGCCTGCAGCTGGCAGTGAGAGGTGGCCACAGGGACAGGCTGGTCGAGGGACGGCTCACACACGGGCTAACAGTAAGCATGGCACACACGGTCTGAACTGAGCTCGCCTAAGAATCTGGAGTGGACATTCATCCTGTCCAGGGAGTGGTGAGCCCCGGGGAGCTGTCCACTGCAGGACACTCTCACCCCGTCCAGGGTGGTGGACCCCCAGGGAGCTGTCTGCTGTAACGCACTATCACCCCCTCGAGGGTGGTGGGTCCCCGGGGAGCTGTCCACTGCAGGACACTCACCCCGTCCAGG
>NW_006399934.1:2567134-2578204 GCF_000299155.1 Elephantulus edwardii
TGGATCCCCAGGGAGCTGTCTGCTGTAACGCACTATCACCCCCTCGAGGGTGGTGGGTCCCCGGGGAGCTGTCCACTGCAGGACACTCACCCCGTGCAGGGTGGTGGGCCCCTGGGGAGCTGTCTGCTGCAGGTCTGTCCCTCTCATCACTGTAGAGTCGGAACCAACTCCCAGCTGACCCTCCACCAGGGTTCCGAGGAGCTAAGTCACGTGGGAGGAGGGTGCCCACCTGCCTCGCTCTGAGCTACAGGTGGATTCAGACCACCAGAGGCGCTGCTGCCTCGGACTGGCGGTGGGCCTTTCTGGGCGGACCACCGCCCGCTCAGATGAGTTCGTCAGCACAAGCAAGCCTGTGTGAGCCTTGGTTACTGGTTAACTGTCCCCTGGGTGGTAGGGGGGTCACCGGGGCCTGTGAGGGCAGCATCTGACCCTTCAGGCCTCGCTGCCTGGTCCCCACTTTTCCTTCCAGACTCTGATCCACTTCCAGGTATAGGGGGCCTGGTACCAAGCTGGGGCCCCCTGTAGTGTATGTTTGTCAGAGAGTCAACCCAAACCAGGGCCACCCAACTCTAGGTATGGGGACCCACTGCTAAGCCTGGGCCTCTGTGCGGGTGTGTGCGTGTGCACTGGGAAGGCACCGCCAAACCAGGGCCCTACACTAAGCAGGGCACCTCAGGGGCCAGCTGGGACCCAGGCAGGGCAGGCAGGACCCCAGCCCTATAACATGGGCGGATCTCGGGGTGTTATAGAAAGTTGGTGCGGAGGGGCGGGTGGGGACAGGTGCGTGGTGAGGGCGTGGTGGTGGGGCACCTCGCCATCAGAAGAAGCAGCGTTCCTTGGGGTGGCCGACCTGTTCCAGGTTGGGCAGGCAGGCGAACTGGATCATGGGTGGGGGGCCACACATCAGCACCAGCGGCTCCTCGTCTGGGGCCGGGAGGTGGTCACGGATCATCTCCTCGTTCACGAAGCCCTGGCTGTAGTCCCAGGCTTCGGGGGCTCGGTTCACAGTGAACCAGAGCTTAAAGTGGGCAGTGTTCATTCCTCAGCTCCTCCAGCTCGGATCGCAGCAGGATGTCCTTCTCAGTCTGGTTGGCAAAGAGCAGGTGGCAGACGATGTGGTCGTCCAGGTCCTTCACGATGGCATGGATCACCTGCAGCATTGGGGTGATGCCTGTCCCTCCTGCGATCATGCCCACGGACTTCACCGTTGTGATGACTGGGGCGGACTTCTTGTCTGCGCGGATGGCAAATTTTCCTTCGCCCTGGTAGACCAGCAGCCCGTTGGGGCCCTGGAACTCAATGATGTCTCTGATCTTCATGTTTTCCAGGTACTGGGACATCTTCCCTCCAGCAGGAAACTTGGGATGGGTATCTTTGAAGTAAACCTTGATGACCAGGTCTACGAAGCCCTTGTCGTCATCGCTGGAAACAGGCGTGTAGGGTCGGACGACCAGGTTACCATCGATTCATGCAGAGAGGTAAATATGCTGGCCGATGGGCAGGCCCAGGATGTACTCGGGTGATGGCAGGGCAAAGCGGAACCGCCGAGTGGCTGATGACCTCTTTGTCCACAAGCCGCAGAGGGTACTTCATGTCCGGACTCTCAAGGGTGATGGCCGGGGCAGAGCGCTGGAACAGCTTCATGAGCAGGTTATAGAGGAACCAGACTGGGGAGAGCACCACGTGGCCCAACCTGCTCAGTTGGGACCCCATGGTGGCCGCCGACTCGCTCCGGTGCTGCTGTGTCACTGCTGCACTGGTCCCTGTGGTCACGCCTGTTCCCCGGGCTGCAGAACGTGGGCGTAGATGGGTGACTTTTAATCCACGGCCCTCGGGCCTGTCTTTCATTGTTTTTGTTCAGACATTCCTCTAGGTCATATAGCCGTGGTGTACAAGTTGCCGTACCGCGGTCACTTGTGGTTACTGTGAGGCTGAACACTGTGACACTGATGTGTCAATGTCTTAATGGTTGGCTACCCAATGCGGACAGAGAGTGGGGTGGAGCTCCCCAATTAAAACAAGCTTGGAAGGAGGAGTGGCATCCACTTCCATAATAGCTTGCCTCCGGAAACCCTATGAACCTGGAGAGAGGATGAAAGGCACCCAAGTGTCGAGGACTCTCCTTCATAGGGTCGTCAAGAGTCACCTGCAACTCGACGGCACTTAACAACAACAACAGGCCGTTTTCTGTAGGATGTTTAATTCACGTAAACAATGAAAGAAAAAAGATTTTTCCAAAGCTTAGTAATTTTTCTTCATTTAATCTTTTACAGAAATGTGGGTAGTGAATTCCACCAAGTCAAGGAACCCAGAGTTTGATACTCTCCAAAAGTTCAAAGGGTTGAGTTGTTTCTGAGCAGCATAAGGGAAATGTGTTTTCATACCCGGAGGATTAAAGACTTTATGTTGTGCCTTGTCAATGTCTGTTTTCATAAGTCTGCATTGTAACAATTTTAAAATTATTTGATCATTTAGAAGGTGGACACTGTTTAGCTCTAAAGAAATCATTGTTTCCACTGAGTATTTATTATTTTAAAATGTTATTTTCATATTTATTAGACAAAGATTCTCACCACTGGACCAATTGCGATGGGAAAGTCTGCGGTTAGGGACCTCTCTAAAGTACTCAAGAGCAACGGTGTCTCTCTGGAGACTAAGGTCCGCCTGATACAGGCCATGGGTTTTGCAATCACTTGTTATGCATCAGAGAGTTGGACAATGACTAGGGAGGATAGAAGGAGAAGTGACGCCTTTGAACTGCGGTGCTGGAGAAGAGTATTGAATGTACCATGGACTGCCAAGAAAACAAACAGATCCATCCTAGAGAGGGTTAAACCAGGCTACTCCTTGGAGGCAAGGATTCTGGGGCTTCCTCTGACATACTTTGGACATGTTGTAAGGAGAGACAGGTCCTTGGAGAAGGACATCATGCTTGGTAGGATAGAGGGACGGCGCAGGAGGGGAAGACCCTCTATGAGGTGGATTGATTCAGTGACTGGGGTAATCGGGATGGGTGTCAGAGGCAGTGTGATTGGCACAGGATAGAGCACGGTTTAGGGCTGTTGTACATAGGGTCACTATGAGTCGCAAATGACTAGACAGCACATAACAACAACAACAACAAACATGATTTTTTATGAATGCTCAGCTCCTGTTGGGCTCATTACAAAAATTGAAGTATCTGAAAGCCCAGGAATTTTTTGTTTGTTTGTTTGGTTTTGGTTTTGGGGTTTTTTCCTGGGCCCAAAAGAGTTCATTTTATTTTGTTAATTACTATATAACTTGAGAGGGACTGGAGAGCGTTATGATAAGTGAACTAACTCAGTCCCACAAAGACAAATATTGTATAAGACAATTATTGTAGAACAAGTATGAGGATCCAAGTATGAAGGGGGAGCAGAGGGCTGAGGATGGACAGGAACAGGAGGGTTAATCATGGGGTCACACAATTTGATGGGTGGAGGGGAGGATGAAGGAAATGGCAAGGATCTGGTGTGAAAAACAATGTATATGAATTTGTAAATAAACCAGTATAAAAAGAAATAAATACCTTTTTTTTTAAAAAAAAGAAGTTAGTTTTGTTTTTTCCATTCTTTTTTTAAAAATTAATTTTAATGAAAGTTTACAGAGACTTAGGGTTTCCAGTTGTTTGTTTTTTAAATGAGAGTTCACAGACAAGACAATCAGAGAGATTTTGTGATTCCCTCCCCCCCCCATTACTGCTTTCACTGGTGAGATATTTCTTTTGCCATATCTGCCTCTTAAAACTTATTAACTAAATAAGGTCTTCTGAAATTTAAATCCATTTATTTGGGCCACAAAACAATATGTCAGGGTTTAGTAAGCAAGTTTTCTTACCCATTCTCTTTCTGTATAATTAGCACTGAGTGAAGATGGCGTGACATATAGATTTAGTCTCCCTCTTCTGTGCACTAATTGTTACTTATGGTGTCATATCTGTCCCGTGTGTCTGTACATGTGACATTTAGTCTCTTTCTTTGAAATGCAGCCTGCCTCTTGAGATTATTGCTTAGTTGTTTGTGTTATTTTGGTTTGTATCACAGCTACATTGCATAGATTTGTTTAGCTTTATAAAAAAAATGAGAAAAAATTCAAATTGGTTCTTTAGGATTAAAAGCAAACAAAGAAATTCTTTCATTCTAATAGAGAAATGATGTGTTATATCAAATCAAGGAGTAATAACTACTTCTAGTTGCTTTTTTAAGCATCTTTGGTGGCTATTGACCATGTTCAGATTCTTTTAATTAGCCTAAGTGATTTTGTGGCTAAAGAATTCTACTCACCCTAAACAACCATCTTTATCTCTGTGTATATGTATTTGTGAGTGTGTAAGGGTGTATTTTCTTCTTCTTTTTTTAATGGAATTTTGTATTGAATGAATCACTGGATTGCCACCAGCCATAGTAAGAGCTGGTGAACACGGGGAGAGAGGAAGGGCTTTTTGTTGCTTTATTGTTTGTATGCTCCTTGCTTGCATTAAAAAAAAAAAGTTCCAGTCCCTGAGATGAGGGGAAACTAAAGAATTCTAGAGAGATCTTTTCTAGAACGATCGGGGCAAGATGAGATAGCAGCCTGCAGAGTAAAAGCTTGAGGGAAAGAGGGATTTTCAGTAGTCTGTTTAAGTCACTGTTGTCTAGACACCAAAATAGCTGTTTTAAAACTGTTGAAATTGTTTGTGTAGCAATGTGCACTTCAAACACTGTGTGTGGGCTTTGGAATGTGGTAGAAACCATTGATAAAGATTTTGCAAATTGTGTAATTTGTATTTCCCATTTGGTAATAATTTACTGATTTGCAGTGATCAATATTTTTATGAGAGTTTAAGCTTACTCAGAATGACCTGAGAGGGAGGACCTCCATCCAGACCCATCCCACTCTTCTGTGATCTGGTTGGCCCTTGAGTCCGGGCCGGCCCTTCCCATTGGAACCCACAAGGAAGGATTGATTGCCTAGCGAGATCCAGGGAGTTCCTCTAGTGGCCATTTCAATAGGTGGTGGTTAATGCTGAGAAAGTTTTGTCTTAGGTTTAGGTTGACTAAAAGACTTTTGGAAAAAGAAATAATAATGCATGCATTCAAATGGGGCACTCTTTCCAGGAGAATAGTCTGTGGCATTTTTTGAAATATAAATGTATTCATGTGTGTTCTTGTACATATGTGTCTCTCAGATGTCCTTTGCAATGGGAGGGAATCAATCCTGGGATTATTTCAAATGGAATAAAGTATTTTGATATTGTTCATTCAGAGGGTGATATGTACATATCTATATTATATATATGTGATGAAAATGCATTGGCTTTTTGTGCAAACACAACTTGCTCTCTGTACTGCTTTTGGACAGTCAGTGTTTTAATGTTTCTACAGTTTTGCTATTGCATCATCTCATATTTTGCCTCTATGATAAATGGCATCCTTTCTTTGTAGTTGTTAGTGCTATAAAAAGATATTCCAGGTGTCATTGTTGCTTCCAGAACTGATATGTATGAATGGCACTTAAAATAAATATATTATGTTAATTCTAAAAAAAAATACTAATATTTGTGTGATCCATGCCCTAGTCTTTTTCAATCACTTGCATCTGAAAGTTGGACTGTGATAGAGAAGGAATTGATGCCTTTTGAGTTGTGATGCTGGAGAAGAATACTGACTATCCCATGGGCTGCCAACAGAACAAAGAGTTCTATCTTGAAGAAAGGGTGCTCCTTGGAGGCAAGGATGGTGAGACTCTGTCTCATATACTTTGGGCATGTTTTATGGAGGAGCCAGTTCTTAGAAAGGACATCATGGTTGGAAAGGTGTAGAGTCATCCTAAGAGAGGAAGATCCTCAATGGGATGGATTGACCCAATGACTGTAACAATGGATCCAAGTGTGTCAGAAATGGTGAGGATGGCACAAGATAGGGCAGGGTTCAGAGATATTGTTCACAGGGTGATTATGAGTTAGAGTTGACTCATTGACACCTAACAACAACAACAAATATTCAGACTTAGGGCAAAAGACAATTTTGGAAAGAAAGAGTAAAAACAATTACACAAATTGAAGACTTTGTGCATTTTTTAAAATTATTATTATTTTGTGTGTGTGTGTGTACCGTCAAATCGGATCTGACTGGTACAAGAGGAGATTGTTCCTCCTTCCTCAGCAGAGCATCTGGTGGATTTGAACCATGTGCCTCTGGGATTGCAGTGCAGCTTCTTGCCAAATTGAAGACTTTAATTAAACTAATTAAGAGGGGAGAGAGGTAAACTATGGAATCTCCAACTCATGAGAATTTATTACTGACAATCAAATGAATTATGCCTGTATACTCACTATAGAAAATAACTATGAATTGACATCAAAACTGCATGCTACGTGTACTCAGTGTGTGTAGCTTTTATACTCTTATTATAATGTCAATAGATACAGCTATTATCAAGCTTTGGAAAATACAACAAAAATTAGAAAAGTAGTATTTGCTTCACTTGTAAATGGAGCAATTACTTCACAGCAAAATGGATTTAAAATATCCCCCAAAACTCTGTAAATGGCTGACCTCATACTATGGACAGACTCTGCAATTGCATTCTAAAGATTTCAGCCTTCAGGAAGAATGGTTTTTGTTTTAAAACATAGGTTCCACTTTGGAGGGAAGTTTGGAATTTCCTAAAAAAGCTAAACATTGAAATTCCATATGACACAGCTATTCCACTGCTAGGAATATACCTCAAGAAAGTTAGAACTGAGACACAAATGGAGAGTTGTACATCAATGTTTATAGCGGTGTTATTCACCATAGTGAGAATATGGAAACAGCCCAAATGTCCAGCCACAAGTGAATGGATTGAGAGATTGTGATACATTTACATCGTGGAATAATACTACACAACACCCAGGAGCAACGATTTTGAAAAATACTTCTTGGAAGAGACTGGAGAGCATTATGCTGAGCAAATTAACTCAGTCTCATAAGGACAAATATTGCATATGACCATTTTTATAAAAATAGGATAACTAGTAAACATGTATGGAGGCTCAAGGGGGGAAGAGGCAGGAACAGAGGGATGGGGTGGGGGGAATCACAAGGCTGCACAATTTGATGAGTGGACAGGGAGAATGAAAGAATAAAAGAAATGGGAACGATCTGATGGGGATCTGAAAAGACAGGGTAATTGTGGGCATAATACAGTAGGCATTTATATAATAAAACTCAATGTATGGGAATGATTGTATGAAATACAATGTGAGTGGAGGAAAGTGTGAAACACAATGAATTTTGTAGGCAAATCAATATAAAATATATTTTTTTAAAAAGCCACATAGGTTCCAAGCAGGTGCTGTAAAATGAAGATAAATATTTCAACAAGAATATTTCTATCAGAGCTCTCCTTTAGTTCATTACACAAGTATTACTACATGCATAACAGGGTTTTTCAAACTTTCTAATTAGGAGTAATTTTCACGGGGAAGAGAAATTGAGATGTAATTCCCGTTATAAAAAGTTGGGAAATTTTTGTGCAATTATAATAGATTGCTATTTGCAAACAAACCTTGAACCTTGATATTGAAATCATTAACAGTTTGGAATGGAAAATTATAACATAAATGTTTTAAACACAGTAACTTCATTTTACAATTTAAATATGGGAAAGTAAAAGTGTACAACCATGATGGAAAGTAAGTAGTCCAGCACTTCCTTTAAAAGTTGAGAATAAAAATAGTAGTTGATTTAGCAATTCCATTACAAGGTAAATGTTGTTGTTGTTGTTATGTGCCGTGGAGTCGTTTGCGACTCATAGCGATCCTATGTACAACAGCCCTAAACCCTGCTCTATCCTGTGCCAATTGCACTGCCTCGGACACACCCATCCTGATTGCCCCAGTCACTGAATCAATCCACCTCATAGAGGGTCTTCCCCTCCTGCGCCGTCCCTCCAACCTCCCAAGCATGATGTCCCTCTCCAAGGACCTGTCCCTCCTTGCAACATGCCCAAAGTATGTCAGACGAAACCCCAGAATCCTTGCCTCCCAAATAGTAAGAGCTGCAGCACAAACTTGACATACTCACACTCATGTTAATGCAGCATTAGTTAGAACAGCAAAGGATCCCAAAGTGTCCTTCAACAGACAAAAGGCTAAACAAATTGAGATACATTCACACAATGGAGAATTATGAATCACTGAAAAATCATCAATAATTTGTTAAATACAGTGTGGGAGAAACCAGGATAAATCATGCTAAGGGGCATGAATCAGTCACAAAAGGATAATTACAGTGTAAGACCACAAAGCTGAGAAGCTAAGAAAAAGATTATACACTGGAAGGACCAATTTAGGAACGTCTGTTAGGATGAGAAGTGAAGGAGAGGGGAGCAAAAACTAATTTTTAAAATGTGCTAAATAGCAATAACAAAATTGAAAGAACTAGAAAATTTTTGTATTTTTTAAAATTTTATTTGAGTGAAAGTATACAAATCATATTGCATTTTTATTCACTGATAGTCATTTTAAAATATTAATTACAATTGATTAATCATAATATCTCCTAATACCCTTATTGTATATTGCCTCTTCCCTCACATAACTTATCTATTAAATTTGCTCTCCTCTCCCTCCCTTCTGACCATTTGTCTTAATGTGTAACTCACCGTTTTAGGTCTTACTGACCTTTGCTTTTATGTAGATCACATAGTATATTGCTCACCTATGTAGTCTTCTAAGCTTGGACAATTTGCTTTTACTGATTTTATTTTTTCAATTAGGTATTCACATGGAAAATTCAACTGTCCACATCTATTCATTAGGATTGTAAACCAAGGATTATTTTGAGATATTTAAGATACTACTTTTATGCGGGAAATATTCTAGAAAACTGAACCAGAAAATGTTATACTGTCTCATTCTTGTAAATGTTTTTGGATTGTTTTTTTTTTTCTTTTTTGCAAAGAGAGAAAGTATATAACATATTTCATGACCAAATAAACTGACTTGAATCGTTCTTGGCAACTTTGTCCTGTATTATATGTGGGTTTCTTAAAGTTGTTTCTTGGTTGATGTTTTTTACCCCTTTATTCAAAAGTGTGAACACAGTCCCCAGTACCACAAATTATGCTGTCAAGTTTCCTGCATTTGGGGAAATCACAGGGATCAGCACACCTTGAGTTCAATGGTTGAACCTCACCCTTGGAAAACCACCTTCGTGATAATGATCTCTCCCTACTCAGGTATTATTACAGGTGCTTTAAGCACATTAAATATGTGCTTGGATTTTCTACAACAGAAAGTAGTTTCACTAGTGGCACATTAAAATAAAAACAAATACATTTTTATTGTAACTCCAAACACTGTGGTTGAACAACATCATCTCTTTTCTTATCCTTTTTATATTCTTTATTTTAAGGAATCAATGTTACCATCAATACAAATATTTTTAAGTTTTTACTCTCTTTCCACTGTCGGATTGCAGTTCCCTGTTTTGTTTAATGAAAGGATGTATAAGCTCTTTAATGGTATATTCAGAAATTTATAAAATGTAAATACTGTTCTGTCATTTCTCTGTATTTAGATAACTTGGGATTCCTGTGATACTAAACAGTGTGCCAGTGGTGCGTCAATTGTCATAATGGTTACAGGTGGTTGACAATGTTTGGTAGAGCTCACAGATTAAGACAGGCTTGGAAGCAGGAGTGGTATCCACTTCTTAAACATACCTGTGGAAACTGTGAACTTAGAGGACAATTTTTTTTTATTTATTAGAGAAATGCAATTTTTTAATGCTGAATAGTGAATGTAACACTGCATAATGCCATTATATGAGCAGTCACTGGGTGACATACTCCAGAAATAATGGGATCCAGGAATCTGATAGTGAGAGGACCAAAAGATGAAAATACTGCATAGAAAGACATGCATACAATCACCGTGTGCATTCAGTGTGTGAGCTGGGGAGCTAAGTGGAGACCTAATACGACGACGGGGCAGTGCTCCAGGGCGTCCATTAAAACCTAATGAGGGCAGCTACATGTTGAGTAAACCTTCCGAAGCAGCAAAATGTGGGCACAGAGCCATGTCTGGGTTCTGCAGCTGTTTTATGACCCTCTTGCGGAACTTGTCCCTCACACAATTGAATTCCATGATGTCCATGGGGTCCTCTTCAATCCAAAACTTGTGAAACTCGCGCATCAGATCTCAGAATGTTTGCTGAAAGTGGGATTATGTGGAAGCCTCGGGGGCGATGTTGTATAAGTGAGTCTTATATGATAGGTCAGTTATATTGATCCCCACGATAGCAAAAGAGTGCCCAATCGCTTTATCCTCTCCCACTTTGTTTTGCTGAATTTGCTGCATTTTGGATGAGAATCAGTAGAGGACCTGTTGAGCGGCTGTAGTATCCCTTCCCACAAAATACTGTAAAATATACAATCACAAAAGTCCCATTCCTCGAAAATCTATTTTAGGATCATCAGCTGGAAACCAATTTCACACCATTGCTTAGAAATCTGAGATCCCAGGGGAGGGTTTGGTTTCAGGAATTTCCACAATTTCAAAAGCATTTCTTCATGTTGGGGATTATCAGAATCATAAGATCCTCTGTGTAGTTTTCCACATCTACAAAAAGGTTTCTGTACCCAACAATTTGCAGGAGGCAAGCTTGAAGAGATTCCCAACTGTGGATTTACCTCAGGGTTGATCCTTTTCAGTTCCGTGATATCATCTGTAGTTTTTTCAACAGTGTCAGGGTGAATGTTGACTGAAATCTGCAGCAGATTACTTTTTGAATCCCTCAGTGATGTTTCTATTTTCACTTTTTTTAATCCCTCAGTGATGTTTCTATTTTCATGGTTCTAGAAGCTCAGTGCTTGGTACTGTAACAGATGCATTGCAGCTCACATGTTCCTATCAGATTCCTCAGTACAAATTTCAGACAGCACCACAAAAACTGTGGTGCAACACTTTTCCATCATTTTCAATTTGGGACTCTGACATCTTCTTTTGGAACAACATGGGGAAAGTGGCTTATTTTGAACAGTTTCAAGGAATGTGGTGCTGTTGTTGTTGTTGTTGTTGTT
>NW_006399934.1:2578799-2580925 GCF_000299155.1 Elephantulus edwardii
CCATCCTGATGCTGCCGATTGGTCCAGTGGTGAGAAGCACGCGAGAAGAAAAGGAATGTGCTAGTAAGAATTAATTCTTGCTTGAAGAAATCCTCACGAAGTGCTTCATTGTGCCTGCTTGGACTTTCAAAAGAGGAGAATTTTTTCAAAAACAGAATTAGGGTCTTTTGTTTATAGGGTCACCATTCAATGACACTTAACAACAACACATAAAACCAGGCAGGCCCTTGTCTCCATTTTGGAGTTGGGTGAAGTAGTGGACCCCGTCAGATGGTGCTCTTGTTTGGGTTGAAGATCTGCGTGAATTGTGTGGTTGTTTTTTTATTTAAGATTCCTGTTTAGAGTCAACAAGACCTCCTGGAGGGCCCTATATTTAAAAGTTGGGCCGAAGGGGTTATATTTAATACCTTATTACTATATTTCGGCTTTTATAAGAAAATATATATTTGGCTCTTCTAAGTCATACAGCACTCTGTTCTAATTTGCTGGGTTGAGGTAATCTGGGTATGCTGTGATGCTGAACCATTTGCTACTGGAGTATCAAATGCCATAATGGGACAACGGTGCCATAGGTTTGGCAAATACCATAACAGCTATACATCATGGGCAGTGTTTGGTGGAGCTCCCATATTGATTAGGGTTTGGAAGCAGGAGCGGCATTCTCTTCCTAAACCACATGCCTCTCGAAACTCTATGAACTTGGAGAAACAATGTTATAGAAAGGTTTCAGCCCTTTTTGTTCATAGGATTGCTATGAGCTGTTCTCAACTGGATGGCAATCAACAACAACAACAACATTTAAAAAGGCAACAACAACAACAACATTTAAAAAGGTCATCAGTATGGGGCTGGAATCCAGCCAGATTCTACAGAGGTTTGTTTTCTGATTTTGGTGAAGATTAGGGTAGAATGTTTACTTGCCATTGGGTGTGAGTTTATTTTATCCAGGCCTCCTATTTAAAAACAAATATGGGTCTGAGGGCCTGGTTTTAATTGGTCTTGGTCAAACATTCTTCTAAGTGATATAGCACTGGTCTGTCCATTTGCTGTACAGAGGTAACTTGTGGTTGCTGTGATGCTAAACACTGTGACACTTATTTGTCAGATGACATAATGGTTACCCATGGTGGACAGTATTTGATGGAGCTCTCTGATTAAAGCAAGCTGGAAAGCAGGAGTGGTATCCACTTCCAAAATACTTGCCTTCAGAAACTCTATGAAGATGGAGAAACAATGAAAGTCATACAAGTGTTCAGGTCTTTCATTCATAGAGTCACTATGAGTCATCTAGAAGGCACTTATCAACAACAATAACAACAAATACTGATTGGTATTTAAGATATGTGTTTAACTGTGAGACTTTAACTAATGATGTGGATGTGATTTGTCATCAGTATTACGTTCCTACCACCGTATAAGAGTTATGAGCAACTAAAGGAAAAGCTTCTTTTTGCAATAGAAGAAACAGAAGGATTTGGACAAGAATGAATGTGGCTTCTTATCTTGGAGGAGCTCTTGCATTTAAATACCCCAACCAAGAAGAATTGCACAGAGAATGTACATAAGCTGTTCATTCTGTACAGTGAATTTTCTGAACCTCTCAAAGTATAAATGTTTTCCGTTCTTCCACAGAAATATGAAAACAATTCATTTTTTTTCTACTTTATTTATTGTTTCCTTGAAGTGACTGACCAGGAGAAAGATCATCTTAAATTTTGAAGCAAGCAAGACTTTATTAAAAAATAATAAGTATATATCTATATAGGCATATATGATAGTGGCTCTAGTTTTATAGAGCCGAGTATATGAAACATGACAGCCATTCAGTCAGAAAGATCTGGATATGCTTTACTTTATTTCTGTTACCCAGGGAAAAGTGCAAATTGCTTCACATTGTCTGTCCTCCCTTATGCAACATCTCTTAAGAGTGTTTAGTTGCATGGCTGTTCAGGAAGGTATTAAGGGCTTAGGCCAAATCTTACTTTATATTAAGAAATGCTGCTGGCTTTTCTGAAGACAGGTACTTGAACCTGTCAATTTGTTTTAAATAAATACAGTAGTTGAAAATCTTCCCTCTTTGCTACATCAGTAATACAGTCAAAGTAATAAAATGAAACCATAACTTA
>NW_006399934.1:2582170-2599510 GCF_000299155.1 Elephantulus edwardii
GTGCATATATCTGCTTGGATGTCAGCTATGGTCTCTTCAGAGTATATTCCCAGTAGTGGAATTGCTGGGTTGTTTCCCCCCTTTCTTCTTTCCTTTTGTCTTTAACTCCTTTACACAGCCTATCTCTTATCTTTCACCAGCCATGCCTCCTTTGCATCACTTTAATAAGCATTTTTCACTTGTTTTGCCATATTCGTCACAGCCTGTCCTGATGAGTGTCTTACTGTCCTGTCTCATGCACTATACAGACACTACACTAAAATGTTTTTATAGTGTGGGAAATAAATAAAGAGAACAGGGAAACTATAGTTTTCATTACAGACTCCTTGATTTCATAAGTTCAATAAATGGGTAAATTCTGATTATGCCTCTGGATAGTGGACCTCAAGCTTTTCTTTTGGGCTTTAATATGCTAAAGCGGTGCACATAATGTAATTAAAAAATGCATTATCTTAGGAGAGACATAGATGTGAAATCATTTGTTATGTCATTTCTTAAGCAGTTATGCTCTTAGTATGTAAAAGGAGGCCAACATGATTTGCACAAAACTTTGGTGATTCTCTTCCCCCCCGCCAAATAGTGATAAGATTACTTTTGTTGAGTCAACTTATATCTTACAAAAGCTGAAAACAATCCTTTGTTTCTAGTTGATGTTGTGCACCCTAGACTCAGAAATGACCCATCACTGGCCCTCGGGTGGGTTTTCAGAGACAGTTAATTGCACAGGGGAGACTGCCCATTCTCTTTTTTTAAAATTTTTTTAAATTTCATTATTTTGTGTGTGTACCATCAAATCAGATCTGACTGGTACAGGAGGAGATTGTTCCTCCTTCTCCAGCAGAGCATCTGGTGGATTCGAAACGCTCACCTCTGAGATTACAGTGCAGCTTCTTGCCACTAGGCCACCAGAGCTCGCCCATTCTCGTTTTCTTTTGTACCCTTGATATGAGATTCGGAAGAAATGTAAGATGACAAATCATTTGAAAGGAACAAATGATGTTAAAAAAATAATTCTGTTAATAAAATATAATTATAGAAGAAAAAAATAATTCTGTTCAAGTGAGTATTTGTTTTTACATTAAATGTTTCTTTGAAATCAAGTATTTATTTGCATAAAGTCCCATAACTTAAAAAAAAAAGTCAGAGTAAATGTAGGCATAAATAAACTGTCAAATACAAACAAAAACACACAATTGGCATGTGATAAATTTAGACTATTGGAATTTTCTAAGAATTGGATCCTAGGGGTTTAAAAAAGGCTTCTCTGAAAGGGTAAAGAAAAAATCACAGACTGGAAAACAACATTTAGCAATGACATACCAGACAACAGAGTAATCTTTAAGATTTCTTAAAAACTCTAGCCCCTCAAAAAACCGAACGAATCCGATTACATAATTTTTAGGTGACATAAACACACTTCACCAAAAAATATTCAGATGGCCAACAAATATACATTTCTAAGAAATACTTAATATTATTAGCTATTAAAACTTAAAACTCAATGCCTTTGTGGTGGAACCAACTCATAGATGACCCTCCAGTAGGTTTCTGGGAGGAGATTGTCCATCTTTATTCTGAGGAGCTGCTGGTGAATTTGAACCTCACACAGGTGCTGCCTTTAGGACAGCACCACAACACACTATGAAGCAGCCCACCAGACCTCTATCATAAGCTAATCACGTCAAGCCTTTACTGTCAAGACAGAAAGAACCAACTCATTGCTAACCCACCAGCAGGTTTCTAAGGTTATAAATCACATAAGATCACCAAGCTTTCTCCCCTAAAGCTGGTGGATTTGAACCTTTGGCGAGGCAAGGGCTTTTGACCATCAATACAGTTCTCTCTAGACTATAAAACCAGAGCTCTCTCATCAGCTTTTGTTTTGTTGTTGTCAGGTGCCCTCAAGACAAGTATGAACTTAAGAACAACAGAGCTGAACTTTATCCTACCCTGTGCCATCCTCATCATTTCTGGTGCACTTGAAATATTACTGCAGTCACCAATGTGTCAATACACCTCAGCGAGGGCCTTCCTCTCTTTTGCTGACCCTCTACCTTTCCAAGCATGATGTCCTTTTCCAAGGAACAACATATGTGAGAGAAACTTTGTCATCTTTGCACACCAAAAGCACTCAGGCTGCACTTTCTCCAAGACATAAACAACAGTAAGCTTTTATCCCAGATACATATCAAAACAATCATGAGTTGTCATATTACCCATTAAATCAAAACAACAATGAGATATCATCTCACTCCATCAACAAATGCTGGCAAGGTGGGAGGAGATTGGAATTCTCATACACTGGTGAGAATCTCAACACTAGCAATAAAGGAATCAGAGAATGCAACACGTGTCCTTTCAGGCCAAAGATTTCTGTGCAGCTCAGATAGGGGCCTATGTGAGCAGATGTCGAATCCCTGCTCTCAGTGAAGCCACTGGCCTTCAGCCCAGTTCCACTTCCTTTTTTGAGCACCCTCTCCTTGGCATAACACCCAGTCTAAAGAATGTCACTAATGGCTGAGGCTGCCAAAAGTAACATTCTCAGAAGCACCCACAACCCTCTGGCTTTACAGTGACAGCACTGCCAGTGAGTCCCTGAGGAGTCTATAGGTGGTCCTAAGGTGTGGCTGGGACTCCCACTCACCTCCTGCTCAAAAGTCCAGCCTCATTAATCTGAAAACTCATTGGCACATACTACAAAAAATGTATTGCTTACACTTTATCAGAACCAATCTGGGGCTCTGATGTTTGAAGGTGCCCTAAAAAAGCTCAGTGTTGCAGATGTGCATTTCACGGGAGGTAAGGCCTCTATTAGATCACACATAACAACCTTCTTGTTTGGCTGGGCCTGAGTCATTCAGTAACTGTTGAATTAAAAGGGAAGAAAAGACATCTGTAGGAGAAAGGATACAAGTTTCCCACTCAAACACAGTGTTCCCTACACTAAACCTGATGAGGAGCTTACCTTTCAGCTTTGTGCTTTAGAGATACCCAGAAGGATAATTTTCCCTGAGAGCCTTTTACAGTCCATTTCTCATTCAAGTAGATGATGTAGATGGTCAGGCTGATTTTGACACGCTGAATGGCAGAAACGGCCAGGTCAGAGGGCAACCAAATTCTGGTCCATGTTCCTGCTGTTGAAGCAGCCCAGCCAGGTGCAGGGCCAGCAGCAGCCTGTTAGGAGAGAAATCAGTGATAAATACATTGGGGCCTTCTTCACAGGCCTCAGGCATCACTCACTGTTTGGAAACAACACCCTCAAAATAATATTTCCAAATTGTTTTGTAAGGTATTCGTGTTAAATACTAATTTCACAACAGTTTACACAGTAAAATTCTGAATACTAAATTATGTAGAAGACTGGAAAGGGGTAAGTGTAGGTATCTTTGAGGTGGAAGAAGTACCTGTAACATGCTAAGGCATATTTTTACGCAGTAAGTTTGTCTTGCAAAAAGACAAGTGGGTAATGCACATACTTATTCAGTAATAAGAGTCGGTGGAATGGACACAGGGTTGATCAGAGAAGCCTTTTTGCCTTGTGCCTTTTAGAGTGTATGTTAGTTCGGTTTTCATGTTGGAGCCAACCAAACTGCCTATTTTGTGCTTGTTTCTTAAATTTGGGGCTTTGGAGTCTTTTTAGAAACATGCCAGCATTCTCTGTGATTTCCTTGGTCTGTTGGGAGATATATCTGTCAAATTTGGAAAAATAAAAAAAACCATATTGGTTCTTTCCTACAGTCTGTGCTACATCACAGACTGAAGATCAGGGATTGAACTAACAGAGAAAGCCTGTGATGTGGTTGTGTGGCCTGTTGGTCCTCTCAGACTTCAACTTCAAAAGGAGAGGGTTCTTGCCACAGGAGCACTTCCTTGTTAAGTTGGGATTTGAGTCTCTCTCCTATACAGCCAGCTCTTGAGGTTCACAAACCACATGTACCACAAATAAATGGCCTGTGAGCCTCTTATAAACTCTGAGGTTTGCTATTAGTGAGAGGCCCAACTCCCAGTGCAAATTAAGAAAAGTTTTTGTACAGTCATAAAAGGGGAGGGGGGAAACAACAACAATAAGAGCATGATCAGACACTAATTAATTAACTAGTTTAATTAGTTAATTAATTAATCTAATTAAACTGTAACAGTTGTGATAAGAGGGAACTCTTGTTACCTAGGAGGTAAGGAGTTGTGCTGTCAACTCCAAAGCAGGCTGATTGAATCCACTGGCTGCTCGGAGGGAGAAAGATAGGCAAACTCTACTCAGGCAGTTTATAAACTCTGAAAATCTACTGGAGGATCAGCCATTGTTGTTGTTGTTGTTATGTGCCATCGAGTCACCTGTGACTCACAGTGACCCTATGTACAACAGCCCTAAACCCTGCTCTATCCTGTGCCAATCTCACTGTCTCAGACACACCCATTCCGATTACCCCAGTCATTGAATCAATCCACCTCATAGAGGGCCTTCCTCTCCTGTGCTGTCCCTCCACCCTCCCAAGCATGACATCCTTCTCCAAGGACTGGTTCCTCCTTGCAACATGTCCAAAGTATGTCAGACAAAGCCTCAGAATCCTTGCCTCCAAGGAGCAGCCTGGTTTAACCTTTTCTTAGCAGTCCATGATATATTCAATACTCTTCTCCAGCACCACAGCTCAAAGGCATCAAATCTTCTATCTTCCCTAGTCATTGTCCTGCTCTCTGATGCATAACAAGTGATTGCAAATACCATGGCCTGTATCAGGTGCACTTTAGTCTCCAGAGTGACACCATAGCTCTTCAGTACTCTGGAGAAGCCCTAACTGCAGGCTTTCCCATGGCAATACGTCTTTTAATTTCCTGGCTGCTGGTGCCAAGAGTGTTGACAGTGGAGCCAAGCAAACTAAAGCTGTGAACAATCTCAGTCTCCTCACCACCCATCCTGATGCTGCCAATTGGCCCAGTGGTGAGAATCTTTGTCTTCTTGATATTGAGCCTCAATCCATATTGAAGGCTGCAGTCCTTGACCTTCTGCAGCAAGCGCTTTAGGTCCTCCTTAGTTCAGCAAGCGAGTTGTGTCATCTGCATAACACAGATTGTTGATGGATCTTCCACCAATCCTGATGCCACATTTCTCCTCATAGAGCCCAAACTCCCGCATAATCTGTTCTGTATATAGGTTGAAAAGGTATGGATATAGGACTCATCCCTGGCGTACACCCTTCCCAATTTTGAACCATGCAGTGTTTTCTTGCTCTGTTCTGACAATGACCTTTTTGTCCAAGTATAGGTTTCACTTTAGTACAATTAAGTGTTCTGGGATTCCCATTCTTTTCAGAGTCAGACACAATTTGTTGTGATCCACACAGTCACGCACCTTTGCATAATCAATGAAACACAAATAAACATTCCTCTGGTATTCCCTGCTTTCAGCCAAGATTCATCTAACATTAGCTACAATATTTCTACTACCACGGCCCTATCTAAACCCAGCCTGGACTTCTGGCAGTTCTCTGCTGATGTGCTGTTCCAATCATTTTTGGATAATCTTCAGCAGAATCTTGCTTGCATGTGATATGGATGATATTGTTCAATAATTTCCACACTCTGTTGGGTCACCTTTCTTTGGAATGGGAACAAATATAGATCTCTTCTAGTGAGTTGGCTAGGTGGTTGTCCTCCAGATTTCTTGGCACAACTTGGTGAGCATATCTGTGGCAGAATCTGTTAGTTGAAATACATTAATTGGTATATCATCAATTCCTGGGGCCTTATTTTTTGCCAATTCCTTCAAAGCAGTGTAAACTTCTTCCTTCATCACCATGGGCTCTTGCTCATATGTTATTTCATGAAATTCTTCTGTGTCTGCCAATTCCTTTTGCTACAGTGACTCTGTATACTCTTTCCCTCTTCTTTTAATAATTCCTGTATTGTTTAATATTCTTCCCAAAGCATCCTTAAGTATAGCAACTCAAGCTTTGAATTTGTTCTTCAGTTCCTTGAGCTTAAGCAATGCTGAGCAAGTTTGGCCCTTTTGATTTTCTGATTCCAGCTTCTTGCACATTTCATTGTAATATTTTACTCTGTCTTTCCATGCTGCCTTTTGAAATCTTCTGTTCAGCTCTTTAATATCTTGGATTCTTCCCTCTGCTTTGGCTTCATGGTGCTATTAGTTAATGTTATAAAACAAAACATACAGTAATAATTGTATGAAAACCCAACCTAGTTTATAAATTTTCACTGAAATTACAATAAAAGAAAAGAACATTTAACAATATTTTTTTTAAAAATTTCATAGACCCAGTATGGACACATGAGTGTGATAGGAAGTTAGAGACCTTAGAGTCCAGGTCAGCTAGCAATAAGCTAAGGAGAGGGAGCTGTGAGTATGAGAATCTGTGGACCAAAAATGCGCTAAACAGTGCATGGTAGTCTGTTTCAAATACAGTGTCACAAACTGGTGCTCTATGTTTGTGTTGAAAGAACATTAAAGTAAGTCTTCTATTTTATAGCCTCTCTTTTTTAAAAAAATAAAGGGACCTGACAAAACAGAAAGCCTCTGTATTGGCGTTCTGCCACAACTGCGGCAAGAAAGTCCCTTCTAAGAAAGAAAGGAGGAAAGAAAGAAAGAAAAAAGGAAAGAAGGAGAGAAGGAAGAAAGGAGGGAGGGAGGGAGGAAGGAAGGAAAGAAAAGGAGCAAAAGGAAGAAGGGAGGGAAGGAGGGAGGGAAAGGGATGGTTTCCCTTGAAAACCACAGAGGGAAAACAGAATAGAGAAAAGCTCTATTCTGCATGATGCATGGATTCACCATGAGTTAAAATGGCCAGGCCTTAGCTTACCCAGATGACTCAGCACACTGAGCTGAGAGCAGAGATGGAGAGACCAGCTGCACCATTGTGCTCTGCTTGCTCCCTCTGCTGGCCATTCAGGTGTGGTAGCTTCATCGACTCTGGAGACAAATGGAACATAGAAAACCATCCAGAAAAATCAGGGGCATTCAAGATCTGCAGGAAATTGGGTTCTAATCCCTTATAGCCTCTTTTCTACTCCCCTAAAATGGATTTACCTTGTCTTCATCTCCACTTTTTTCTGCCTCCCACCCCACTTTCCCAGACCTTGCTAGTCTTCCTCTCAGTACTATATCTATATTGTCACTTGTTCCTGCTTGTTTCCCCACGATGCAAGGGAAAAGATGGCAGGACTCAAGGATGAGACCCAAGGGCAGAATCTCAGTATCTTCCCTCTAACTGAGCCCTAACAGAGTGAAAGGACTTCCAAAAATGAGGCGCCTACTCCACGTTCTCCTAGTCCTGGATGTTGGTGACATGTAGTTCCTTTTCTCCCTGAATCCTTCATCTTCCTCACCTGTAGATGCTCAGACATACACGGAAGTGGCCTGATTCGACTCCAAGCACCAACCTCCATACACAGCTCTGTGCCTTTCCAGCCCCACCCACCACACCCTGAGCCAGCAGACCCTAGCTGGAAGATTCAGGATGACCAATGGCCCATCTAAGAAAACACGGCCACCACAGAGTCCGAGTCTGTCGTGACCCAGGGGCTATCCTTGCTCATGGAGACCCCATCTCCTCTTACCCTGTACACTCACCAGGCTGCACTCAGGCCTCCCTTGTTGTTGAATGTTTCACTAATCCACTGGGATTCTAATTAACCTGAGTATATGCACACAAAGTACTTTTGAACATGAAAATTTAAGGAGGACTTTTTGAAAAGTCAGCACATGGCGGGGAGGGGGGGAGTGAGCAAGGAGGAAATGTGCAAGAATGAATGAATGAATGAATGAATGAATGAATGAATGAAAAACCAAGTTCTCCATAATCTTTCATTAAGATATCAATAAAATAATATAAAGGAAAAGTCAGCACATGCCTGTCACCTGTTCCTGACAAATGCCCCTACTGAGACAGGACACACTCACTTTCCACCTTTATCCAAGAGCCACGGAGGAGAGAACATTCCATCCTGGCAAAGACCCTCCTCCTCCCATCCATGCTGCAGTTTTCTCACCTGAGATTTCCGTATGTGCTTCTTTCTTCTTGTAACACCAAACGTCATAAAGTGCAAAGGCAGCCAAACCAACAACAACAGCAACACAAAGAAGAATGATAGGCCATTTCATCCAGTGTCCTCCTAAAAAAGGACTTAATTATACTCTAGGGACTTTTGACCCTCAAGCCTTTTCTTTTTCCGCCTCCCTGTCCCTGACAAGGAGCCCTGGTGGTAAGAAGTTACGCTGCAATTTCAAAGGCTCACAGTTCAAATCCACCAGCTGTTCCAGGGGAGAAAGACTGACACTCTCCTCTGCTGTGATTTACTGCCTCTGAAAGCCCACTGGAGTCAGATACGAGTTGGTTCCGACTCTATGGTACACAACAACGAGTTCCTAACGAGGAGATTTGGGACTGAATGGTAAGGAGTTGTGCTGGCAACCCAAAAAACATTTGGCTTGAATCCATTAGCTGATCTCCAGAAAAAAGATGAGCAATCTCCTCCACTGTGATTTACTGCCTCTGAAAACCCACTAGACAGTCAACTCAATAGTACATAACAAATCTAAGTCCCAGGGTCAGAGCCCTCCAGGGTTGCCCGTGCTCACCAACGGCCACTGGGTGTGTACTGTTCTTCCCATTGTGTTCCACAAGGCAGCAGCTGTACATCTGTTCCTTTCCTTGGGGAACCTTTACGGACATGCAGGTCTCATAGGTTCCATTTGCACGAGGCAGGACAGACCCACGGGACTGGGAGTCCAGGCTCAGAGGGTTCCCATCCTGCAGCCAGGTCAGTGAGATATTCCGGGGATAAAAACAGGAAGTGCAGCACATCAGGGTGACATTGTCCTCCGTGATGTCACTGTGGTTCACATTCACCACTGGGGACACTGGAAAGAGAGAGGTTAGAACCAGTGAGCCATGTGACCAAGCTTTGCCTCCAAGTCTGAGTGAGACAGAACAGGGGTGGTCCTTGTCACGTTCCTGCTCAGGCTGAGGCCACATTCACCCACCAGCCCTCTGACTCCATGCTGCTTACTGTGTGTTTGGGACCCTGGGATCATAATTCCTAATACTGGCAGGAAAATGGGGACTCAGGTTAGGATCCTTTTCTGTATACACATGTTGATGCTGGAGGGAAAACAACTAGAGGGTAAGAAGGATCTCTCCAGGCTGAGGCAGGCTGGCAGCCAGATGGGGCAGGGTCATGGTTATGAGGCCCTCCCAGACAAAGGGGGCTAACACTCACCTTCCCAGGTCAATGTTCTGTCTGGGGACGCACTGCTTTCCCATCTGTGTCTCTTTACTGACTTAGTACCTTTAATAGAACAAGCAACTCAGAACACAAAGTGCCAACAAAGCATCATGGATCCCACAGGACAGGGAAGGTTCCCTCAGGTAACACAGAATGAGGGGGGCCCAAGGGGATGAGGGCCCTTCTCCAGGGTCAGTACCTGTTTTCTCTGTGAAGTCTCTGCAGGAGGCCAGGTTCCGCAGCCTTTTACAAGTGTCCACTTTCACTTGGTAATTGTAATCCTTGTGTTTATTCTCATCTTTATCCCAGGACTCCTTGATTTTCAGAGCCCAGGCCTGGGATGAGGAACTGAGCACCATGAATTTCTGAGTCCCCGGTTTGTAGGATAAAAAGTGCTCTCCATCAAAATAGAATTCTCGGAAGGCCCTGGTGGTGTTGTCTTTCATGATCTCACAGCCTCGCATCTCCTGGAAGGAATGCAAATCTGCCCCCACCCAGAAGTGACTTCTTCGCTCTTGGGTCCTTCTGCCTCTTTCATCCAGAGTGAGAAACTTTAGCCCAAAAGACTCTTCCCTTTTGCCCTCAAACTATTCCCCCCCCCCCAAAAAAAACAGCCCATACGCTGGCTGAATTTCTGGAATCCCATTCTTTTTATTATTATTATTATTATTTGTGTGTGTGTACCGTCAAATCGGATCTGACTGGTACAGAAGGAGATTGTCCCTCCTTCTCCAGCAGAGCATCTGGTGGATTTGAACTGCATACCTCTGGGATTGCTGTGCAACTTCTTTGCCACTAGGCTACCAGAACTCCCTTAGAATTCCATTCTTATCACTATATCCCAACAAAATTCAGTGGGAAGAGGCAGGTCTCCAGCTCTCACCCCCAAACCTTTCAGGGAAGCCCTCACACGCCTCTGTCCCCTCCCTCGTCTCACCTCTTTTCTGATGGTCCAGCTCCAAGAAATCTGCCACAATCATTCTGAGAGTCTTCCCCATGTCGTTCAAGTCTTTGGTCTGGGTATTCCAGGTCTTATTTCTCAGGCAGCCTTCTGCCCATGGACCACGGGGTTCTGCTTGGTCTTTCTCACTGTCATAGTGCAAGAAGTGTTCTCCATCCACATATTCCTCAATGAAGAATCGTGATAGCACAGATCTATACTGGATGTGTATGCTGATGTTATAATGAAAACTGTGGAGTCCTAGGGGAGGAGGAAACCATCGATGAAACTCCACCCTAGACATAACTGCACATCTAATGTTTAATTAGAGAGCACTGGTGGCTTGGTGGCAAGAAGCTGCGCTGCAATCCCAAAAGCATGCAGTTCAAATCCACCAGTTGCTCCGCAAGAGAACAGGCAATCTCCTCCCCTGTGATTAACCGCCTCTGAAAACCCACAGTAAGTTCAGCTTTGGGTCAGTTCCAACTTCACAGTACACAACAACAATGTTTAATTGTTAATTCTCCCATACTGACTCTCCCTAAGAATGACACAGGTATGTGCCTGTTGAGGTGGAGAGAATTCATATTCACAAATGGTTAGGGTGAGAAAACCATCACAGAAGAAGGGGGAAATTCTAGGAGAAGGCTTATTATGAAGAAAGGCTAAAACCCAAACCCACTACCATCAAGTTGGTCCTGATTCATAGCGATGTACCACTGAGTTTCCAAGGGAGGAGCCTTCTCATCTTCCACTCATGGAGCGGCTAGTGGATTCAAGCCACCAGCCTATTGATTAGCAACACAACATAAAATGCCAGATGACACCAGAACGCCCTATGAAGAAAGCCTAGAACCAATTTGATGAAAACTGAGGATTTGGGTCAGTAATATGAGGCATAGAGAGACCAGTGGGATTAGGAAAGCAAAGTAGGAGAGTGAAGGCCAAGGAGTTGGACCAAAAGCAATGTAGGGCCTGGGAGAGAGAGGGAGGTAGAAGAGGAAAAGGGGGAAGGGAGATGGTGATGAGGTGTCAGAGCTAGTGAAGAGAAAGGTGGTGGTGGTTGTATGACCCTCCAGCAAGTTTTCTGCCTATGAAAAATAGAGTCAATCACAAGGGAGGAGACTGCCATTTTTCCCCTGTGGAGCAGCTGGTGGATTCGCATCAGTTTTTGGGATTACTGCATAGCTTCTTAACACTAGGTCACCAGAGCCCCAGAGCATGGGACCGGGATGAAATTGAGTCTGTACAGTGAGATCAGGGGAAGAGGCAGATGAGGACCTCTGTTCGTGATTGCAATGCACCCAGAGGAGGAGGTGTGACTTCTTTGTCTGGCTGCAGAGAAAGATGGCAGGTCCCAGAGACGGAAGCGCAGGTGCTGAGAGACAAAGAAAGAAGGGTGTCCAGCATCTTAGAGGTGAAGAAATAAGGTCATAAATGATTAGGTTTGGAATGAAGCCTTTAGGCTTGGAACAAGTCGAGCGGATCAAATCCTGTGGGAAGAGAAAGCCAGGAGCAGACACTTCCCTACAGGGGTGGGGGTGGGAGGCAGTCTGTGGACTAGATGCTTCACAGGGTTCTTAGGGCCACAATCAGTTCAGAACTCCCCTGTTCTAACAGTAGGACTTCGTGCAGGGCATCCCTGAGGAAAGTCAGGGCAGCAAAACACTAAACTAAATGGAGATGGAGAGGGACCTGCTGGGCAAAGGTACCACCAGAAAGTTAGGAGGAGAAAAAGGAGGGAGGCATGGAGAGTTCTTGTCTGAAATGGCCACTGAGCAGGGACAGGAAGGGTGTGGAGGGAGAGGGGGAGGGCACTCTAGAAGCAAATCCAGAAACAACTGAAAACAGGAAGTAACAGGGAGAGAGGAGGGCAAAGACATGAGAGTGGAGGTGAGAAGAGATGCTGGGAAGGGGACACGAGCATATGGAAAAATGAGAGTTACTCTTGGGCAGATAGGCAGGATCAAGAGGGATGAGAACCCTCAAGTGAACAAGATGCCGGGCACAGGGGAGGGTCCAGAAATGTCACCAAAAGAATACCTTGGCCTTCAGATTTTCCCTTCCTCAGTGTGCAAGTTGATCTATCCGGTAGGAGAAAGGTTGGTTGTGGCCTGGGGTCCTCATAAGTTTATGGTTATTGGAAGCCATCCTCTATACCCGCCACCCCTTAACCCTGTGCCGCCGCACCCTACTACTCCCCACCATCTACCCCCCAGCCTCATCCCCACACTCTGTCTTGTACCCCGCCTCACCCCCTACCCCCGCCCTCACCCTGAGCACTAAGACACAAATGAACACATTTGTGATGGAATCCTCATTGTAACCTGAGGACCTAAGTGGGAAGGAAGCTGCTGACTGGGCCTGCTAACCACTTGGAGGGGGCTGCACTGTGAGCACTGGTGCTTCCTGTGGCCTGAAATCACCTTTTAAACAGTGTGTTAGAAGTCTCCTGAGAGACAGCAAAGAATCTTGTGAGCCATTCAAAGAGGCAAACCAGGCTTGCTGTAGGAAGGAAAATAAGTGGACAAAACCTGCACAGGAGTGCAGCAGGAATAGGTGCAATAGAACTGGAATATCTGCAGGGAGACCCAAAAGAATACTGAAGAGATTGGGAAAAGCCTCATTCCTGGCCACAGCCACCACACTGGTCACAGCTCTGGCCGCAGTCACTACACCAAGGACCTCCCTAGGTAGAGAGCATGGTCAAGAAACCCTGAGATCCACTGAGGACATCAGGGCGCCAGGGCTCTGGCTTTAAAAAAAAATACATAAGAAAAGATCAATGCCAACCCCACACAGATGAAGGCTCAGAAAGACACTACCCACAGCACCAGGCCTAGGAAAACTTCCCTTCACCAAGTCCCACTTAGTGAACCAGAACTTCAAGCCAGTCTGGAGTCTACAGAGTAGAGCTACTGTGAAAAACAGCTATGCAAGTCAAGGACCTCTCCAGAGTGCTAAAGAGCAACAGCATCAGTTAAAAGAGTAAGGTGTGCCTGACCCAAGTCATGGTCTTTTCAATTGCTAGCTATGCATCTGAAAGGTGGACAATGACTAAGGATGACAGAAGAAGAAGTGATGCCTTTGAGTCATGCTGGAGAAGCATATTGAAAATCCCATGAACTACCAAGAGAACAAACAGGGCTGTCATGGAGAAAGTGAAATCAGAGTGCTGCTTGGAGGTAGGGAAGGTGAAACTCCATCTCACATACTTTGGGCATGTTATCAAGTGGTCAAGCCTTGGAGAAGGACATCATGCTCAGAAAGGTGGAGAATAATCATAAGAGAGGGAGTACCTTCAACATGATAGATTGACACAGTCACTATAGTAATGGGGTCAAGTATATTAGAGATGATGAGGATGGCACAGAACAGGGCAAAGTTCAGAGCTGTTGTTCATAGAGTCGCTATGAGTTGGAATTGAATCAACAGCACATAACAACAACTACTATTCCAAGCAGGAAGTCCTTCTCCAGGGATTGGTTCCACCCCATTACATGCCCAAAGTAGATGACAGAGTCTCACCACTTGATTCCAAGGCAAGGCTGTACTGCTTCAAGGCAGACTTGTTGGGTTTTGGGCAGTCAATGATATATTCAATTTCCTCTACAGCACAACTCAAAAGCATCAATTCTTCAGTCTTCCAAAGAGAAGTACCAAAAGCTCTTGTCAGCCAGGTTCATATTTGCGCTTCTCCAGGCAAGTTAAGAGGAGCCATCATGGCACAGTTGGGGAAAGCCCTTTGCTTCTGGCTGAAAGGGGGGAATGGGAGACCCACTCACTGGACCCTCAGGTAGGAGAAAGATATGGCAGTCTTTCACAAAGATTTCCAACCCTGGAAACCCTCTTGGCTTTCTCTGATTTTTCAGCCTCGTAGGGTCACTAAAGGTCTGAATCACCTGAAGAGCAGAGGGTTTTGGTTTAGGTAGATTAGATGAGGGTGCTAACACAAATGGTGCAGGGGCAGCATCCAACAGCAGAGTGCGAGATGGTCTAATTCCCAGAAGAAGCACCATCACCCTCATCAGAAAGGACACCCACCTGCAGAACAGTGCTGGTCATGCCAAGCTCCTTTACCCTGGTGACCCCACAGAGCTGCTTCATAATTTGTCAGTCAAGTCTCACCATCTTTGCCTCTGAGACAAGGTTGTGCTTCTTCCAGGCAAACTTGTTGGTTCTTTTGGCAGTGACTCCAACATGCAAGCAAGATTTAAAGCCATTTGTCTAGCCCACAGTTTGAACTTCTCTGTAGATACCAAATAGGATCTACCGTAAACTCCTTTTTTTTATAGTCACCCTACTGGACACAAAACTATTCCTCACTAGACAAAGAACTAAGCCAACACCAGGAATAAGGAATTGCACTGCCAATGCAAAGGTACATGGTTTGAATCCACCAGTTGCTCCATGAAGAATGCTGGGAAATCTCCTGCAGTGAAATTTACTGCCTCTGAAAACCTGCTGGAAGGTCAGCTATGAGTCATTTCTGGCTTGAAGGTATACAACAACAACACATATGTATACCAAGAAGTTACTGGCTGAGCAAAGCAAAGGAACACTTGCACTGTTTAAAATCAGGAAAGGTGTGTGTCAGAGCTGTATCCTTTCTCTATACCTATACAATCTGTATGCTGAGCAAATCATTCAAGAAGGTGTACATTATGAAGAAGAATGTGGCATCAGGAATGGAGGAAGAATTATCAACAACCTGTGTTATGCAGATGAGAAAACTTTGCTTCCTGAAAGAAAACTTGAGGCACTTGCTGCAGAGGGTCAAGGACAGCAGGATTCAATATGGAATACATCTCAAAGTCAAGAAAACAAAAGTTTTCACTGCTGGGCCAGTAGGCAACATCATGATAGATGGAGAAGAGAGTGAAACTGCCAATGATTTCATCTTGCTCGGATCCACAGTCAACACCCTTGGTACCAGCAGCCAGGAGATCTGGAGACATACAGCATTGGGAAATTCTGCTGTCAGGGACCTTGCCAAAGTCGTGAAGAGCAATTATACCAGTTTCAAGTAAGGTGCACCTGATTCAAGTCAAGTCTTTCCCATCACCTGCTATGCATCTGCGAACTGGACAATTAAAAATGATGAGAGGGAAAGAATCAATGTCTTTGAGCAGTGGTGTTGGAGAAGAGTGCTGAATATCCCATAGACTGCCAAAAGAACAGATACATTTTGGAGAAAGTACAACCATAGTGGTCCTTGGAAGAAAAGATGGTGAAGCTTCATCTCACATACTTTAGACATGTTCATAAGAGGGACTATTCCTAGGAAAGGATATCATGTTTGGAAGGTGGAGAGTCAGTGAAAGAGAGGAACCCCCAAACTATATGGATTGATACAGTATCTGCTGCAATGTGCTCAAAAGTCTCAGAGGTAATAAGGGTGGCACAGGTTAGGACAGCGTCTGGAGGGTGGCTATGACTGACAGCACCTAACAACTAATGATACAGTCCACAGGGAGCTGTTCTGCTAATCCAAAAGTGGTGCCTTTTTAGCAGTTTTAATCCACCAACAGTTCTTCAAGCGAGAGATGAGCAATCTCTTCCCGTTTGAGTTACAACCTGTGAAACCCTGCTGGAGAATAAGCTATCAGCTGATTCAAACTAGATGGCAGTGAGTTTGCTTTTTATGGCAATTATGTAAATGAGTGGATGAAATTGTAATGACAATGTTATAAAATAAAATGTATGGGAAAGATCGCATGAAAATCATTATGAATTTAGGGTTAGAAGGAAAGTAAATCAGAGATGGGAAAAGGCATTTGTTGACGAATATTTGATGAATGCATTGTTTACAGTGTGAGATGGAGAATATGAGGTAGTCGTTCAGGAAATGGAAGACTGTCCTAAAAGCAGGAAAAGAACAATATAAAAAAAAAAAATCAAACTACTCTTGATGTGAAAACGTTTCTTATATTTGAAATCTTTTCTTAGGGAGCTACCTGCAATTCACTTTTCACTGGACAGGAGAGACCAATGGTAAATATACAGCTGCTATGGTCAAGGCCTCTTGCCACTAGAAATTCAATTTCCATCAAGAAAATAAACCTGCTTCAGTTAAGCCTAAGCACACTATTGCTGTTAAATAATCTACAAAAAAGACTGAAGATCTACAAACAAGAAAATAAAGAAGTAGTTCAAATGAGAAATGATTAAAATGAAGAACATTTAATCAGTTTCTTTATAACAACAGTACAAGACAATAAACTAGAGCAAGGGATGACTTACCTGGCCAGTGGTACATTTTTAATTGTCACAAACTTTGTTTACTCAAGCATTTCAAGCTCTGTCCCAGTAAACTGACTTTCATTTATGTTTATCATCCAACAGGTTCTAGGTTAGATATTTCTATCAAAGAGTATACTGATGCAGGAAATACTAAGGAACATTATCAACCTGGATTTTCCTTTGGTTGAAAGAAATCAATAAAGAAAACGACCACTTACACACACTTGTGTGCAGTATGCAAAAAAAAAAGACAAAAATTTGTTTTAATTTCTTGGATTTGAAGATGGAAAAGTTAAACAGCAAAGAATATACAAAGAATATAGTGAGCATAAAATCATCTATATTTCCATAGTGATACTGGCTTACCTCCTGATTCACAATAAACAGAGATAGAAAGTAGAGATGTAAAAGAATAATAGCTCACACCCATGTTTATTTCCAAGTTGAGAACACTCAGATTGGCATCCACAATGCAACCCCGGAGAGATATGTACTTCCTCTCTCTAGTTCTCCATGGTCTGTAACAAGAGTGCCCCTTACTCAACAGAAGGCGAACTCCGCCATGGGTCCAGGCACCCTGCTTCCTGGGAAAATCTTGTTTGCCATTTCCACCGCTGATCTGAACAACATATCCCTTTCACTTGTCTCCAAAAGAGTCAGCAGCAACTTCTGTGGCCATATGTTTCTCATAAAATGTACAAAGTTTGCCTCCATCCTCCACTTCAATAAGGTTTTTCCAGCAAGTGGCTGGGAAACAGATGTTCAACTTCATGGCGCAGGAGCCAATGGACTCAGCAGCACCATGAAAAAGAGTAATCATGTGGTTCTTATTCTTGGCTTTGTTAATATGATGAATTACATTGATTGTTTTTCTTTGCATACCTATTATGAATACCACTTGGTCATGGTGATTTATTTTTTTT
>NW_006399934.1:2604208-2606061 GCF_000299155.1 Elephantulus edwardii
AATTGTATGAAGCACAGTGTCAATGAAAGATTCTAAGAAAGACAATGTTCATGAACGAAACACAATGTGAATTATCACATGCAAATAAACAAAAAGAAAAATAAGAACCAAGTAATGTTACAAACCTCATCTCCCTTTTTTAAAAGTTTGAATTTTTTTGTAGGGAGTGGATAAGGATGTCTTCATAACTTTTGTGTGTGTGTGTGTGATGCTGGTGTACCTTTGATTGAGAACCGACCCATAGCGACCCTCCAGTAGGTTTTCAGAGGCAGTTAACAGCACAGGAGGAGATTGTCCATCTTTCTCCCATAGAGCTGCTGGTGAATTCAAACCACATGCCTTTGAGTTTGCAGCACAATTCCTTACCACTAAATCACCAGAGCTCCCTATCTCATGATTAGATAAGCTGTCTTAAAGTGTTTGGGACAACTCTAACCTGTGTTATATGTACTTTAAGCACATATTTACTCTTAAATTTTCTCCTACAGAATGTGATTTCATTATGGCACATTAACAAGCACCAATATATTTTTATTCCTGTTCCTAACACTGTAGTCAGGTAATATTACCTAGATTTTTTTATTATCTTTTAAAATAATGCATTCTCATATTTTTTTAGAAAAGACAAATGCTAGCATAACTGTTGTTGTTGTTCTTGTTATGTGACACTGAGTTGTCTGTGACTCATAATGACCCTGAAGCTTGTCCTGTCCTGAGCCAGTCTCACTGAGGCCAACACGCTTACCTCAGTGCCCCAATTACTGTATCAATCCATCTCATCCAGGGTCTTCCTCTTCTGCGCTGTCCCTCCACCCTTCCAAGTATGATGTCCTTCTCCAGGGACCAGTCCCTACTGGCCACATGCCAAAAGTATGTTAGACAGAGCTTCAAAATTGTGGCCACCAAGGAGAAACTTTGTTGCACCCTCTCTAAGACAGAGCTATTTGTTTTCTTTATGGTCCATGATATGTTCAAGATTCTTTGTGTATTCTCTCATTTCATTCCATCATTAGATACAGTTCCCTATTTTGTTTTGTGAAGAGACATGAAACAAAATTACATTAATTGTAGTTTATAGCATAAGGCAATAAGATTTCTAATGATAAGTTCAGAAATTTATAAAATGTAAACACTGATTGGTCTTTAACAGGTGTGTTTAACTGTGAAACTATTTAACTAACAATGTGGGTGTGATGTCATCCACTATTTAGTTCCTAATAATGTTCTTTTTTATGTTAAAAATAGAGACAAAGATAGATAAAATAGAAATAAAGGAAGCCATATATTTGATTAAAGACTCCTTGATTACTCTACAAATGATGACCACATTCTGGGTGAGGGGAAGTGAGGCTCTGTGCCAAGACTGAGCACTTGCTATTGCTTGTGTGAAAACAAAACTGAAGTGTCCCTGGGGTTATAGGTCCCTCCATCTGGGGGTGCTTGTCTCCACAGCTGTGGGATTATCCCAGGGGCCAAACAGGAAAAGCGACTTTAGTATACAGAACTTAAAGCAGAGCTAAAAAAATTTTTGTAGTTCTCTGCAAGAGAGAGAGGGAGGGCTGACTTGAGACCCCATGAATGCAAACTGCTTGAGTTGGCAGCCCTGATCACTAATCTTGTGCCACTCCAGAGACAAAGGAAGACATTAACTTCAGGAGAAAACGTATATTAGAAACTGTTTGAGTAGAGCACCTAGTCTCACATCACTCAGCTACTTCATAGATGACAGAGGTCTATAGAGTTGGTTTCAGGGGACTACTTCAAGGTGAGGATCCTACAGGGCTGCAGTGCAGAACAGAGCAAACCTCAAGGACTTTAAGAAAGGCAAATTTCCCCCAAAAGGACTTATAGTG
>NW_006399934.1:2606371-2607728 GCF_000299155.1 Elephantulus edwardii
GCTACAAATAAAGGGAATAACCTAGAGGTAGAGAACCAGGAAAAAAAAAACCAACCCATTGGTGAAGAGTTATTTGAACAGTTACAGAAGAAAGGGCAAGTGATGGTAGAAACAATGGAAACCAACAAGAAAGCAAATGCTCCAGAGACTCAGAGAAAGAAGAAATATATTAATGAGGAGGAACATGCATAAATACGAAAGAAATTATTTTTTTAAAAAAGTTATTACAAGATAGAGAAGGTACACCAACACAGTATTAGAAATAACAGAAAGGCATGAAAATGCAATCCCAAACATTAAGACTGAAATGGCAGAAGTGTCCAACATGCTGGAAGGACAAAAAAGGTAGAACAGAAGAGATGAAGGAGAAAGTCAGTGAGCTAGAAGACAAGAACATCAACAGAAAAATACTAGAAAAAAATCAGAGGCAAGACATAAAGAAAATGACAAAAATATTAGAATCTTGTGGGATGACATCAAAAGGAATAGCATATGTATGATTGAAATTCAAGAATATGAGAGGGATAGGGAGATCACTGAGAAAATTGTGGAAGAGATAATAGAAGACAACTGCCCAGGTATTACAAAAAATTAAGAAATCTACATTCAGGAAGTTCAGCAAACACTAAATAGACTTGACTAAAAAAGTTAAACATCAAGACATATCAAATTCTCTCCAAATTAAAAGCTGCACAAGCAAAACAAAGAATCACCTTCAAAGAAAAAACAATCAGATTAAGTTTTGATTTTTCAGCAGAAACCACATGAGCAAAAAGACAACAGGATGGATATACAGAAAAGTGAAAGAAAACAATTGCCAAACGAGGATCCGATATCAAGCAAACCTCTCCATCAAATACCAAGGAGAATTTACATCCTTTGCAGAAAAAAAAAAAACTTAAGGAATTTGTGAAAACAAGACCAAAGCTGCAAGAACTTTTAAGGGAAGTCCTTCATACAGAGACACTAAAGAAAAGTGGATGCACCATAATAACAAGAAACAAACAAACCAAAAAGAACATCAAAATGGAAACAATAAAACTTGGCCTGTCAATAATGACACTTAATGTGAATGGACTTAATGTAACAATCAAGAGAAAAAGAGTAGTAGAATAGATTAAAAAAAAATCAAAGCCCATAAATATGTTGTCTAAAGAGATACATCTAATCAATAAAGAGAAAGACTCAAAGTCAAAGGCTGGGGGGCGGGGGGAAGATATACCAAGCAAATGATGTCTACAAAAAAAGCCAGTGTGCACACCCATGTTTATCACAACTTTGTTCACAATAGCAAGGAGTTGGAAACAACCTAAGTGCCCATCAACAAAAGAATGGATAGGGAAGCTGTGGTATATTC
>NW_006399934.1:2609803-2610352 GCF_000299155.1 Elephantulus edwardii
AGGTTGCTGACGCCCTTTCCTTACAAAATGAACTTAATAATCATGTAAGAGTGGGAATGTTGAATCTAAATATGCAGACTGCTTTATTACAGGAATAGATGAATCTTTTGTGGATGCTACGATCAATATCTTGCAGCCCAACTTATCCTAATATCTGTGTTACTAATGGTCGTGTAAAGAGTCTGTCTTCCAACCTTCAAGAACTAAATCAGCATATAACTGAAGGATGGGATATAGAATTCCAGCGATTCATGCAGAACCTAACTCTTCAAATATTGCAAGTCAATGAGACCAGAATGCCACCTATCACTGGAGATGAATTATTAAAATCTTTGATAACTATGTTTCAAACATGGAGTAGAGTTAGAGCTTTAGCTATACTTTTATTTTTGCTTTTAGTCTAGGCATATGCTACTTGTGTAAAATGTATAGACAAGAAGTCAGCGCTCAATTGAAGGCTGGACTTATGATAGTGAATCAAAGAGTAGATTTATTACAAGATCAAGTGGATATACTTGGACAAATGTTAACGATTGGCTGTCAAGTCAA
>NW_006399934.1:2630002-2642942 GCF_000299155.1 Elephantulus edwardii
AAAGTCAAATATTGTATAAGGCCATTATTGTAGAATGATTATGAGGATACAAGCAGGGGAGAGGGCGGCTTAATCATAGGGTCACACAATTTGATGGGTGGAGGGAGGGATGGGTAAAGAAAAGTGGAAAGATACAGTGTGAAAAATAATGTATATGAACTTTATGAACTTTGTAAGTAAACTAGTATAAAATTTTTCAACAATACAATAAGCTAAAAAAATGAGGAATTTCAAAAACAAACAAAAAATATTTCATATTGGTTTTCTTAAAAAATTATATAAATTATGTTCACACTATCCTTCATTCACATTGTGTTTCATACAATCATTCCCATTCATTATGTTTTACAAATTAATCACCATTGAACTAATTGCATTGCTTTATGGTTGGAAACACATTCTGAAGGTTTTAGTCTTTTAAAATTTGTTGAGATTTGTGTAATCCAGTTTATGGCTTATGTTAACGATCATTTAATAATATACATTTGAAAACACTGTGCTTTCTGCAGTTGGTATGTTTAGAGTTCTATAAGCATCAGTTAGGAGAAGGTGGTTAATACTGTTACTCAGACCTTCATAATTTTGGTGTTAAAAATATCAAACTATGATTGTACATTTGTTTATTTCTCCATGAGGTCTTTCAATTCTTGCTTCAATATTCTGAAACCTTGTTATTAAACTCTTTACATATTTTTTTTTAAATTCTGATTAGGCCTCTGGATAATTGAACTCCACCATTTCTTTTGAACTTAACATGCTAAAACTGTGCATATGTTTTAAAACTTTATTATTTTAAGGAAGATGAAGATGTAAAAAAAATCCCTTTGTTTCTACTTAAATGTTTATTTAACAATGTTTTTATATTATTTACATATTTTTTTAATGTTTTTCTGTATGTACTCTTGATACAAGATTTTGAAGAGATGTAAGTTGGCAAAACATTTGGACAGTCCCTTAATGTTAAAAAATTCTGTTCAAAAGAATGTTTTCACATTAAATCTTTATTTGAAATATTTTTTTGCCTAAAGATTAATAATTAATCCAACTAATAAAAAATTAGAACAAATGTAGAAGCCTTAATCTATGGCATAAACAGTCTATTAAATATAAGCAAAACGCAAAATCAGCAGAGGACAAGCTAAACTATTGGGGTTTTCTAAGAATTAGGTCCTGTGAGCATCCAAAGACTTCTCTGACAAAAAAAAAAAAAAGAAGCCACAGATTGGGAAGAATGTTTGGCAATTGCATATTAGACAAGGGACTATCTCTGATAATTATTTATAGAACTCCAACACCGCAACAAGAAGAACGTTAAAGACAAGACGGGCAGAGAACAGGACAACACATTTCACCCCTTGCCCGGAGCCTGAGAGCGGCTCAACAGCAGAGAGCCGGAGAAGAGTGTGAAGTTCAGACAAAAAGTGACGCTCCGGACACTCAAACCGGGAAGCCCAACTGTGGCTCGCACTCCACCAGTGACCACGGAAACCCCACACGGCCCCCTACTCACCATCGCCAAGACTTGAGAATAAAAGGATCAAAAATACGTAAACCAATGCCATCAGAGCTGCTGCCGTCGCCTGAACTACAGCTCAGCCGCCTGGTAACTTGAAGAAAGTAGCCAGAAATGCCCCACCCCTAATTTGCGTCAAGATTGACTAAGTCTTCAGCAAAGACTGGACCTAGAGAACTCAGCCTGACAGAGGTGAGCCTGCTTATTGTGTTTTCTTTCTTTTTAAAACAGTATTTTTTTTCATCTTCCACCCGCCCTCCGCCTCTCCCCTAACCCACCCTGCAATGCACCCTTTGCTCCAGATTGTTGTCATACATTGTGTTTTATTTCTTGACTTAACTGTCTTAGTAACCTCTGCCTGACTCTGCTGCTTTCTCACACTCTCTGTTGCTCTTAAACCCATTGTTGCAGCCACTGGGTCAATCCATCTTCTTCTTTTTTTTTTTCTTAACCAGTCAAATTTCTGGACTTTTAATTAAAACTGATAATTCCCCCCCCCCCCCCCCGGGGCGGGGGCGGGGGGGGGGGGGGGGAGTGACATAGTCAACTTCCAAGGGGGTAAAGAAAATAAATTAGCCAATTCTATAACCTCTGTCATTAACCATTTCCTTGCTACCTGTATGTCCTTTCCCAAGAAGAATATGTATCTGAGAATACATGGCATGAATGCTGATTATTCTAACACAAAGTGTGATTACAAGGAAAACAACTACATATAGTCACAAAAGAAGTATAAACCAAGTAGGGTAAGATAATTGCATTTGTGTCTTTTCTTATATAACATAGATGCATTTCAAAATAATAAACACTTTCTTGTAGCTCTCATATAAAGTCTCTAAATAATTGAGGAGTAATGATGTCAGTTTGAGGACTAAGGTGCATCTAATTCAGCCAATAGTCTTTCCAGTCATTTGCTATGCATCTGAGAGGTGAGAAATTAATAAGGCTGACAGAAAAAGAATTGACACCTTTGAGCTGTGGTGTTGGAGAAAAGCATTGAACATCCTATGGATGGCCAAGAGAACTTGGAGAGGGTGCAGCCAGAGTGCTCTTTGGAGGCAAGAATAATGAGGCTTCACCTCACATACTTTGGGCATGTTGCTAAAAGGAGCTATTCCTTGGAGAAGGACATGATGCTTGAAAGAGTGGAGAGTTGGCGAAAGAGAGGGAGACCCTCAACCAGGTGGATTGACACAATGACTGCTGCGATGACACAGGCTAGAACAGGGTTCAGATCTTTTGTTCATACAATCGTACTAAGGAGCAATGATGTAAGTTTGAAGACTAAGGTGTGCCTGATCCAAATCAAGGTCTTTTCAATCACTTGCTATGCATCTGAGAACTGGACAATGAATAAGGATAACAGATTTTTAAAAAATTAATGTCTTTGAGTTGTGTTGTTGGTGAAAAGTACTGGATATCCCATGGACTGCCAAAAGAACAGTAAGTCTTGGAGAAAGTGCAGCCACAGTACTCCTTGCAGGTAAAGATGATGAAGTGTCATCTCACTTACTTTGCACTTGTTGCTAGGAAAGGCTATTACTTGGGAAAGAATATTATGCTTGGAAAGGTGAAGAGCGTCAGGGAAAGCGAAGAAGACCTTCAACGAGATGAATTGACTTAGTTATTGCAGCAATGGGCTTTAGTACATCAGAGATGATGAGGAAGGCACAGGATAGGACAGGGTTTAGATCTGTTGTTCAATGGGTTGCTCAGTCTACCCAAGTAGAAGGCACATAACAACTTCTATAACTCTCACACATAGTCTGGATTCCTGCTTCTGGCTATTTCCTGTGTGCTTGCCTCAGGAAGCCCAGATATTCAGCTGTGTTGGACGATTACCAGCACAATGAGTTGACTCTAAGTGGTCTAGACCAATGCTCAACTTTTTCAACTGAAAATTTATTTTCAATTATCCAGAGGACCTCTGTGTTTCCAGGGCCCACTGCCCTCAAAACCAACAGGTCTCTAGGGAAATCCTGCCCCTTCCCCAGAACAACTATTTCTCTAATCCCAAGCAGACCTACATGATACTCCAAAGCCTCCCACAGCTCCCCATCAGCTGTTTATAACAGGTAAAACCTCTGTTTCACCATCAAAAGCTCAGCACCAACTGCTATCTGATATCACAATACATTTCTCTGGTGACTTTGCCCCTTGCTTGCTGTCAGAATAGAGTGCTCCAATCTTCCTCATCCGCTGAAAATAAGCAGTCTTACTCCTTTCCTCACCTGTGCCTCTGCTCCATCATCACACCTCTATCTCTCCTTAAAGATGTCCTGATTAGACAGTGGTGACTGTCTCACCACCTGGTAAATATACTAAAACATCAAAGAGGAATACACTGTAAAGACAGAATTTTAGAAATGGGAACTTTATCATTTGTAAATGATCTTAACAGTAATAATATTGTCATCCTGACACTCTACCTCAGCCCCAAACACCTCATTTGGAAATATCTAGCAAACCAAAACCAAACCAAACCAAATCCACTGTTGCTGAGTTTTGGGGTTTTGGTTGGTTTTTTTCATTCATGGTGATTCTCCATAAGCTGTATTTCTTCCCAGGGTGAAGCAAGCTCTTATTTGTCCAAAGGAATGTCTAGTGGATTCAAACTGCTGATTTTTCAGGTAGGCCTGATACATTACTCACTATGCCACTGGGGTACTTTAACAGCAAGCCAGTGGTCCTCAGATGCAGCTGTTCACATGAACAAACAAACAAACAAACCTTCTCCAACATGGTAAGAAGGAAACCCACAGACTGGGGAAAAATATTTGGCAGTGACATATCTGATAAGGGATTTATATCTAAAATGTATAGAATACACCAACACTTCAACAAGAAAAAGGTAAACAACCCAATCACAAAATGGGCATAAGATATGAATAGACATTCACCAAAGAAGACATTCAAATAGCAAAAGACATGAAGAAATATCAAAAAATATCCAAAATCCCTAGCTATCAGAGAGATGCAAATCAAAACTACTATGAGCTTACATTTCACCCCAACAACAACAGCAAAGTTCAACAGGCCAGAAGAGAACAAATGTTGGCAAGGTTGTGGAGAGATTGGAACTCTTATTCATTGCTGATGGAAGTGTAAAATGATATATTCACTATGGAAGGTGGTCTGGCACTTTTTCAAAAAGCTGGAAATAGAATTACCATTTGACCCAGCAGTTCCACTGCTGGGAATATACCCTAAAGAAACCAGAGGCAGGACTCAAACAGATGTTTGCACACCCATGTTTATTGCTGTGTTATTCACGATAGCAAAGAGACACAAGCACTTCAAGTGCCCATCAAAACAAACAAATGGATAGAAAAACAATGGAATGATACACAGCACTGAAAAATAATGAACTCTTAAAACATTACACAACCTGGGGGAGCCTAGAGGACATTATACTGAGTGAAATATCTTAGTAGCAAAAGGACAAATACTATATACCAATGCTGTTACAAAATAGGAAAGGGCATGGGGGGGTTGGGGAGAGAATGGAAAAGAGTAGATAGATAATGAATACTGAATTAGAACAGATGAGGGGAAGAACTGTATGAAAGTAATATATGATTATACGTATGACAAAAATCTGGAACAAGGGGTCCATTGAAGGGTGAGTTGGGAGAGGGAGAGGATAAGGATAAGAAAATGTGCAACAATGAATATTTTTTTAAAGTAGCTTTTAATTAAAACTACTTTTTACATCTTAATACTCTGGCCATGGACAAAAATCTAACTTAATTGAAATTCTTTCGTTTGGACCAAGGCCTTACTAATCTTCCAAAGCTCTCTAGTAAATCTATAATTTAGATTTCAATATAGAAGCTGTCTCATTAGGAATATCATTTCCAATGCCAGATGGATTTTGGCTGAAAGTAAAGAATACAAGAAGATTTTCTACTTAAGCTTTTTACTGTGTAAAGGCATTAAGACTGGGTTGTTAACAATTTCAGCTTGCTTGGTTCACAATTAATACTCTTGGCACTAGCAGTTAGGAAATCAAAAGATGAGTCGCCTTAGGAAAGTCTGTTGTCAGGGACCTCTCCAGAGTGCTAAAGAGTAATGATGTTTTTCTAGATACTAAGGTGCATCTGATCCAGGTCATGGTTTTCTCAATTGCTTGTTATGCATCTGAGAACTGGACAATGACTAAGGATGACAAAAGAAGAATTGATGCCTTTGAGTTGTAGTGCTGGAAAAGAGTATTGAATACACCACAGACTGCCAAAAGAACAAACAGGCCCATCCTGAAGAGAGTGAAACCAAGCTGTTCCCTAGAGAGAAGAATTTTTAAACTCCATCTCACATATTTTAGGCATACAGTCAAGAGGGACCAGTCCTTGGAAAAGGACATCCTGTTTGGAAGGGTGGAGGGTCAGCATAACAGAGGAAAACCCTGGATGAGATAGATTGACACAGTGAGTGTGACAATGGTGTCAGGTGTGTATGAGACAGTAAGGTTGGCTTAGGACAGGGTAAAGGTCAGTGCTGTTGTTCATAAAGTTGCTATCAACTTCATAGCACATAACGAGAGAGAGAGAGGGGTACAGAGTCATTTGTATTGCCCAACCGCTCCCTACTTTAAACCCCATTTTATAATCACCCTACAAGGTAAAAACCACTCCTCAAGTCAGGAACTGTGTCCATTTCACTTGCAAAGTCTAGTGCAAAATCCTGTATATAGAAAACAAAACCAAAACAGAAAACCCTGCTCATAGTAGACACCTAACACATGCATTATGATTAAACTTGAATCCTGCCTGACTTATTTAAAAGTATAGCAAGTACTAAGGGTCTGACCTCATTTTACACAGATGAAAAACCTCATTCATGCTGTAATTGCAAGAGATCACAAGAATATGGAAGGACAGAAAAGTGGAGGCCAGCTTTCCTGGCAGCTGTTTCTAAGCGCTGTTTTCCATGACAATTCATTCCAGAAAGAATGCACAGAGGTGGAAGAAGGGAAAACATACAGAAGGATACACGTCCAACACTTTAATGACAATATACTCCTATTCCAAAACGATTGTAAAGACAGATGAAGCCAAAGCCCCCTTAAGAGGTTTGGGGCTGATTTGGGGTGAAAAACCTGGCAGGCTGCCCCTCCTTCACAAAACTCCAAGGTCACCTTAGGGGCCAAACCCTCTCCCCTCGTGGGCACCAGCCCCTCTGCTCTGTCCCATAAACCCCATGTTCTCCTAACTCTCACCCACCGACCAAGACTTACGAGCAAATGCTGCGAACGCCCAAGTTCCAGTCCACAGATGAAGTTTCAGTTCCAGTAAGAGAAACTACAAGGACGGATGTTTACCCAGCCCAGTGTGGCTTGCTGCCAGCCTCTAGGAGTTCAGTGCTTTTTTTTCCCCTACAAGGAAGTCACTGCAGAGAAGTCTCTGAAGAGATTCTGAACACTAGAACACTAAGAAGCCAAAGCAAAGGGAGGAACTCTGGAAGTCAAGGAGCTGAACAGAAGACTTCAAAGGGCAGCTCTCGTCCCTGAGCCAATAGGCAACCTCATGAAAGGTAGAGAAAGATTGACATTTTTTACGATTTCATCTTACTTGAATCCATAATCAACACCCTCAGTACCAGCAGTCAAGGAGTCGAAAGATATGTTGCATTGGGAAAGTCTGCAGTCAGAGACCTCTCCAAAGTGCTAAATGGCAATCATGTCAATTTAAAGACAAAGGTGCAACTAATTCAGGTCATGGTCTTCCCAATCACCTACTAGCCATCCAAAGGCAGCACAATTAATAAGGATGACAGAAGAATGCCTTTGAATTGTGGTGCTGGAGAAGGGTACTGAATATCTAATGGGCTGCCAAAAGAACAAATAGATATGTCTTAGAGAAAGTCTGAACAGAGTGCTCCTTAGAAGCAAGGATGGTGAAGCTTCATCTCACATACTTTGCACATGTTGGAGGAGAGGCTATTCCTTGGCAGAGACAGCATGCTTGGAAAGGTAGATGGTCAGCAAAAGAGGAAGACCCTCAACAAGATCAACTGATACAGTGACTTTGGCAATGAACTTCAGTGTGTCAGGGATGGTAAGGAATCATCCTCATGCAGGATACTTCAGCTCCATTATTCACAGGGTTGTTACCAGTCCTAATTGACTCAAGACCACCTAACAACAATCCCCACAAAGATGCCGTTCACCTTATTTGTACAATTAGCAAGCTGTCGAATCCTCTTAGTGGTTCAAGGGGTCCATTGGGTTTCCAAGGCTATAAGTCTCAATTGGAGGAGACTGCCCATCTTTGTACTGTGGAGCTGCTGTTGTATTTGAACCAAGAGAAATGCAGCCTTTTGGTCAGCAGTGCCACACCCTACAGAATAAGCCACTAGAGTTCCACATTTGTATCTATCCATTGATGTCAAGTTAATTATGATTCATAGTGACCCTTATAGGACAAAGTAGAACTTCCCCAGGAGCTCTGGTGGCTGAGTGGCTAAGGAGTTGCATGGCCAACCCAAAGCCATGAGCTGCTCTGTGGGAGAAAGATGAGCAATCTCCTCCCCTGTGATTTTCAGTCCCTGAGAACTTGCTGGAGGGTCAGCTATGGGTTGGTTCCAATTCAACAGCAATGAGTTTTTGAGTTGGATAACTGCCCCAATGAGTTTCCTAGGTTGTACTCTATGGGAGCACATTGCCTGGTCTTGTCTCTGAGGAGCTACTGGTGGGTTAACAGCACAGTATTTACCCTTTGAGTCTCTAAGGCTCCTTAAACTAGCAGTGACCCACTGCCATCAACTTAATTCTGACTCCTACTGATTCAGTAGGGCAGAGTAGAATCGTCCCTCACGGAGCCTGCATCTGACATCTTTATGGATTCAGAGTGTCTCAATTTCCCCAGAGGAGTGTCTGATAAGTTGAAACCACATCCTCTGGGTTAGCAGCCTTAACCACAAGTGTTCCTAGAGGTGCTGTGGGACCAACTCATAGCTGACCTTGCAGAGGTTTTTCAGAAGAGGTTGCCCATCTTTCTCTTACAGAGCAAGTGGTGGATTCAAACAGACTGCCTCTTGGGTCGACCGTGCAATTCTCGCCCTTTACATTAAAGGTTTTCTAGTATGACTGCATGTTGAAGATATACAGACACTAGAGGGCACTCTAATCTTACTGGAGCAACAAGTACAGCTTCTCATTACCAATTGAAGATTAGGTAATTATTTCCTGTTCTAAATAAATTGCGTGTGTCAGTCAATCATACCTTTATTTTGCCATTTAATGAAGACAGATATATAAAGGGGAAATAATGCAATTTAAAAGAAAACAAACAATGAGATAAAATGGCAGTAAACACTGACGTACTTTCGGATCATTTAACCAAGTACCTAAATTTTATGTACATAAAAAGATGAAATGATACATGTTCTGAGATATGTAAATAAACAGGGATAACTGTGTCTCTGTATACATAAATATAAACATAAACATAAATATAAAACTTTCTGGAAGGTGAGTTCCCGTTCAATGGGAACTCACCTTCCAGAAAGTTTTAAGAATCTGTAAATCATATGGGAGGAGATTGCCCATCTTTCTCTGAGGAGCAGCCGATGGTTTTGAACAGCTTGCATTTGGGTTGGCAGTGCAACATCTTACCCACCAGGCCAGCAGGGCTCCCTAATATAGAGATAGATATAGATTATATAGATAATAGATATTACGAAGGTTGCAGGTTCAAACCTGCCTAATGGCACTGTGTAAACATAGATTCATCTCATATACAATGTTAATGGAAAAAGCAAGCTGTAGAACATTAGTCACAATACATTTCTGGACAGTCTATATACCACTGTCAAGTTGATTCTGACTTATATAACCTATAGGACAGATTTAGAACTGCTCCATTGAATTTTCAAGGCTGTAAATATCTTTCTAAAAAAAAATTAAAAATTTTAAAAAAATAAAAATTGTGCTCTAGATGAGAATTTACAGAACAAATTGGTTTCCCACTGGATAGTTTGTACATAAAGTGCTCAGTGACACTTGGCTGCATTTCCACACTGTATCTGCACCCTCCTTCCCACCCTGGGCTCCCCATTTCCTATAGTCCTGATTCTCTATCCCTTCCTGCCTTCTCATCTTTGCTTTTGGATATATTTGTTGTCCTTTTCATCTGCCATTATTGATTGTTCTAAGGAACACATTTCTCAGGAATGTTTTTATTTATGACATGCTCCTGTCCACTGGCTGAAAAGCACTCTGTGGGAAATGTCTTCCATTCCAGGGCTCCTTCAGAGTTCATACATTATGTCTGGTCTTTTTAGTGACCTTACCTTTTTTTGTGCCTCATTTTTCTTCCTAGCTTTATCTGGGATCCTCTGTTGTTACCACATCCAGAACAGTCTGTCGTGGTAGTTCTTCTGTTTTTTGGAGTGATACAGTCTATATGGTTCATAGGTCTCTTACTCTTTTTAATTAATTATTCTCTTGATCCTCACTTTTCTTCATTCCCTTTTACTCAAGATTAAAAGAGACCACTGGATATATCAGGCAGCTCTGGTGGCCTACTGGTAAGGAATGGCACTGGTAACCCAAAGAAAACATGGTTCAAATCTACCAGCTGCTCTGTGGGAGAGATAAGAATAATCTCCTCTTGTGGAAACTGCCTCTGAAAACTGCTGGAGGGTCAACTATGGATTGGTTCTGACTCTATGGTTCACAGCAACAATGTGTGTATCCTAGATGATCACTGCATGCAAGGTTGTGAGTCATTACAAACAGAAAAAAAAGAGAAAAGCCATAGCCTTCTCTTGCTGAGCAGCAGTGGAGTTTGAACTACCATACTTTTGACTAGCAGTAGAAGACTTTCCTCACTGCTCCACAAGGGCACCTATATAAAGATGCACAAAACATGAAATTCAACTCATTGCTGACCCTTTAGAGGTTTTTCAAAGGTTGCACATCTTTCTTCCTTGGGGTAGCTGGTAGAACCATTTTGGGCTAGTAGTGCCACACCTTATCACTAAGACACCCTTATGGAGAGCTTTCTTATGCAGTATATGCTGTTATGGTTGTTATGTATTTCTGAGTCAGAATTGACTCATAGTTGACCTTTCAGCAGGTTTTCAGAAAGAGTAAATCACGGAGGAAGAGACTGCCCTTCTTTCAACTGGTGGGTTTGAATAGCATGCCTTTGAGTTGACAGCACACCTTACCACTACATAGGTGTTTAAAAATACTTACTGAAAAGAGAGAGGTCAACAACAATCATAGTTGACCTGACAACATTAAACAACAACAACTGGTGGCTTAGCGGTAAGGACTTGTGCTGCCAACTCAAAACCATGCTGTTTGACTGCTCCCATGTGATTTCCTACCACTGAAAACTTGCTGAAGGGTCAGCTATGGGTTGGTTGGTTCCAAATCTATGGTACACAACAACAATGCATATAACAAATAGTATTGAAAATGTTACTAATTGGCAAATCACAAAGATTACTTATCATGCTGTAATCTTTTTCTTACTAAAACTATTTCAGAGTATGGGTTGCACAATGAATTCAAAGGAATTAAGCAAACAAATGAAAACAGAAATGAGGATAGAGTCATCTAGCACAGACAAAACTGCCAAGAGTCAGAGAGTACAGAGCCTTTCCAGTAGATGTGGCAACACTGGGGGTGTTTGTGACCTTGGAAAGAACAGATTTCCTGGGGGAATATGAGACATGTAGCCAGAATTAAGTGAAAGAGGAATGGGGAATCTTGAAGGCAGGAGCAATAGGCCTAAGTGTCAACACCGGAGGTGGAGCAGGCAAACCAGGATGGAGGGCCAAATTCTGCATAGTCCTTTTAAAGGCTGAAGCTTACACAAAGGAAATTAACGTGTATTTAGCTTTTCTACAAAATCTTCAGAGATAATCTTCTCCAACAGGCATAAATTCCTCCTACAGATCCCAGCTCCCGCAAGAAATAGCTTGGTCCTAGTTCCTGAATACAAGGACGCATAACTGAGAAATGACGTCCTAGGGCCTAAACCAGCCAATCTGAAACTTTTTTTTTCAACAGTGTGTGAAAAATTCTAAGGCTTTGCTTACCAGAGAAATTTATAAAAATTATATGCAGTTCGAATCCACCACACTGATGGAGAAGGAGGGGCAATCTCCTCCTGTACCAATCAGATCTGATTTGATGGTTGTTGTTATGTGCTGTCTAGTCACAGATGACTCATAGCCACCCTCTGAACAAAAGTCCTGGACACCTCCTCTATAACTTTTGTCCTTTCTCCAGGTTCATAGGGTTTATAGAGGCAAGCTATTGTGGAAGTGGATGCCACTCCTGCTCCAAGCTTGTTTGAATTGGGGAGCTTCACCAAACACTGTCCACCATGGGTAACCATTCTTGCTTTTGACTCATCAGTGTCACAGTATTTGACTTCACAGCAACCATGAGTTACCTCCGTACAGTAAGTGGACATACCAGGGTTACACAACCTAGAAGAATGTTTCACCAAAAATAATTAAAGGCAGGCCTGAGGGCCGCGGAGTAGAATCACCCACCTTTGGCTTGGGAGCATGGCTTTCTGTCCACTAGGCCAACCGCTCACGCTCTCTCGCGCTCTCTCTCTCTCTCTCTCTCTCTCTCTCCCTCTCTCGCTGGTGGTGTTGTTAAGTGCCATCGAGTCACAGGCGACTCGTAATGACTCTATGAACGAAAGCTCTGGACACTTCCTCTATAACTTCCGTCCTTTCTCCAGGTTCATAGGATTTCCAGAGGTAAGCTATTGTGGAAGTGGAGGCCACTCCTGCTTCCAAAATTTGATGGTACAAAACAAAAAATAATAAATTTTTTTAAAAATTTAAAAAAAAACTCCCTTAGAATATTTGCAATACATATCTATCTCTAGCTCTAGCTCTAGCTCTAGCTCTATCTATATCACAAGCAGCTTGTGTCCAGAATGTATGAACAACTCATCAATAGAAAGACAAATGACCAACAACAACCCCAAACCATGAGGGTAAGATTTAAAGAGGCCCTTTCTAAAAGACAGATATGTGAATGGCCAATATACATTTGAAAAAGTGCCAAAACAACTATGAGATGTCATCTGTTACCCCAGTAAAAATAGAAAAATTTAACAGAACAGCAAGCAACAAATGCTGGCGAGGTTGTGGAGAAACTGGAACTCTTATTCACTGTTGGTGGGAGTGTAAAATGGTGCGACCACTGTAGAAGGCAGTGTGGTGTTTTCTCAGAAAGTTGAAAATAGAGATCCATTTGGACCCAGACATTTCACTACAGGGAATATACCCCAAAGAGACCATAACTGCCACCCAGGCATAAACATGCACACCCATGTTAATCGCAGCTTTGTTCACAATAGCAAGAAGCTGGAAACAATCTAAGTGCCCATCAACAAAAGAATGGATAGAGAAGCTATGGTATATTCACACAATGGAATACTATGCTGT
>NW_006399934.1:2643247-2696054 GCF_000299155.1 Elephantulus edwardii
TTCTTTTATTTTTCAAAGAGAAGAGTGAACTGGGGGGAGGGAGGGTTGGGCAGGGAGAAAAGTGCAACAATAAATGAATTAAAATGCTCAGTCTCTGTAAACTTTCATTAAAATGAATAATAAAAAAAATTTTTTTAAGTGCTTACCACCAGTCATTTGTGAAAAATTTAAAAAGTGAAGGGGCAGCAGAAACCCCATTTTTTTGGCAGAAGCGGGCCATAAAAATTCTTGGCTTAGGGCAAACACGAGTGCCCCGGGTAAAACCCAGTCTGTCCTTGAAAAAGTAAGGAGTTAACTAGTGTCCTACGTGACACAAAAAGAGTAAAGGTGGGCAAAGTAACCAGCCCATCAAAAGCCGACCAAATGACTGACCCCCTGGTCCACCAATCTCTTTGCCCTAGCAGGGGCACCCAAGAAAAAGCTATAAAAGCAAGTGGGAGGAAAAACTCAAGGCTTTTTTCCCTTCACCACCTTTCTGAGGAAGGCAAAAAAGCCTCCATGTGTGGAAAAATTAAACAATAAATGCTCTTGAAATTTCAGACGTGTTTCTGGATTTCTTTGAGGGGTATTTTGTGGGCACAACAAAAGAAATCAAATCTCAATAAGGAACCTCTACACAGTTTGTTGTTGTTGTTGTCATTGTTGTTGTTTGCCTTCAAGTTTGAGCATGACTCATAATGACCCTATGAATAAAAGATCTGAAGCCCTTCTATAACTATTGTCATTTTTCAAAGTTCATATTATGAGGCATGTTTAGAATGGCTATAATGGAATAGATTAATAGCTCCAAATGTTAGCAAGTTTGTGAGGCAGCCGGAGTGTTCATCCATTGCTTGAATGGGTATAAAGTGGGACAGGCACTCTGGAATCAGCTTTGTGCCTTCTGAGAAAGTAAAATAAGAACCTATGACTAACATGATCATTCCTTAGGAATTTACTCAAAAGATATTAATATATATGTCCATAAAAACCATGTACACAAAAATGCTCATACTTGCATACTTTTTTTGTAATAAAAAAATGCAAATACCTAAAAAAGAAAAAAAATCATGATTTAACCATATAATGAAATAATACTAAACAATGAAAAGTTAACAAACTGCCAAAACATGCAACCTAACATTAGTCTGCCATTGGAAAGTAGAAATGTGTAGAAATGTGGCTTGCTCATCTCTCCATCCCTACAAGTTGTCTTCAAAGAATTAGAAAAGTCCCCTCTGAGACATATAGTATCTCCTCTCCCAGACCCTCTACAAATAGGAAGAACAGAGGAAGAAGGAAGAAATGCTCTTTCTCTCCTCTCACTCAATCTTTTCTGAGTTTTCAGCCTTTTACAAAGGTGTTTTCCTTCCCCATACCAGCTCATTCACTTCACAATTAACTAATGTCTAAAAGCTAAGAACCTGGTTTGTCTTTAGGAATAAGAAAAAGAATAAAATAGCCTTTGCCCTCAAGAAGTCTCCCTCTGTCTACACTGAGAACAAAGACACTTGAGCAGATTGCTCAATTTCACACTTAGGTGTTAAACCTTGGGGATGGGGAGGATGGGTACAACAACAATGGCTGGAAAAATTCAAACAAGGGGAATGAACCAAACTGACCTGTGGAATATGGCTATTTCCAGAACTCTGTATTAGAATTCAAGTATGAACACTAAATAATGTCTTTTTTATTTCATTTCTCTCTTTTTTCATTTAATTTCATTCATGGGCCACATCATTCCAGAACAAGGAAGACTGGTGAAGAAAACCAGTCCTCAGTAGTACTGGCCTAGGAGGCATAAGTTCTACTGGTTTCTATTGCCCTTCTGGACATCTCCCACATGAAATCTTCTAAAATTCACATGGCTTTTGACAGCCTTTCCACTCACCATGAATTACACAGCAGTCACCCTCAGAGCCAGACTTAGTCAGAAATGAAGCCGATAATGGCTTTTGCTGAATCAATACCAAAATCCTAAAGAGTGGCTGTGGAATTGACTCTCATCAATGGCAACACCTTGTCAGAGTTGAATCTTGCTCCATAAATTTTCTATAGGTATTTTTTCAAAGTAGATGACTAAGCCTTCATTTCAAGGAGCCTCTGGGTGTATTTGAACCACCAACCTTTTGATAAGCAGCCAAGACCTTAACAGTTTGCACGCAAAGGCATCCTTTGCTGAATTAACATTTTGTTAGATGCCATCAAGTCAACTTCTACTCATGGCAACCCTCTGCACAGCAGATTGAAGTTTAACCTCACCCTGCCCGTGTCATTTACCACCACTTCTACACTCTTTGTTTCAGTCACTGTGTAAATCCATATTGTTGAAGTTCTTCCCTCCTATGACTTCCTGCAATCTCTTTGAGACAGAAATACTTTGCACTTCATAGCACTTAAATTAAGCCTGATCAAAACAAATTATAAATTCAAATGGCCTGTAAGATTTTGAAAGGTCATTCCTTTCATTAGCCATATAATTTACAGCTTATAGAGATAGAGACCCTCATTGTGGCATTTTGCTATTTGGTGTATATATACCATCGTTTTTGCGGAACTGGCCAAATTAAAGAAAATATCCATCACTTTCTGATCTAGAAATCCAAAGTGAGAAAAACGTCTAGAAATAAGACACTTAAGACTGTATAATAACATTGACTGTCAGTTTGTTTGGTTTTTTAATTGATTGTCGTTTTTACTTAACACCGTTGAGCCAGAAATAACACAAATTAAAGACAATTTAAAAATAGAGACGAGATAAATTATGGTGTATCCATACCATGGAAGTTTATGTTGTTGTTGTTATGTTCCGTCGAGTCGCCTGTGACTCATAGCGACCCTATGTACAACAGCCCTAAACTCTGCTCTGTCATGTGAAAATCGCACTGTCTCTGACACTCCCATCCCAATTATCCCAGTCACTGAATCAATCCACCTCATAGAGGGCCTTCCTCTCCTGAGCTGTCCCTCCACCCTCCCAAGCATGATGTCCTTCTCCAAGGAACGGTCTCTCCTCACAACATGTCCAAAGTATGTTAGATGGAGCTTCAGAATCCTTGCCTCCAAGGAGCCACCGGTTTAACCCTTTCCAGGACGAATCTGTTTGTTTTCCTAGCAGTCCATGGTACTCTCAATACTCTTCTCCAGCACCACAGCAGGAAGTTTATGTAGTTATAAAAAAAAAAAAAAAATAGTGTGTTGAATCTACATGTATGGAGGAGTGCCTATATACAGTAGTAACATGAAGAGTATTATCCTATCTTTGTGAAAGCAAAAACCAAAGCCTTATATACTCATCTTTGTATGCGTGTTAAAGAAGCATGAAGAGCAGTTCGAGTCCACCAGACGCCCTGCTGGTGAAGGAGGGGTAATCTCCTCCTGTACCAGTCAGATCCGATTTGACAGCAAATAATAATAATTAATAACGATAATAAATAATTAATAATAATAAAAAATAATGTGCTCAGGCCTTTCGTTCATGAATCGTCTGCGACTCGACGGCACCTAACAACAACAACAATAATAATAAATATAAAACATGTGGAGAGAGTTGTAAGGGCGGTTAACTTTTCCTTTACATTTTTGGACTGTAAGAACAAACATATTAACTCTGCGCTTTATCATTTCAACATATCAAGAAAACGTCATCATCTTCAAGTGATGCTGAGACTGGAAAAGGGAAGCTGGGAGTGGTACCAGAAAGGAAAGCAGATACAGAAGCTGATTCTTAAAAATAAAACCAAAAACTTCTGATGATGGTAGGGATCTCACAAATAAGAACACTCATAAACCCAGTGACAAGGATTATTTTCGACCCAGAATCACTAAATCAACAGCAGAGCTAATCACAGCTTTCTGCGCGGGAGAAAAAGGGTGCTTTCCATTGGAGTAGGAGGAGGAGGTTCGAGTCTCCGACCAGTTGACAAATTTAGTCCAATAGAATTCAAGGAAAAGGGAAAGTCCCTCCTTCTCTGTAGATATGGTCCAATAGCAGCCTCTCTGGCCCGAGTCTCAGCGCCCGCAGGGACCTCGGCCTGTCATGCTTCAGTCAGTGCTGCAAGCCCAGGGCAGAGGAAACCGTGATTTGCGCGACCCCCGACGCGTCCTCCCACTCCCCGTCTTCCTGCTGTTGTCCTTGCTGGGGACAGCACATTCTGGAAGCCAGGACTGTGAGTGAGAATGGGGACTGCGCCGGGGCCTACTCTGCTTCCACCCCCAATTTGTAATCTCCTTTCCTAATACTTCCTCTACCTTCACTCCTGCCCTGCGAGAGGTCTGCCAGACAGGGAAACTGAGTCCAGAGGGCACAACACACCCCGAACAGTGGCCTGTGCCCCGCGCAGGCTGTAAGTTGAGCGGGTGGAGGGGATACTACTGTGTTGCCTCCAGAGCCAGACCTTACACCTCTGAAATCCAAACCCTGCACATTAGGACTCCCCGTGTATGTGCTTCCTGGAACCCAGCCAGAGAGGGCTGGAGAGAAGTCAGGAGAAAACAAGGCCTGGAGTAAGGGTTCCTCAGACATTCCTTTTCCTCTCGCAAGTTCACTGCCCTGCATTCTCTTTCCCTATTCTGGAACCTTAATGCATTCTCTTTCCCTATTCTGGAACCTTAAACTTAATCCATGAGTCCCTAAATGACACCAAACCAATTTTTCTTCCCAGGTACCTACAGGTGGGTTCTGATTGCCTCTGAGAGATCACAGCCTTGAAAACCCTAAGGTTAGAACCCAGTTCTATTCTGAAACGTAGAGGCACCTTGAGTCCTCATAATTAAAAACACCATTGCCCCACAGGCACTAACAGAAAAAGTAATCATTCTGTTATTTATTTTTGTAATTTCCAGCTTACCGCTCAGTTGTTTTGTGCTTGATACTGGGGTTGCAAAGGTGACTAAGAGAGCTATTCTTCAAGAGTATCTAAAAGACACTGAAAAAAGTGGTAAAAGAATACGCTTAACCAGATTAATCAGTAGGTTTTCAGAGGTTGTAATCACAAAATAGAAGACCGACCCATCTTTCTACCTAGGACTAGCTTGTGGATCTAAATTGCCTGTCTTGGTTAGCACCACAACTCCCTACTGACTAGAATAGTGAGATAATACAGATGCTGCCCCAGCAGAACATGTTAGAGTCTAGGGGCATCCCAAAAGAGGAAGGGTGCCATCAAGACAACTATCACGCATAGCAATTCTATGAATAACAGAACCTGACTGTATCCTGCACCATCGTTACCATCTCTGAAGTGCTTGAGCCCATTGTTATAGTCACAATATCAATTTTATCTTGTTGAGGGTCTTCTCTTTCACTGACCCTACACCTTTCCTAGCATGATGTCATTCTCTAAGAACTGGTCCGTTCTGACAATATACACAGAATATATGAGATGAAGTTTGACCATCTTTGCCTCTAAGGATCACCCTGTTTGCATTTCCTCCAAGACAGACTTGTTGTTCTTTGGGCAGTCCATGGGATACTCAGTACTCTTCTCTAGTACCCAGTTCTAGTAGAGTTACATAGGAAGTAACTTAAATTCTACTTTTATTCTACCTTTAGAGATACAGAAAGACTTAGGAGCAGCCTAATACTCCTCTCCAAATTACTTAAGAGCAAAGATATCAGTTTGAAGACTAAAGTGCACTTGATTCACGCCTTGGTCTTTTCAGTCACTTGCTATGCTTCTGGACAATGAATAAAGAAGACAGAAGGAGAATCAATGACTTTGTGTTGTGGTATTAGAGAATAGTGCTGACTAGACCCCATGGACTGCCAAAAGAACAGACATGTCATAGAGAAAGTGTAGCCTGAGTTCTCCTTGGAGGCAAAGATGGCAAAGCTTCGTCTCTCATACTTTGGACGTATTGCTGTGTCAGGTTACTCCTTGAAAAGGGACGTCATGCTTGGAAAACCCTAAGAAGATGAATTGACACAGTGACTGCAGCAGTGGGCTGAAGTGTGTCAGAGATGGTGACGATGACAGAGCATAGGACAGGGTTCAGATCTTTGTTCATAGGGTTGGTATGAGTTGTACTAGATGACATGTAACAATAATAATAATATGCACTGTTGGAACAAAAGCAGGGTCTTAGGGGGAAAACCCATTTTGTGCCATTCAGAACCCTGGAAGTAGAGGTAGCACAGGCTGAATCAGAGCATTATTGATTACTAAAGAGCCCTGGTACCCTAATCTAAAGGTCCCTCTCTGGGACTCTGAGGGGGAAAAAATAAGCAATCTCCTTAGGCCTCTGAAAACCAGATAGAGGGTCAGCTAAGAGCTGGCTCTGAGTATACAACAATGAGGTGAGGTAATAGCATTTATATCTCTATGGCTTTCTTGGTGGTTACTGCCAGGAATTAATGGAATACCAGTTGACATAATTCTTAACAAACAGATGATGCAGCCCTGGAAGTGCTCACCAGGCTGTGACAAGAAATCTGGAGGACAAACTGGCCAAGTAACTGGAAGAGATTAATATTTATTCCCATTCCAATAAACAGTGATCTGACAGAGTACAGAAACTATCGAATGATATCACTAGTATCATTCGCAAACAAGTTGCTGCTGAAGATTATCCAAAAATTACTTGAACAGTATATCAACAGAGAACTAACAGAAACACAAGCCAGGTTTAGAGAGGCTGTGGCACTAGGGACATCATCTCCAATGTCAGATAGATCTTAGCCAAAAGCAGAGAGTACCAGAGGAATGTCTGTGTTTCATTGACTATGCAAAGGCATTTGACAGTGTGGATCACAAAAAATTGTAGCTAAACCTGGGAAGAATGGGAATCTCAGAACACCGGATTATGTTCATGTGAAACCTATACTTAACTTGGATCAGGAGGCAGTTCATCAGAACAGAGCAAGGAAACATTGCATCAAGCACTGTTCAAAACCAGGAAAGGTGTACATCAGGGATGCATCCTGTCTCCATATCTTTTCAATCAGTCAACACTCTTGGTAACAGCAGCCAGGAAATCAGGAGATGAATCGCATTGGGAAAGTCAGTTGTGAGGGACCTCTCAAGAGTACTGAAGAGCAACGACGTCAGGCTGGAGACTAAGGTGTGCCTGATCCAGGCTATAGTCTTTGTAATTATGTGCTATGCATCAGAGAGTTGGACAATGAATAAGGGTGATAGAGAATCTATGCCTTTGAGCTGTGGTGCTGGAGAAGAGTGTTGAATATACCATTGATTGCTAGGAGAATAAACAGGTTTGTCCTGGACAGGGTGAAGCCAGAATGCTCCTTGGAGTCAAGGATTCTGAAGCTTCATCTGACATACTTTGCGCATGTTGCAAGGAGGGACTGGTCCTTAGAGAGAGACATCATGTTTGGGAGAGTGGAGGGACGGCGCAGGAGAGGAAGACCCTTGATGAGATGGATCGATTCTGTGAGTGGAGTGGTTGGAATGAGTGTGTTTGAGACAGTGCGATTGGCACAGGATAGAACAGCATTTAGGGCTCTTGTACATAGGGTCGCTATGAGTTGCAAGTGACCCAATGGCACATAACAACAATAACAACATGCAGAACCGATCATTTGAGAGGCTGGACTTCAGGGGAGGAATGTGGCATCAGGATTGGGGTGAAGACTCAACAACCTGTTTTATGCAGATGACATACCCTTGCTTGCTGAAACTGAGGAGGGCCTGAGGAGGGTCATTGACTATAGTCTGCAATATGGATTGAAGCTCAACATCAAGAAAAAAAAGATTGTCACCACTAGGCCAATTGGCAGAACCATGATAGATGGAAAAGAGAGTGTTAATAATTTCAGGTTCCACAATCAATACTCTTGGCACCAGCTGTCAAGAAATCAGAAGATGAATTGCATTAGGAAAATATGCTGTCTGGGACCTCTCCAGAGTGCTGAAGAACAATGATGTCAGTCTAGAGACTAAGGTGCACCTGATTCAGGCCATAGATTTCACAATTACTTGCTGTATGTCAGAGAGCTGGACAATGAGCAAAGATGACAGAAGAAAAATTGATGCCTTTGAGTTGTGGTGCTGGAGAACAGTATTGAACATACCATAGACTGCCAAAAGAATGAACAGGTATGTCCTGCAGAGGGTGAAACCAAGCTGCTCCTTGGAGGCAGGGATTTTTAGGCTCTGTGTCACATACTTTGACCATGTGGCCAGGAGGGACCAGTTTTGGGAGAAGGATATCATGCTTGGAAAGGTGGAAGGATGGCACAGGAAACGGAGACCCAGGATTGACACAGTAACTAGGGTTGATGAGGGAAACAGTGAGATTGGTTCAGGATAAGGTGCCGTTCAGAGCTATTGTGCATAGGGGTCACAATGCGTTGTAGTTGAATCTTCCAAATATAACAACAACTGGATATTACATTGGTAAGTCTCAGCCATATCCCTACATGATAGGTCTTCATTTTTCATTTTACAATTGAGAAAGAGAGGCTTGGCAGTTAGGGCACCTCCCCAAACTCACACTGCTGCTATGTCCTTTTTAAAAATTTATTTATTGTGGCATGCCAGAATGTTCTTGAGTAAGGAATATCAATCCAGTTCTTTTCAGACTTCAAATCTTAGGCAAATTTCAGGTTCCCTAATAAGCCAGGCCAGCAAATTAACCATGTGTTTGAAGATAGTGAATCAAGCATCATTGCAGGACCTTAGGCAAAGCAGCAAAATGATTCAATTTATGTTCAGAGCAGAACTTTGTGGAGAAGAGAGTATAATTGCTGCGGAGATGAGAGAAAGGAAGCCTTGGGGAATTAGAAGTGGGTGGGTTTCTCTGGGAAATACCTGTTGAATGTCCTTTTGTAGGACAAAGGAAGTGACTCAGGAAACTGTAGACACTGCTCAGATACTGGCGAAGGTCAAGGAGGCTGAGGATCCAGAAAACTTTCTGGGAGGAAAATAAAAAGAGAAACCCTACATAGCTGGGAGGCCAGATCAGATAAGGACTGAAAAGACTTGGGAATTGACAATTAGAAAGTGGCTGGCTGGTGACCTTTCCAGACCAGTGTCATGCTGAGATGAAGAGAAAAGTAAGATTTAAAGGAGACTTTTTTTTAACTAGGTAGAAACAAAAATAATGTTATTTAATAGTAAAATCTAATTTTTTTAAAAACTAACTTTGCATTTTCATGAAAGGTTGCAAATCATACAGGTTTTTCATATAAGTCTTCATAGATATTTTGTTAATGTAATGAATAAATTACAATTGCAATATCAATTACTTACAATTAAAAATTAATTAAAATTACAATAATGGGTTAACCCATTATTATACATTGCCTTTTCCTTCGCTCCACTTAACTGTTTATTACTTTTTCCTTTTTCCCTTTCCCCTTTCCCTTCCTATCCCTGTTCACCCTCCTAAAATTTTAATTTTGTTTTAAAAAGCACATTACACTGTTGATAAAGAACCTAGAAGACCATTTCCTGAATTGACCCCAGGGGTTTTCTTGGGGAGATGAGGGCTTTCACTCGCAAGTTCTTTGTGATAGATACATTTCTGAGATTGTTGATGTTACTTTTTATCAGAAAGAAATCAATCAAGTGAAATATTTTTTAATTAAAAATGAGTGGACATGTCCCTAAGCTTAAGACTGAAACTGAATTTTTTTTGGTGGCACATGTTTACTACAATTTAAAAAATAGAACAAATAAAAAAGGTGGTGACTAAGAAAATAGAGAAAGATAATTTAGGAAATTGAGAAGAGGAAAGGAAGAGCTATTTCTCAAAGAGAATCGTGATGATGGTGGTAGCAATGTTTGTTTTAAATACTTTTTGTGTTATAGTTAATCCTCTGAGATAGGTATTATTTTCTCATTTTATACTGGAGGAAAATAAAGTTCAAAAGTTAAAACCTTGTGTAAGGTAGAATACCTCATGAAGATCATTGAATGTGCTTGTTAAAGATACAGATTCCTTAGTAGGTGGAGAGTTGCTCTGCCAGGCCAAAGCAGCCGGTTCGAATCCACTAGCTGCTCTTGGGGAGACAGATGAGCAGTTTCCTCCCATGCAATTTATAGCTTCTGAAAACCCACTGGAGGGCCAGCTATGAGTCAATTCTGACTCGATGATAAGCAATAGTAGTAGTAGTTGTAGTAGGGACTACTTCAACTTCCTGATTCAAGCTGTTGAGGAAACACCTGGAAAATAGACATCCCTCAGATTCTCAGGCTCTGGCAAGTTTGGGAGCAATGCACTGTGCCCCCTCTACCTCTCTTAGGAGCTGGTATTTGGTAGAGGTTATTAAGCAATAAACTTGTTCCTGTGAGTCAATTCCATTCTGACTGTGTGGATCTCATGTATGTCAGAGTAGAACTTTGTTTCATAGGACTTTCAAAAGCTGGTATTTTTGGAAGGAGATTGCCAGACCTTTCTTCTGAGGTACCTTTGGATAAATGGAAACCTCCATTTTTCTGTTTAGCAGACAAGCTAACCTTTTATAACACCCAAGGAATCCTTCCCTTTTGGATATAGGGAAAGAACCCAGACTCAAATGAAGGCAGGAGGAATTAGCTTTGAACAGAAAAAAGAATGGCTGCCTCTGAGATCAGAGGGAAAGGTGCAAGAAGTACAGTTGGAGTTGAATGTGAAGGGTGTGAGTAGGTTGTTAATCAGCCCATAATCTTCTGAACTGACAGAGGCCATCTCTGGAAGACTGATCTGTTATTGTTGTTATGCACCATTGAGTTGAAACTGACCCATAGCTGACCCTCCAACATGTTTTCAAAGGCAGTAAAATCACAAAGGAGATTGTCCATCTTTTTCCCACAGAGGGGCTGATGGATTCAAGCATGTACCATTGCTTGGCAGTACAAGTCCTTACTACTGAGCCACCAGAGCTTCCTGGAGGAAGGGTATGTTGTTATTGTTTGATACCCTCAACTGTCAAGTCGGAGCAGACTCATAGCTGATCCTCCAGTGGGTTTTCAGAGGCAGTAAATCACACAGGAGGAGATTGCCCATCTTTCTCTTGTAAAGGAGTTGGTGGATTTGAACTGCATGCCTTTGAGATGGAAGCACAGCTCCTTACCACTAAGCTACCAGAACTCTCTAAAGAGTAATTAGCAATATAATTATGGATGGTTTGAGGTGAAGTACAAGGGCTTCAAGTATTGAATAGTTCAAGTATTCAGTACAAGTATTGGAGAAGAAGGAAGGAAAGGACCCTCTCTCCAAAGTGGCCAGGCTCCGGAAGGCCTGATGCACCCCCAGAACAGCCTTAGGCATGTTGTTTGTTGTTGTTATGTGCCATCGAGTTGCTTGCTACTCATAGCGACCCTATGTACAAGAGCCCTAAACGCCGTTCTATCCTGTGCCCACCTAGCCATCCCAAACACACTTATTCCCACCACGCCAGTCACAGAATCGATCCATCTCATCGAAGATCTTCCACTCCTTTGCTGCCCCTCCACCCTGCCAAACATGATGTCGCTCTCCAAGGACCAGTCAGTCCCTCCTTGCAACATGCCCAATTTATGTCAGACAAAGCTTCAGAATCCTTGACTTGAGGTGCTCAATCATTCCTATTCCCAGAGGTTCGTGTGAAGGTGGGATATAGCGAGTGCTGAGGGTGGGGAGAGGTCACCCACTGAGGGACTCAAAACTTTTCTTGGAGCTCAGAAGACTTCCTGAGGACAGAAAGGAATTCTTGAAGGAGGAACAGTCAGATAGATGTTTCAAGAGAGCTTTCTTTTATTATTAAGGAGAACACATTTAAAATGGCTAAGATTGGTGCCAGGGAGACCAGTTAAATTCCAAAAACCTGGCAATAATGCAAGCAAGCTTTAGGTGAATCCTTAAATTTGGATTTTTGGAGTAGTAAAAAATGTCCGAGTTTGTGAACTAGAAAGTAAAAATGGGCAGGACTGTGTGATGCTTGAATCTAGGTGTTGAGAAAGGCAGCAACACGGGAGAAACGTCCATGGAGAGCACACTAGCTGGTTGAGTAACCTCAGATCTGCTGTCGAAATGACAACAGATAAAGTGGGTGGAAGTCAGACGTGTTAGCACAGATAAGTTCATAATCTGAGAGACTTGTTAGACGTAGATAAGGAAATAGAAAATATTTGGGTGAGGAGAGCTAGAAAAGGATAGACAAGTAGACACCAAATAGTCACGATATTCTAACTTTATGAGGCTAATTATATTGATGAGGTTTGAATCTTATCATCCATTGATGGCATCCTTGGTAGCTCAGTGTTTTCACTCTTTTCTTTTCTTTTTTTTTTGTGACGAGAGTCTGCTTGGCTCTACAGTCAACACTCTTGGCACCAGTAGCCAGGAAATTAAAAGACGTATTGTGATGGGAAAGTCTGCTGTTAGGGACCTCTCCAAAGTACTGAAGAGCAATGGTGTCTCTCTGGAGACTAAGGTGTGTCTGATACAGGCCATGGTTTTTGCAATCACTTGTTAAACATTAGAGTTGGACAATGACTAAGGAGGATAGAAGAAGAATTGATGCCTTTGCTCTGTGGTGCTAGAGAAGAGTATTGAGGGTACCATGGACTGCTAGGAAAACAAACAGATTTGTCCTGGAAAGGGTTAAACCAGGTGGCTCCTTGGAGGCAAGGATTCTGAGGCTTCATCTAACATACTTTGGCCGTGTTTTAAGGAGGGACCGGTCCTTGGAGAGGGACATCATGTTTGGTAGGGTGGAGGGACAGCGCAGGAGGGGAAGACCCTCTATGAGGTGGATTGATACAGTGACTGGGGTAATTGGGATGGGTGTGTCAGAGGCAGTGAGATTGGCACAGGATAGAGCAGGGTTTAGGGCTATTGTACATAGGGTTGCTATGAGTCGCAAATGACTCAACGGCACATGAAAACAACAACATTTTTAATGTGTACTGTCAAATCAGATCTGACTGGTATAGGTGGAGATTTCCCCCCTCCTTCTCCAGCAGAGCATCTGGTGGATTTGAACCTCGTATCTGTGAAGAGATTTTTGTAAAAAAAATTAATTTTAAAATGTGAGTGAAAGTTTGCAAATCATATTGATTTTTCAAGAAATAATTAATAAACAATTGGTTTATAACATTAATTACAACTGATTGTAATGTTTGATCATTCCCTCATTGTATATTTGTATATTTCCTTTCCCTTCTCCAAACTTATCTATTTATTAATTTTTACTCCTTTTTCTATCCCTTGTAGCCATTTCCAAACCTGATAACAAGAATTATTTTCTTGTTTACAATCATATATCTGCTTTTAATAATAGTGGTCTTACACAATAATGGTCCTTTATAACTAACTTTTTTTTATTGTATTAATTTTAATGAACATTTACAGAGATTTTGGATTTCCATTCATTCATTGTTGTACTTTTTTCTCTACCCCCCCTCCCAGTTTGCTCCTCTCTTCGAAAAGCAAAAGATAAACTTCATTGGTATGCAGTCCCCCTGCCCTGAATGCACTCCACTATGCAACCTTAATTCTGGATTCCTGCGATAACCATAATACCCTATCATATATCGCTTTTAAACTGTTCTCTCCCTCATCAGTTTCAATGCAGTATACATAATCTATCCAGTTTTTCTCAGTCTTACCCCAACCCTGATGTCACTCTAAGCATAACTGCCTGAGAAGAGCTTGAGACTGCTCATGAGGCTAAGTGGTGGCTATAGCTGTGACCTGGCCCCCTATCGAGCACGTGCATGCTTTGGCTCCAAGCACCTTCTGTCTGTTGGGCCTTCTTGTTTTAACCTCAACTCAGGTCCCTATAACCCCATCACTTGGAAAGCCTCATGTGCCAGAGATAGGGCAGATGAATATTTTGCCTAACCAAGAATTGAAGTTCAGAATTTTTCTACCATGCTTGCACAATATCTATCCTAAATGTGTTAATATATTCTTATCACTATCTGCATGCTCTTTACTATGTAGGGAGTGAGTGGTTTTATTCAGCAGCTTTTATTATAAAATGGTATAACATTACTCAACAAAGGTAATTTCATTACTCTTTGGGGGAGAGGGAATCATCAACTTTTTGTTCAAATAATGCTAGCCTTCTTTAAAGTACTAAGAGTATCATTGCTTAAGAAATAACATAGCAATCATTCTACACCTACATTTCTCCTAGAATAAGAAATTTCTTTCTCTCAGTAAGTACACAATTTTAACAAATTAAAGCCTGAGAGAAATTCTTGAGATCCACTTTTCAGAGGCATGACCAGAACTTACTCACCATTTGTAGAGCTCACCAAATCAAGGAGTCTGTAATGAAAACTGTAGTGTCCTTCTTCCGTGTTTGTTTGTTTCTCCCTCGTCCATGTTTTTAATGCAAAAATCAATGACTAAGAACTTTCTAGTAGATGACGAATGCTATATTCATTATTAGTTAAAGTTAAATAGTCTCACAGTTTATACATCTTAAAGACCAACAGTATTTACATTTTTAAAAAATGTCTAAAGATACCATTAGAAAGTCTGCATATTCCTTTATTAAACAAAATAGGGCACTGCACCTAGTGGCAGTTGCTTTGTGTTTTAAATATATTTAACAAACCATGTAATTCATCTTAGTCTGTGAGCCTTTCTGTTCCATAGCCTCAGAGGGTAGCTTCATGGTACCGATGATGCTAGTTACAATCATTTCCCCCACCACAACACAGTCCAGGCTAGAGAAACTGGCTAGACTTGATGGTGGTCTCACCCACCAGAAATCCATCATATGAGGCAAGTTGTTCCATGCTCTATTTAGAATTTGTTGTACTTCAGATAATGTGGATGTCAGGCCAAGATGGTCATTAGGTGGTTGGAGCATATGCATGGAAAATATCAGGAAGGACTAGGTTAGATTTGAGTCAAAAAACCAAGCCAGGGTGAGATCCTGCAAGGAGACAGAAGTTTCCCCTTCAACTGCCTACTCCTCACCTCCATACTGCTTTCTTTGTTATTGTTGTACATATCCTGTGGAGTTGGATACTTACCCCTAGCTAACTTTCCTTCCAGCAAGTTTTCAGAGACTATAAATTGCTGAGGAGGAGATTGTCCATCTTTCTCCTACAGAGCAACTGGTGGATTCAAACTTCGAGCCTTCCGGTTGTCTGCTTCTTACCACTCAGCCACCAGAGCTCCCTTACTACCTTCTTTAATGTCCAAAAAAATAGTCATATTGCCTCATGGTGTGTCTTGTGAGATCTTCTCCCTGGTAAGACCCCCTTATTAGAAATAACCTTTTCCTATTGACTTTTCTTTTCCCCCTCAGCAACCCATTCTCTGCGTTATGACTTTGTTGCTGTTTCCCAGCCACGCCCTGGGCAAGCCCAGTATGAGTTTTCAGGCTATTTGGATGACCAGCTTTTTTTATGGTGTTGCAAAGAGGGCAGGTGGGCAGAGCCGCAGGCATCCTGGTCCCAGGCCAATGACCCAGGGGCTTGGGAGAAGCTGATTCTCAGACTGAAGGCCAGAGCCCAGCATCTCGTCATCATCCTAAGGAGCATCATGGAGCACAACAACCAGAGCCAAGGTGATTGGGTTGTGGGTGGGACAGTCAGCTGGAGGCACGAAAGAAAGGGACGAATCAGCACTAAGAATCAGGCCTAAAATGTGAAGCTCGACTACAATTTACTAAACTCTGTGCCAGCCACTATGCTGTGTCTTCTATCTAGTTAGGGCATTTCATCTCTGAGATTCTGCTGTTATCTCTTCCTCCTGTCTGGGGGATTTAATCTCCCACTGAAAGCTCTAGTAATAGTTATGTATCCAGTGGCACATAAAAGACTGAGTAGCAGATATTGCAAAGGATAGGATGTAACTATAATATACCCACACTTTCACTCAGTCAAGGGATGAGTGTGCTCCACCCACAGTGACCTCATGTATCACAGGAGGGCGGTGCTCCAGAAAGTTTTCAGGAGCTGATGTTTCTTCTGGAAATAGATCAGCAGGACTTTTTTTCTGAGGTGCCTCGGGGTTAGACACTAAACTTCAAACTATGGATAGCAGCAAGCAGATTAATCCTCTGCACCACCCAGAGACTCAGAGAGATAGGACTTGAGAATTCTCTACTATCTCTAAAGTCCTGAGCTTCCCTTCCAGTGAAAAAATTCCAATTTATTCCGACTCAGGCACTGGGAACTCTCTTTGCTTTTCCTAATGTATCCATCTCCTCAGCCACCCCTCTCGTCATATGAACGTTGGAGAACTGGTCGGTTGGAGGAGTCCTAAGGGGAGAATATTTTCAAGCTCCAACATTTTTCTCTTAGCTTGCAAATATTTGTGTGCCAGTAAAATAAAAAAAAATGGTAGCAGTTACTAATTCTTGTACTCTAATGGGCAGTTTTTATGTTACATTACATTAGCACTGACAGGCATTCTCTCATTTGATTCCCTCCCCCCACCTTGGGAGGTAAAATTATTGTTACTAATAATCCCTAGCTGAAGAAAGCTAGGCTTAGGTAAGTTCAGTAACCTTTGCCAAGGGTGTACATGCAGCTACTAGGAGACATTTAGACCTAGGATTTAAACATTTATGTAGTGCTGAGCTCAGGGGTCTTTTCTGGAGGGCTTGGTATGATGGGGAGCGTTACTGAGGAGGATGCAGCGTGACCAGTAGTAGTACATTCATGGCATGCTGGGAACACATACAAGAGTCACTGGCTGCAGGAGATGGAGGTTGGGGTGCAGCATGACTTCTTAAGGAAGTGCGTGACAGAGAAGAAGGAGAATGAGAGAAGGTGTTTTGGGAAGTGGAAAGGGCCACTGTTTTGCTCCCCTCTGACTTTGGGGGTTCTGGGTTTTGGAATTTCAGAATCACACATCCTTCAGACTTCAGTGGTCTGTGAGTTACTGGGGAACCAGAGCAACTGGGGACACTGGCGATACAACTACGATGGCCAAGACTTCTTTCTCAGCACACTTGAGTCTTTGAACTCCAGCAGAAGCTGGAGTGCAGACAGGGAGAAGGGAAAGGAACAATCCTTCCTGACCAAGAGCTGCATCTACCCTCTCCGGAAATACCTGGAAGCTGGTGTAGGGGCACAGCCTCTGACGGATGTGTTAGAAGCAACAGGTCAGAGGGGTAAGGTGGAAGGGCTGAGGGCGTAGGGGAAGGAGGAAGTAGGCTCTTTAGCTAGCTTCAGAAAAACTTGTTGAAATTCCTAATATGACCCTAGTCCCATCACTGGCCACCAAGCCATTCTACTTTCCTTATCGTATACAAGCATGATCCATCCTATCTTCACTCAATGCTCCAAATCTGACCCAGGCTGCATTCCAAGGACACTCAGGTGGTGTGTGCCTGATGTTGTTGTTAGGTGCCGATGAGTCGCCTGCGACTCATTTCAACACTATGCACAACAGCTCTGGACCTTGCTCTATCCTGGGCATGTGTCTGATAGTCATCATAAATGCAAGGTCACTGGTGCCTAGTAGCAGATCTAGTCTGGAGTGGAAGATACATGGCAGTTTGGCAAGACCAGAGGCAAGAAGCTGGCCTGGTCCAGGAGTCTTTAGCTTTTTGTTGTACCACCCCTCCTTGTCCCACTGCGGTGGGTACTCACCTGGAAGAAAACCCATTCCAAAATCGTAGCCCTTGGCATCAATTCTCTAGTAGCCCAGTTTACTTACTTGAGAATGAGCTGCCCCTGAACCCCAAGTTCTTAGGGCTTCAGGTTGTTGGACCCCCAGTGGGCAGGACTGCTCAGTACTGAAGTCCCCTTTGAGGTGAACACAGGTTTTATTGTCCAGTGGACCTCAGAAGTGCAACTAAGGTAGCCCAGGAAAGGTTTAGGGGTATATTATGAATTGGCTTTTGTTCCCCAAAATATGTATTATAAATCCTGGCCTCTGTGCATGTGCTTATAATCTCATTTGGGAATGGTTTATCTTTGTTTTGGGCAAGATTGGTATAGGGTATAATATTTTCTTTGAGTTAGTATCTTTTTTTTGTGTGTGTGTGTGTGTGTGTGTGTGTGCGTGTACCGTCAAATCAGATCTGACTCGTACAGGAGGAGATTGTCCCTCCTTTTCCCGGCAGAGCATCTGGTGGATTTGAACCGTGTGCCTTTGGGATTGTAGTTGCAGCTCCTTGCCACTAGGCCACCAGAGCTCCCCTTGTATCTTTTGAGATATAAAAGAGATTTAAACAACCAGGCAAGTTAAAGTTGGGGTAAGATAGATGCCAAGTTACATGGAGTTCTCCAGGGGACACTGAGCCCACACTGAAAGGAGACAAGGATCTTCCAGAACCAACAGAAATCCTTCCCCTAGATCTGGTTCTCAGAATTTAAGACTTCTAGTCTCCTAAACTATGAGGAAAGAGATGTTTATTAAAGCCACCTACCTGTGGCATCTCTATGATAGCAGCACTGATGACTAGAACTGAGTGGGAGCTGAGCCCTAGGGATGGTCTACCAGAAGCTCACATACTCTCTCTTTTCAGAGGCTCCGGGTTTTAAGCAGCCCCCAGCCTGGATCTTCTGTGGGATCTTGGCTTCTGCAGTGGTCATTGTGGGAGCAACAGGCACCTACCTATGGAAGCACTGGAAGAAAGTCCGGACAACAGGTATGGTGGGAATTTTAGAGGTGACCACGGCCTCTTTCCCTTGAAGGCTGAGGGCTCAAAGAAGCAATTTAAAGACTACATGAGAGAGAATATGAAAAGGAGAGAAAGTAGATTAGGGTCTCTTGTTTCCTGTTTTCCTTTGATCTGGGCTGCCTCCTCATTGGCACATTACACACACAGCACATACACACCACACATGCACAGAAACACACAGTCTCCGTGAGAAGGTCTACCTTCTGTTTCTCCACTGGTATGTTTCTAGAAAGTTCCCAAGTACTGAAAACCAAATCAAAACTGGGCTCTCAGACATTTCCACAGGTCTTGATTGAAATTTAAGGAAGGAACCTGCAGAGTTCTGAGGAACTCTGCTTGGAGGTGACATACAGGAAAAACCTCCACCAATGTCTCACTGAGTCTCTTCCCTCCTACTCCTCTGGTCCCAATTTCTCTTCACAGGTATGCAGAGAGAAGTCTTCATTCCCATGTCAAGTGAGTAGATGGGAAAGCATGTGGAAATGGGCCCTAGTTTTATGGCTGATTTGGAAGGAAATTTAGAATTCATTGAGTACAGTTCCTTTTTATAGATGAGAAAACTGATTCTACACAAGCGAGGCACCATTAGCTGGGGTATTCAGAGCCGTACGCTAGTTTGTTCCTAACTACTTTTAGCTTCACCACCCTCACCCCTTAACCTCTTCATCTCCCCACTGACCACAGTAGAGAGCTGACACCACTATTTTTCCCCCCTTAATTTTATGCTGGTTCATTTACAAAGTAAATATATTGTTTTTCATACCTGATCTTTCCCATTTCCTTCACCCTCCCCCCTCCACCAATCAAATTGTGTGACCCTGTGATTAATCCCTCCCACCCTCACCCATCCTCACACCTCTGCTTTCACCCTTTTCTTCCTTGGATCCTCATACTTGTTCTACAATAATGTTCTTATACAGTATTTGTCCTCATGGGACTGAATTAGTTCACTTAGCATAATGCTCTCCAGTCCCTTCCAGGTTAGGTAGTAATTTACAAAATCATTGCTCCTGCGTCCTGCACAGTATTCCATCATGTGAATGTACCATAATTTCTCAATCCATTTGATTGTGGTTGGACATGACTGACACCACTATTTGACATTAAAAGAAAAATTAAAATGTCTGAGCCTGGAGAAAGATCTTGAGTTACAGGCCTAGTGGGGTGGTCAGAGGGTCAGTTGTTGAGAAGAGGGAGGCCAGTTTCCTTGAGCAGTGGGTATGTGTAAATTGAGGTGGAGGGGGGTAACTCTCAAGGGAGGCAAGGCCTGAACCTTTCTATGCTCAGCTTTTCTTTCCTCTGCCTTCAGATTGACAGAAACCAGTGGATTCCTCCACCCTTTGTAGCAGAAGTCTCCATTGGTCCCCATCATCGTTTGATTGTTTGCTTAACCAGTCAGCACCCTCATCCCTACTGGGGAGCAGCTGGCTGATAGCAGGAACATCCTTGCAGCCCAATCTGTGGGCCCACCCAGCCACACCTTCGGAGGAGAAGGAGATCACCCCCTACCATCCCTGTGTTTCCTGGCAGTGTTGTACAACCAGATATATTTGTCTGTGAAGGAATTCTGGTGGTCTAGTGGATAGGAGTTCTGGTGACCTGATGGTAAGGAGTTGCACTGCCAAATCGAAGCATTGCAGTTTGCATCTACCATCTGCTCTGTGGCAGAGAGATGAGTAGTCTTCGGAGCAATTTAATGTCTCAGAAAACACAATGGAGGGGTCAGCTCTGAGTCTGTTCTGATTGGACAGCAGTGAGTTGCTGTGAAGGGTCTTGACATGGTAATAAAAGTATATGTGGCAACTTTGTGAGGGTCCTCTTAAATTGACTTGATGTTTCTCTTTGATTCCTTAAGACTCAAAGGAATCAAGGAGGCGTCTCCTATTTCCTTTCAAGGAGGAAGGTCTGTCCCTTTAGGATCTAACAGTCTAATAACTCTATCATTTTACCTTAAAAAAGAAAAATTTTCAAGGCACCAAGTCTGATGACGCAGCCCTGTTTCCCATCTCCCTCAAGAGCAACAAACAACATTGACTCTGAGTGAACTGGCCTTAGCAGAAGTGAACGGACCTACCCTAATAGGTCTCATCACATAGGGTGGTTATGATGGCACCTAGCCACAACAGGAGATGGGCCTTTTGTTCACTTGAAGCTTTTCATGAGGGCCCAGCTAGACCTCTAGACAAATTCAGCTGGGTCCAGAGAACTATGTGACCTCAAGTTTTCCTTTCAGATGTGCTCCTTGCCCAAGCAGAAACCTACAACACAAATTGTAAAAAAAAAAAGAGAGAGAGGGTAATGTTGCTTGGGGAAGTTGGGGAAGGTGAGTCACTGAGAAAGCAGAGCTGAAGGAGTGAAGGGTTTGGGGAGCCTTGAGGGTGGTACACAGAGGGGCACTGAGAACTTTGTATTTTAGCCATGTCTTGGACCAACTCCTGCCCATCCCCCTAGAAGCTGCATCTTGGCAGACAGCAGAGAGCTGCATAACAAAGATACCTTGATTCTGTTCTGTTGGGTGGGGAGCTGGTGTTGCCCCTCCAGTTCCAAAGCCTGACTCTTCACCCCCACCTCCACCCCCCACCCCCGTCAGGCCCTTAATCTACCTGACTTTTGGGGTGGTGAGTGATTTAAAGGTAAACACAGCTCTACCTCCAACCGTTTTAGCTCTTCATGTACTTATGGAAGTGTTGAAACACATGCATTTGGTTAGTGGCAAGTATACAGAGCATGTGAGCAGGGGCAGTTTGGTAACTCATTGGAAACAAACAGGGTCAAACAGAGGGATATTACTACCCAGGTGAAAATGGCTGGTTCCCTGGACATAGAAGAGCGCCACCAGGACACCCCACCCCTCCAAAAACAGGCATTGAACCACTTCACCCCTGCAAACAACTACAGACAGGGCCAAGGCTGGAGTGGAGATGAAGTGATACCTTCACAGGGGGATTGTCCCCAGACTGAGGCTTCCACCTCCAAATGATGGGCACAGTGGTCTAGACCTTCCCAGAGCCCCTAGTTCACCCCAAGGTCTCCATTTACAGCAGGTTTAAGGGGCAGACAGACAAACCTCATCCCTTGCAGACTAGCATAGGGAGGGCTATTCTCTTGCAAAAAGCTTCAGACACTTAATGAGGCCAGCAGTTGAACCTTGGGTGTATCAGGCCAAGGCCCCAAAAATCAGAGCCTGAGGGAGCACTTAGGACAGGACTCCAGCGATTCCACCTCAAGTCACTCCCTATCTCCTCAGCACCTTTTCATCAGATCCCCAAAATGAAGCACATCCTGTGGCTTAGAGGTGGGGGAAGGGTGTGTCAAGAGGCCAGACACCCGAGTACGATGGATGGGGGAGCAGGATACCGGGGTCCTGGCAGGAGGCCCCTAGAACCTGTCTGAGGAGCCTTAGTCTTTGAGGGAGACTTAGGTAGGGGGTTGCTGGAGCAGCATTTAGCGGCTGTGAGGGGGTTGGGGCTGGAGGGCTGAGGGGAGCAGGAAGTTGTCCCCAGGGGAGCCATCTAGGCCCATTCAAGAGTTGAGCACTTGTTTAGGGTTAGAGCTGCCCCCTCTGGGGACTAGGATTGTCCAGCCTATGCCATTGTCCTGCCCCCTTCCCCCCTGTCACTTCCAGGCTGCTTTGAACCCGAAGTCAGATATTTTCTTCTTCCCCCTCCTACCTTGACTTTCCCCACCCAAGACTTAGGACTGGAGGCCTGGTTTAGGAAGGTGGGGGAGGGCCTGCATTCTTAGATCCTCAGGTCCCTGAAGTAGGGCTTTGAGGACCCCGATACTCTTGTCCCACTGTGTTGGGGGATGGGCATAATGGTGGCGTGAAGGAGTGAGGAGTGTTTTTGTCTTCTGTCAGAACTAAGATTGGCAAACTGGCCCAGTCAGTTCAGAGTCTTATCCTGGAGAAGAGGTCCCATTCCATAGTCTGTTAGGTGAGGAGACTTTGTGGACGGGTGTGGGAGGTAGGGGATAAAGGGGACCCTTGGTATAGAATGAGAGCTGTACCAGTCTGCCCCTGCTGGTGAATTTAGCAGGCTGGGCAGATGCTCTTTGGAGGCAAGGATGGTGAGAGTTCTCCTATAGATTGGATGAGGTAGTCATATTGTTAGGATGGGTAGACTTTGGAAAAAGACGTTATACTAGAACCCTTAACAAGATGAACTGATGCAATGACTGTAATAATGAGTTTGAGCATGAGGTCATGAGGATGGCAGAGGATAGTGCAAAGTTTTGATCTATTGTTTATAGGATTGATCTGTTCATAGGTCGCTATGAGTCACGGTTGACCTGAGGGGGCACATAGCAGATTTGAAGCTTCAGGCGAGTAAAGTGGGTGGGAATGCCTGGGTTTCTGGGTAGGGGGCAGCTGGTTAGTGTACAATGAATTATATGTACACTATTTATAGACACAGCAGTACGTGGCACATATAGGTTCATTGAGTTATTATTGTCTGAAGAGCTCAAAGAGTGGCTGAGTCAAAGTGAGGGGATGATGCCAGGGTTCATGGAGAATGTGAAAGATCACAGGCCTGAGGTGTGCAAGGCTGGGCACCTTGTGGACAATTGGCAGTGAAGGCGCCCAAAGAAAACTTGCAATGAGGACCCTGGAAACTGCAGACTTCTAGTGGGACCTCCCAGGGTTACTTCGTCTACAAAGTCTACTGCCACCAACAGGCCAACACTTTCCGCCTCAGTTTCTCCCACTCCCTCTCCCCCACCCATCCAGAGGGCGGGGCCAGAGGTCAAGGCTGGTGGGTGGGATAGGGGAGAGAGATCTGGAGCAGTCCCTCCCAGAGCCCTCTGTTCCTGAGGCCCCCGGCTTGGGGTGCCTTCCTTCTCCATGGCAGGATCCCTGACTGCCGACCTTGCCTTTTCGCCCCCACCAGGAGGTGGAGATGAAGGGCCAGGAGGGCCTGGGCCAGACTCAGGCTGGGCTGACCCCCGCGCCTGGCTGAGCTTCCAGGGTGCCTCAGGTGGGCCAGGAATCGGACCAGGTGCTGAGTTCTGGGGCATTCCTGCGTGCCCCTTGCCCTACGATTTCTATGGAGGCATGGCATACTGTGGACCTCAGGTTGGCTTGGGGCCTCTGCCCCAAGGTGGCCCTGAGACTCCGCGTCCGGAGAGTGAGGCGGGCGCTGGAGTGGAGAGCAGCTCCGAGAGGGCCTCCCCGGAGCCCAATGCTGCTCCGCCTTCTGCCAAAGTGGACAAGGAGAAGCCGAATGAGGTCGAAGACGAGGTGAGTGATTCCTGGGCCTGGAACCCAGAGGGGGAATAGGTCAGGGTGCACCATCCCGGGCAGGCGGGTGTGTGGCTACTCTAGACAGGGTCAAGGTGGGGATTAGAAACTGGAATTCAGAGAGAATCCAAGCAAGATGTGGGCAAATCGGGAGCGAGTGTAGTGTGGGCCTAGGTCTTTGTCAAAAAGTCCTTTTGTATTGCCTAGACACAGCCAGGATCAAATTGCTCATTTCTAGCCCAGTCTTGGACGGAGGTTGGGGTTTGAACTTCTTGTCCGCACCATTAACCCTTCTTGAATACTTTATCCTATCAAACTCTTGATCTATACCCTTAGGGTTAATTAAGCACAGCCTGAGGGCAAGAACCAGTGAATGTTCTTATCTCGGTCTAATTGTTCCTGAAGGTCTAGGGTGTGACTGAAGTCTTGCTTGGTTTACACCTCGAGTCAAATTTTGAGGTCCCTTTACTGCTGCTGGTACAACGGTTAAATATTTGTAGCTGCTGCCCCAAAGGCCAGAGATTCGACTCCACCGGCATCTCTGAGAGAAAAGACCAGGCTGGCTGCTTTTGTAAAGGTTACAGTCCTGGAAACTGGGGCAGATCGCAACAGCTATCTTTTGCCTTTGGGCCCAGTGAGTCACCATTATTCCAGGTGCAACGCCTTAGAGGCTCCTTGTAGAATACTGAAAATGACTGCTTTTGATCAATTCCATACATTAATAAGGGGGGAACCTCCAGAAGATGCCATCTCTAAGCCATTCACAAATGGGGGGCTTGCTGAAGGATTAAAGACTTCAGCCCCGCCGAGGCTATTAAAGATGGATCTTTAATAGACAAGTAAGTGTAAGCAATTAGAGATCCAGGACTAAGCTTTTAGGCCCAACTGAAGGAGGTGTGAGAATGGTTTCAGCCGAGACAGTAGCCGCAGACTCCTTGCAGGAGGTGACTGCTGAGCCTTGAATAATAATGGCTGCCAATTGTGGGCTACTTCCTAAGTGCCTGACTGTGTGCCCAGCTTATACATCATTATCTCATTAGCCATCACAAAATCTCCTAGGGAGCTTATTTCACAGGTTTTAGCTGCTAAGAGGGAAAGCAAGGGATTGAACAGGGATTTACCAAACTCATTCAACAAACTTGCACCCAAATAAGGTTTGGGAAAACTGAGGCTGCCCTTTGTAGAACAGTCGTTGATCAGGCAGGGGCAGGTGTTGGCAATGGAAATAGACTTTATTTGTAGACTCTTGAAAGCCTTCTGTTAAGGCCACCAAGGTTTTCCCTCTACACTAGCCCTTGTACCCTGAAACTGAGTCCTCCGACCTCCTGCTTTCTTCCTTTACCTTTCCCTAGTTTCATCCACTCTCAACAACTGCCATTTATACGTAAATGAAGGCGCCAAGGTGGAAAAGTGCTTAACTCCTCCCCTAAAGCCTTGGAAACCCTATGGGCAGTGGTTCAAACATGGAAGACTGCTCCATTTTCTGTCACCAGCCAGCTATCACTCATGCCTAAGGGCTAGACAAATCTGTTTTCTATTCCTTTCACATCTTGGAGACAGACCGTGGTCCTTTGCTGTTAGTTGCTGGCTCCAACTCACAGAAATTCCAGTCTCTGCGATGCTATGTTGTTGCAGCCATTCTCTCTCAAAGTCTTCTAAAGAGCATTCCAGCTGCACTTCTGTGCACTGTGCCTGCCAGTTGGCCTCAACCTGCAAATCCTACATCCACTCCACTGGAAGTGGAAACATCTGTTTAAAGCATCTGAATGCATCCTCAATCAGTTACTTCTAGCATCCTTATCCCAGTCCCATCACCTTTACCCAGTCTATTTGACTGTACCTATGTGATCCTTCCTTCCAATCTAGTGCCAGTATATCAACCTACTGATCTATATAAAATGTAGGCATTAATATTTTTGCTGAGTAATAATAATTAATAACTGAGCAATAAGATAGTAGCAAGTTGTACCTACAGGATGTCTTGCTTCTTCTCTTGGACCTCATCAGCTTCTATTTGCTTTCTTGTATTCACTGGGCTTTGTCTAAAATACTGTTTAGATAATCTTTTGCACAAATATCCTTTTCCTTGGCCATCCTATTTCTGTTATTCTCTTTGTATTTTTTTCCCCATAGCATTTCTGGCATTCTAACATCCCGAGTAAATTACTTGCCTACTCTATGTTGTGTCATTGAGTTGAAACTGATGCTTAGCTGCCCCTCCAGCGTGTTTTCAGAGGCTGTAAATCACAAGGGAGGAGACTGACCTTGTTCTCCCTCAGAGCAGCTGGTGGATTTGGACCACCTGCCTTTAGGTTGGCAGCCCAACCTCCTTACCCACTATTTCTCTACTCTCAATACTTCTAAACCAGCAATACTCAAGTTAAAAGGTCTTTGAGAGCATTAAATGAGCCAACAGACAGGGATTCCCTTTATAGCCTGAAAGATGTTACGTCCATAGCCAGGGTCTGTCTTACATTCTGCATAGTGCACTACATTTAATAGAAGTACAGATTTCTGGAGGAAGAAAGGATCTCTTGGCATTGAGCCAGTGAAGGGACGCATGATATTTGCATGTGATGTTAGGTGGCAGTTCAGGGAGGCAGAGATACTTCCAGACTATTTCTTGGGGGTGTAGTCAGAAAAAGTACTGAGAAAGGAAATTGGGATAGAAGGGCAGGTGATTTATGTCTTTGTTTTTTCTAAGTTCTCTGGGGTATCCCCCCCCCACCCCCCACCCCTTTCAGGACATCAAAACTCGGCAGAAAGATCTGGAGCAATTTGCTAAACTCCTAAAGCAGAAGAGGATCACCCTGGGGTATACTCAAGCTGATGTGGGGCTCACTCTGGGAGTTCTCTTCGGTGAGTCCACTCAGCATGTCCTGACCTACCAGGAAGTAGGGATGTTTCAAGGGCAGTTTTGTCCCCAGCCATGAAGAAGGGAGATCAGGGAGGGAGGTACTTGGATCCCTAATTGTGTGTGAAGTGTCTTGTGAAGACTGGATGAGGATGGGGCCCTGGGTATTTGTCCTCAGGCTTGGAATGCTGCCTTACCTTGTCTTTCTTGCTATTGGCCTCCCCCAGGGAAGGTGTTTAGCCAAACCACCATCTGTCGCTTCGAGGCTCTGCAGCTTAGTTTCAAGAACATGTGTAAGCTGCAGCCCCTGCTACAGAAGTGGGTTGAGGAGGCAGACAACAATGAAAACCTCCAGGAGGTAAGGGCAAGTGGCTCTGAGCAGGGGCACCTGCCTGCCCAGTCCCATTTTACATCGCTTCTGTTCCTTGCTTGAAGTCCTCTTATGGGACTACATTTGATGGAATGAGGTGTGTAATCCTTCAGTCTAGGAAAAGGCTCTGGGGACACATCAAATTCCTAGTGCCCTATAATCCTTTGGTTTTTGTGCTGTTGTTTAGTTAGTCCAAGGCCTACCCTCCCATCTTCATTTTCATCCCCTCTCCTCTCCACTTGTCCCAGATATGCAAAACGGAGACCCTTCTGCAGCAGGCCCGAAAGAGAAAGCGAACAAGCATTGAGACCCGAGTGAGAGGCAGCCTGGAGAGCCTGTTCCTCCAGTGTCCCAAACCCACCCTGCAGCAGATCAACCACATCGCCCAGCAGCTCGGCCTTGAGAAGGATGTGAGTGCCCCACCAGACTGCTCCAATCCCTACTTCTCTCCAAGCATACCCTCACCCCTTTCTCCTTGCTCTGACTCCTGCCTCTCCACTCTCTAAGCTTTTAGATCCAATTAGCAAGCCAAGCCAGCCCCACTCTTCTGGAACTGAGGGTCTAATATCACTCTCCACTTTGTCCCTACCCTTAGGTGGTCCGCGTGTGGTTCTGTAACCGGCGTCAGAAGGGCAAACGATCTGGTGGTGACTACTCCCAACGAGAGGATTTTGAGCCTGCTGTCTCTCCTTTCCCAGGAGGACCGGTGCCTTTTCCTTTGGCACCAGGACCCCATTTTGGTGGTCCAGGCTATGGAGGCCCTCACTTTACTACTCTGTACTCCCCGGTCCCTTTCCCTGAGGCGGAAGCCTTCCCACCTCTCCAGGTCTCTCCTGTGAGCTCTCCCATGCATTCCAACTGAAGTGCCTGTCCTTCCTAGGAATGGGTGGCAGAGGAAAGGAGAAAATTTGGAAATAGCCATGGTATTTGTACTAGGGCTTCTTGGTTTAAGTTCCTCACTCACTAAGGAATGAAGAAATTGGGGGAAACACCTGAAAGAGGATAGGAGATTGGGGGTAGAGTTCAGTGACGCTGATAATTAATCCTCCATCTTAACTAAAAGAATCTTTGCTTTGTTCTTAAATAAAATACTTGGGACCGAGTAGATAAGAGTACTGTTGTCTTTATTCTACTCTGGTTAGTGAAGATTGAAGGGAGGGGGGCAGATATTCCATGCTAAGGATTAGCTGTAGTCATGCAAACTGCTCTGGAAATTGATTGCTAAAGGTCCCATAGTGGAGTGTTGGGAACTGGCTTTCAAAGCACCATCATGATCTTTGACACTATGGATTATCTAGTCTCCATTTAGTTTTTGCCTGTCCTATCTGTACGTGACTTGCAAAGTCTTTTGTGTTTAAGACTAGATTCTTATCACTAGCTATTTGGTATTGTGCCTGGAGTTATTTCCTCAGTGAAAACCTTGGCTTACGTCTCTGGGGACAAGGTGAGAAGGACATGCAGGTTGGGAAGCCTTTCCCAAGGCTCCCTGGGTGGCACAAACTATATTCCATGCTTCATTATTAACCTAACAGTTAGTGATCTGAACCTACCTGACAGTACCATAGAAGAAAGGTCTGGTGATCAGCTTCCACGGATAACAGCTAAGAAACCCCTGGGGAGCATTTCTGTAATGTGGGTTGGCCATGAGTTGGAACTGACTTAACTGGTAAAAGGTTGTTCCTTGAAGTAGACCTGTGATAGGCTCTTGGTTTGCTATGGGGCACACCAGAGAAAACAAGGCTAAACCTTACCTGAGTTAGCAGGTACACCAGGCTTTCCCTCCCAGTAGCACTGTTAATATGTCCTCCATACAACCACCATAGTGGTCCTATGAACAGAACCAAACCCTGCCCTATAAAAAAAATGAAACTAAATTGTACCATCCTTACAATCTGCCATGTGGGAGCCCATTGCCATTAAGTCAATCCATCTTGTGGATATTTTCTCTGATCTTCCACCTCTTCCAGCATATCTCCCAAGGACTGGCCCCTGCTAGTAAGTAATGTGCCTAAAGTACATGAGATGTAGTTTCACCATCCATTATCTCTAAGGAACAGGAACACCCTGGATGCATTTCCTCCAAGCCAGCTCTTTTTGGCAGTCTACGATTCATACTCTTGGCCAACAGAATTGAAAAGTATTGATTCTTTGGTCATCCTGATTTCATAGCTCAACTTTCAAAATTTCTGCCACTCATCAATTCAAGGAAATCTCAACCACTTTGTCTGGCAGTGGTTCATATTCCCAGATAAACCATCTTTCCTACTAAGAATCTAATTTCCAGAGTTTACTCAGCTAATTCCCAGATCCCCAAGAAAAGTCTTATTAAGGTGGTTTTCTATTTGGTGACAGCAATAGAAAGACCAAGGGGAGGTCACACTGTGGCAGTCACACACACACACACACACCCCCCGCCAGGCTTGCATTCATTCACAGTGCTCGCCACTTTCCTCCCTCATGCTGATGTTCATGGTGAACACCAACGTGCCACACCTACGTGCATGAGCTGCTCTCTAAGCTCACCCAGCAGCTGGAACAGCATTGGCAAGATCGGTGGCATATACCAACCTGCTACGTGGCCTGTTTTCCAAACACCTGCACATCAGCCCCTATAGGGTCTATATCAACTGCTGTGACATGAATGCAGCCAACATGGGCTGGAACAATTCCACTTTCGCCTAAGGGCCACAGTCGCCTGTCTTGGTCTGTAGTGGACAAGAGAAAGAAATTATGCAGGAAAAAAGACCAACGAAATCAAGGCAGGTACTCAAGCATTGCCAAAGATAGGGTTAGCCACAGTGTAGGAGAGTTTGGGGGGCTATGTCCTAGGTTATCCCACAATCAGATGGTGTCACCAAGATATGAATCCTTGTCCATACCTGGGGCTTATGACCTGTCTTCCCATGCATGGTGTCTAGGACACCAAACTACCAATGGATTTCCAACTCACTGGCTTTAAGTGTTTAAAGAAGTAATTTTATTTTGATTTAGGTGAAGGTTAACACAGATTAATTTCCCATTCAATAATGCATACACAAAATTGATCCATGACATTAGTAGCTATAACTTCTTGGAGGCAGTCTCTTTGGCAGGAAAACACGTCTTCTGTCACCTTTGGCCATGAGTGCCTGTTGCAGTCCCTGAATCCATAATCCATGGCAATGGGCCCTTCCCTGGAGTCATTCCCTCCTGAGGAGGGAAGGGAAGAAGGAGGCATTTCTTAGGGTCCATTTGCACCCCACTGTTTAGGCCTCTGGCCTATAGGCCACAGCTGTCCTGTGGTGCCACTGTGTTTGGGCATTAGGGCTCAGATGCTAACACGACACCCTGGGCATTGGAAGTCAGCCTCCCTGGCAGCCTGGATGCTGCAGCCAACACAGGCCACATGGAACCAGGTGTCACAAGCATCACACTGAACCCAGGCCACTGTCTCTTCTTGGGGCAGGCAGCACTGAAGAGCTGCACAGGGCTCCCCACCCCCAAATGCAGGGGGGATCAAAGGGGTGCTCACTGGGTGCTTCCGAGGACGCCCACGACGGTTTCTAGGAAGTTGAGGGGAAGACACAAAAACCAGGGTCACTGAAAACCTAGGAGCCTTGAAATGATCTCTGGATAACCACAGGGTGAACCTGGAAACACTTTGGGACCCTGTACGATGAATCTAGATATAAACTAGTAAGATGTCTGTAATGTGAACCAGGAAATGTCCTTTAAATCTGTAGGATAGACTTAGAAAACTAGTACAATGTCTGTAATGTGAACCTAGGAATTGTCCTTAAAATCTGTAGGATAGGCTTCTTGTAAACCTGTAAGATACTGCCTGGAAATTTCCCATTCTTAGGCACTAGAAGAATTGGGTTGAAGATGTCTGAAGATCCTGTGCTGATATGTCCACTCTTTTATAACCACTGCCCACTGCAGAGGATTCCCGATTGGCCGAGTGTATAATGTATTAGGGTGCTAACCAAAGAGTCACCAGTTTAAATCCACCAGCTGCTCCAAGGCAGAGAGATGGGCAGTCTCCTCTCTATGTTTTACAGCCTCAGAAGTCTGATGGAAGGTCAATACTGGAACTGACTCAAAGGCAGCAGGTGTCTCCACTTGAGAGCTCTAGGGGTGTGGTTTGATATGTGTTGGGCCCCTAACAAAGGTTGGAGGTTTGAATCCAACAGCTGCTATGCAGGAGAAAAAAGAGATGTTCTGCTCTCATTAAGACTTACAGCCTGGAAACCCAATGGAGGACTGGAATCAACTCGATAGGAGGGTAGTAGGTTCAGTTTTAGCCCTCATCTCATCTAACTCTTGCTTTTTGCCCTCTACATGTTTTTCAGGTCAGTAGGTCACATTGATTTTATTCCATCTCTGCCCACCTTTCTCTATCCCCACCCCTAAGCATAAGCCTCCTCAGGGATAGAGGCTCTGTAATAGACAGTGAAGAGAAGGAGGGCTTTGCACTTACCCACTGGGTGTCAGTGGAGCTTTCTCTCCTCGGAGTCTCTTCCTAGGCTCCATGAGGATGGGTGGGGGGCTCTCAGGAGGTCCCCTCTCGTCATCCAGTTCTGCCAACACTCGGTGAGCAGATTTCCTCCGGTTTCTGGGGGGTGGGGGTGGGGCAGGGGGTGGTCCCCACTTCGCCAGGGGGAGTGGAAAGGGCCAGGCCCTGGGGCCCACCCCCACCTCGGGAGAAGGTAAAGGGCTGAGGCTGGAGCTTGCTGAGGCTGCCGATGGAGTTGAGAATCAGTGTGGCCTTTGGGGTGAAGGAGAGAGTGCTAAGGGGCCGTTGTGGAGCCCCCTGAGAGGGGAGCATGGGCTGAAAACCACCCCCAGCTCCTGCTTCTCCCTGGGACAGCGGGATGGTAATGGCTGCAAATTCCTGAGGCTTGACTCGAACTTGTTGGAACATGAAGTAGAATTCAGAGGGGCTGGTTCCTGGGGACCCTTCAGGGCCAAAGGTCAAGAGATCACCATCACTCAGCTCCAGCCTGTGACCCTTTGGGAGTCGGACATTATTGACTAAGGTTCCTATTGATGAGGCACCAGACAGAAACAGGAGAGGGGAAAAAAAGAGAGAACCAGGGTCAGGAGTGGGGAAATCTAGACCTGTTTGATTTTCTGGGGCCCACCAGGAGGAATATGGCACACTATCATCAAATGCTTCCTTCTTTCATCTAAAACCTTCAGCTGGTGACAGTAGATAAGCTTTATGATCAGGGGAAAACTTTTTTGTCATGTGTGTACTCTTTCTAAGGGCAAATAGAAGGAATGGACCCTTTCAGCTCTCTTGATGTCCAGATCTCAGCTCCAACTCAAAGAACAGTTATTATCTCAGCAAAGCTTAGAAGCCAGAGTTTCTTAACCTGTCTGCCTTATTTTCCTTGTCTGAAATGAGGATCGATATTAATGCCTGCCTACACTTAATATATTTAGAACATTCTGGCTCATAGCAAGTCCTAAACGAATATTGACTGCTATAATTAGCTAGTCCCCACAACTACCCATGCAGGATAAGTCTTAATACTAGTTACATTTTACCTAAAAGGAAACTAAGACTCAGAGAGGGAGGTGAAATGATAGGCCTGATTATTCACCAGAAGCCAGTGGCAGGCTGATCTTCTGAAACTGAGACTAGTACTGCCTTGGAGTCAGGGAGAAGTATATATATATATATACACACACACACACACACACATATATATATCATTAAAATGTGAGTCAACCTCTTAACTAGTGTGTATATATATATATACACACATACACACACACGTCATTAAAATATGAGTCAACCTCTTAACTACCCTAAGATGGAAACAAGGTGGCTCAGCAAACCTGGAAACGTGGCCAAGTCTGAGTCTGGCCCCTTAGTGGCCATAAATAGACCTCCATTATACCCCTTCTGATGCCCAGGCCCGGTTAGATTTCTAAGTCCTTTGTATGAACTAGTGAGGACCATGAAGGGCCAGCCCTACAAATAGCTCTGACACTACACTTCTTGTGGGAAGATAGTCGGGACAACTAACTCCACTCAACTAGATGGAGAGTTTGGAATCAGGTGGGATCCCCAGGGAGTCTCTTAGTTATCTCAGCCTGGATCTGGGACTGCCCAGGGGCAAGGCTGCCCTGCTCACTGCTCACCTTGGCTGCTGTGATCCTCCAGGCTGACCTTCCAGTCATCACCCTGGCGCTCAGCGTGCAGCTCCGCATGCACCCCAGAAATAAGGCCAGGCTCCCGCTGGGGCCGCAGGGCCACATCACATAGGTCGGCCCTGCGGCCCAAGCGGTAGGTACAGCCAGCCCCAGAGGGAGGGTGGAAAGTATAGAGATCACCGCCCCTACCTCCCCCTATGCGCAGCAGCTGGAAACAAGGCAGCATAGGCAGTGCCTCTCTGTACCGACCTTCCACTTCAGGAAGACATAATTTTCCCTACTCCTTGGGCCATAAGCCTGGTCCAAGTTCTCAGTGTGATGCAAATTTGGGTTGTACTTTGTACAATTTCAATTTGAAGCAATTTGTAGGCCAATTTTAGGGTATAAGGGGTCTAAGCATGCAATGCAAAACTAGCTGTCCAGCAGCTTTGCAACTGAAAAATTCAGGAAAGGTCCTCGATGCAATGGCAAAACTGGAACAGGCCCTCACACTGCAGTTGAACCGGAATCTCAGGCCGCAAAATATTCGGGACTCCTCAGATCTGTGCAAAACAACGATACATGCATTGCTGAGGAAATGCAGAGCGGGTAGGGACGAGGCTTGCTTTTGTGCAACAGAACGCAACGCCTCAGTGTAATATGGAAAAAATTCGCTTCTTCTGATAAACCTGCTTAAGCAAATGGAATACCCCTTCTGCGCACTCGGCACCCCGCTTTTCTGGCCAGTCTTCACTCGTAACTCATTTGGAATCATTTGGGCAATGAACCCATCGTCACATCCCAAAAAGGCTCCTAAATTTTCCACTAAAGCAAATCTAAACTCCTGCTTCCTAACTTCCCCAGTGGGACGAAATAGCGGAAGGAGCTCCCCGCAACCATGCAAAACAAACCCAGCTCTTTCTCTCCCGTTTCCAACCCGGATTCGAATCTACCCACGCAGTGCAATCTTGGAATGGTTTTCTTTCCAGTCCGTGTGGTCTTGTGAGGTGGTAGTCCTGGGACCCTTCAGACTCCTCTGCTCAGGAGGACTCCTACAGCAGTTGTTTGACAGAAAGATGCCCAAACCAGGAAGGGCGGGGCCTCCGTGCGCGGGCCCGCGCGACCCGAACTTCGGAATTCCCGGGTCTGCTTCGCGCCGAAGGAGCCTGTCCCCATATCGTCCCTGATTCGACAGCTCACTTGCCCTTGCTCCGTTCCATTGGGCAGCGCCGTGAAATGAGTTTCTGGATTCCCGCCTTCAATCTTTTCTGATTGGCTCTTAAGCTTTCCCGGGTTCCCGGAGTTGGGAGGAGTCGCAAGGGCGCGGAGGTCTTCAGGCACTTTAATTGGTCCTAGTGGTAGCCGGTCAGCGCCTGCGTGCATTTGTATGTTTTTCTCCCTTTCTTTTTTTTTTTTTTCTTTTCCTTTTTTTCTCCCTTTCTCTGTCTAAACAAATCTCTGTCCCGAGTGTTTTTCCCCTTTCCCCTTCTCCCTTCCGGTATGAAGTCGAGCTTTGGAGCTACCCCGCCAACCCTCCCGCTGTGCGCAGGCGCAGTCAGAGGCCACAGCCTGAGTCCTCGAGCCTGGCGGGGGGTGGGGCCTAAGGGCTGAAGGGGGGCCCCGTGCTGGGTAAGGGGCGTCGAGAAGAGTCAGTTGGGGGCGGGAAAGGCTCAGAAGGGGATCAGGGATGGATTTAGGAAGTGTATAAGGGATAAAGGTGAAGGGGCCGGATGAGGCAATCAGCACCGATTTAGAGGCCAGGGTGACGGCCCAGGGGGTCAGGAGAGAGCCAAGGTTGGGGGCGGGGAGTGGGTAAGAACTGAGAATTGTTTGGACATCATCAAGGAGATAAGTTAGGAGATGAGGGTGATCGTGAAGAGCCAGGCTAATTCCTTCAGGATAAAACTAGATTAAGATTTAGGGAGATGACGCTAGGAATCATTCACCATAAAGGAAAAAGATGAGTTGTGGTAGGATGGTGGGGAAATGATGTTGAGTAGCCTGCCCTGCTCTAGGACGCTGGAGAAGGGAGAGTGGGCAACAAAAATGGAAAGAACAGTGGAAAAAATTGAGAGGAAAGTCACAGGGATAGTTCGGATTAGATGGCAGAAAACTGGCCTTTCTACCTAGCAATCTAGGGCCACTGTATTCCCAGGAAGCCTGGAGAGGGTCACCCCACAGGTGGCCTTGTTCACCTGGGACCAGGCTTTGGGCAGGTACTGTTGTAGGAAAGGACTCAGGAGTCATGGCTTGGTGGTGTCTGGATGGGCTTCCCCAAGGCCTAGCTGAGCCATGGAGAGAACTCTGGAGATGGGATTCGCAGCCCTTGGACTCCCTTCCCATGGTGCACAGGACCACTAGGAACTATAGAAACTTAAAGCAAAGGGTAAAAGTACTACCTAGAATCCTAAAACTACAAATAGAACTTAAGAGCATCTTTCCTTAGCTTAGCTTTCACAGTAAATTTTCTCCATCTATGGTTATTGCCAGACGGAGCTCTTTTGGCTTGGTGGTAAGGAGTTGTGCTGCCAGTCCAAAGGCTCATGGTGGTTTTAGTCCCACAGTTGTGGTGCAGGAGAAAGGCCATCTCTTGCGATTTACTCCCTCTGAAAACCTACTGGAGGGTCAGCTATGAGTTAGTTCCAACTCAATGGTACATAACAACCACAAGAACATGGTTATTAAAAAAAAAACACATGGTTATTGCCAGAGTACTGTCAGGACCTTGGTTGGGACAACCAAGTAGTCTTGGGACATCTTTTAGGAAATGGAGCTGAGAGTAGAATGGACTTGGCTGCTATTTAGGGTGTATGACTTCTTTTTACTTGAGTCATTTTCTTTGGAGGTAGGCCTGAGAATTTAATTGGGACGCCCTTGTTTGTCAAATTGTCCAGGGGGACATGGACAACTGGAGACAGAATCTAGAACCTTCAACACGTGTGGAGATGTTGCGACCTTCAGGTCAGTGGGACCAGGCAGGGGGCTGCTGATCATCTCTCCCTCAGAAACTGATCCTTATGTGTTCTTACGATTCCTCAGGTTCCACTCGGTTAATTCCGCCATCCCATTTCCAAGCTCGATCCTTTCCAACTCTTCCAAGAATGGCTCCCCCCTGGGTTGCAGACATTCCTGTGGTCCAGTCCATAGCCCAGCAAGATGTTTCAGAGAGGCGACTAGACGATTTGCGTCCTCCAGTGACCTTCTGGGAATGGGATGCTTCTGGTGATGGACAGGAGCCAGGGCGGAGAGTCAGGTAGGGATTCCATCATCACCATTTCCATAGGCTTACTTGCCATTGACTGTTCATCAGCATAGATCTTTTATGCTGCTTAAGCTCTTAGTTTCATAATCTGTTCTTTTTTAGAAGCTCTGGTGGCATCGTCTGAAGCATGTTGTGCTGTTAACCATAATTTGCTCATATTTACATACACAATTATTGTGTACCTGCAAAACATAATAATAAGGCAGTGTAGCTGCACTGGCAAGAGGCTACATCCTGGTACTAAGGAATTGAAAATCATAGGGGAGGAGATAGACTGATAACAGCTGATCCTAATAAGCATGATGTGCAGACCAGGGCTGTAAGCTCATACTGAAGTGGTAAAAGAGCCATGGTGGTGCTGTGATTTGAGCTGCTAATGGAAAGGTTGGCACTTCAAACTTAGCTAATGGCTTCTCAGAAGAAAGACTACAGATCTGTTTCCAAAAAGATTTACAACCTTGCAAACAGCTCTGTCATACAAGGCTGGGGGTTTTTTTACCTGTAAAAATTCCTGATGATTTCATGTATATTTTCCCCCATGACACTGGAATGCCGTTCTACCATTTTGGTCTGGAGTGAGCTTACACATGAGCTCACCACAGACTCCATAAAGAGGAAGGAACTTGAAGAAAAGAAGGGGAAGTCCTGGACTAGGGTGTCAGGAGACAAAGATGCTTTCATGCTAGTTTGGCTACGAACTGGTAGACCATTTCCCAGTCACTTAATCTCTAGGGCACCTCTGAAAAATCAACTTTGGTGGGGAAGCTGTGCTCAGAGCCTGGTTAGTAAATTAGTTTAAACGTCACACCATTGCAGTAGACTGTACATTCCCCAAGCATAGAGACTATATAATTTATGAACGTACAGTACTGTCCCTTAGACACCTACTATAGTATACTGAACACTCAAATAATGTTTGCAACTAACCCCTGACCTCACCCTGTTGATATTAGAAATTCATGATCCCTGTTCTGCTGTTTCTGCAAACTTTTTTCCCTTTCTCCCAATGGAAGTTTGAAGTGTTCAGTGAACATCTCCAGACTGAGAATATGTGTCCTAAGGTAGATTCCTCACACTACTCCCTGTACCTCTTTATTTCCCCTTAATGTTCATTTGATGTTTAATGTGTTTCTATATGGTGCTCTCTGGGTGAATGTTGGGGAGCTCTGATGGCCTAGTGGGTAAGGAACTGGGCTGCTAATCCAAAGACAGGTAGTTCAAATCCATTAGTTTGCTCCTTGGGATAAAGATGAGCAGTCACCTACCATGCAGTTTACAGCCCCTGAAAACCCACTGGAGGATCAGCAATAAATTGGTTTCAATTTGACAGCAGTGAGTTTGAGGTTATTTTTTTATTAATATTATTATTTTTTTTTAATTTTGGAAAGGGAGAGGCATAGTATTTGAGTTTTTGTTGTTTGGATTTTTTTTTCTTAAAAAATTTATGTTGGTTTGCTTACAGAGTTCGTGTATGTTGTGTTTCACACTATCCTTTATTCACATTGTGTTTCATACAATCATTCCCATTCATTATGTTTTATAAAATTAATCACCACTGACTCTATGCTTGTCTTTCCATATCCCTGCCTAATCTTCCCATTTTCTTTATCCCCCTCCCTCCACCCAGAGTTTGAAGTTTGTTTGTTTGTTTTAAGTTTTATTTTATATTGGTTTGCTTACAATGTTTGTATACATTATACATTGTGTTTCACAGAATTTGAGTTTTTTTGAGGTATATGTTGCATTACCCAGCTAACCTTTAGGTCCTATGAGCCCAGTCAATGGACTTACTATGCTTAGACCTTTGATGAGGGACAATGGAGATGTAAATGTAGAAATCCCTGAATAGTATTGCTCCTCTCTTTTCTGTAGAGGTTCCATGGTCCATCTCCATGCCCCCCCATCCCCACGGGGGGACAAAGAAATCTCCTCCTCCTGCTGTCTCCTCTGTTTTTGAATGGAAACAGAGAGGCCCAGGTCTCTGTATCCACCCTCTAGGGCCAGAAGCACATCTTCACTTCTGTGAACCTGTCTTTGAAGGTCTGTGAAGGGGTCTCAGGCCCTGACCCAGCAGGCCGAGGTGATCTCTCGGCAGCTGCAGGAGCTGCGACAGCTTGAGGAGGAGGTCCGGCTCCTTCGGGAGACCTCACGGCAGCAGAAGCTGAGGCTGGAGACCCAGGCCATGGAGCTAGAGGCCCTAGCAAGGGCTGAAAAAGCTGGCCAAGCCGAGGCTGAGGGCCTGCGGGCAGCCCTCGCTGCTGCTGAGGCCATTCGGAAGAACCTGGAAGAGGGGAGCCAACAGGAACTGGAAGAAGTTAAGAGGCTGCACCAGGAGCAGGTGAGTGCTGGGGTGGGAAGGCCTTCCCATGCATCTGTGAGCAGAGGGGTGGTGAGGTCTTTGATAAAGGAGAAAAATCAGGTGACCGAGAAAGGAAGACCTGGAAAAGATTAGAAACTAAATATTTTGGTCATATTTAGTTTCTAGTCTTTTCCAGGAATTCAAATGATTTCCCATTGCTTGAGACACTTTTTCCTTTCTCAAGATTTTTATAGTTTGCCTTCTTGCTTCACTCTGGGACTCATTTTTATCTGAGCAGTGCTGTGGGGAAGAGTGAGAAGGTGGAAGTGGGGCCTTGTGCGGACTGTGAGAGTCAGTCTTGGTCACCAGTGCTTCCTCTTGGCTACTCTTGACATGGGAGCTCAGGAATCTAGGGAACAAAACAGCCTCAGATCTGCCGTTACAGATAAGCTTATAGTAGAATAGGGGAAACACTTGATTTCATTAATTACAAAAATGGGTAAGGGATCCTTAGTCTAACTGGGGAGGCTAGGGAAGGCCTGCTATTATGAATTTAATTATGCCTCTCTAAAACTCAGTGGTACATAACAACAGTAGCAACAACAACATAGTATGTGCAGGAGGCCTGGTAGCATAGTTTTTAAGGAATTGCTCTGCTAACCTAGATGTGGTGCCTCTTTGATGGTTCAAATTCATTGCCTCCTCCTCAGGAGAAAGATGGGAAATCTCCTCCAGTGCAGTTTATAGCCGCAGAAACCCACTAGAAGGTTAGCGATGAGATAGTTCCAACTTGACACAGTGAGTGAAAGTAGGTGTTATAAATTCTAACCTCTCTGCCTGAGGTTATAATTTTATTTGGAAATGGGCTTTTTTTAATGTTGATGTGAGGTATATCTTGGGTCAATCTCTTTTGAGATAGAAAAAGAAATTAAACATGTGAGGAGAGAGAGAAGAAGATAGATGACAAGATACATGGATATCTCCAGACTGTGAGACAATAAATTTGTTTATTAAAGACATCTGCTTGTGATACTTCTGTTACAGAAAAACTAGATAACTGAGAGATTACTAGGATGTCAGTCTAACAAATTGATATGTTGAACATTGAAGCCATAAAGATACTGAAACGAAACCTGACTGTATCCCTTTATGACTTTAGAGTGGCTGGTAAGCCATTGAAGGTGCTTAAAAACTCATTAGGAGGTTGTTAGGCAAGAGATGAGGGTGCAGTTAACTAATTATCCGTAAACCTAGTGTTTAGTGTGTGTCTCCAGCACCAAACTGCAAGTTCATGCGTGAGGGCAGGGCCTCACCCACCAGCTTAGCAACAGAAGAGGTGAAGAAGTGATACTATGCTTCCACCGAAGATCAGACAGTAATTGTGATGAATTAGATTTGGGCAGCTAGAGAGAAGGAAGTACCAAGAGCCATCTCTTACCTTGTTATTGCAGTCAGGTTATTTCTTTGAGACTTTTCTCTGTGACTCAGGTCACAGAAAGTGGCAGGGCCAAAGCCAAAGCAGAGGGAAGTAGGGAAGGTACAGAAGTTGAAGTTGCCCAACTGAACCCAGTCTTCTTTCCACAGCTTTCCTGCTTAATGGCAGCTCACCAGGAGGCTCTTTCTAATTTGACCAACAAGGCTGAGGGCTTGGAGAAGTCTTTGAATATCCTGGAAGCCAGGCGGGTAGAGGAAGCTGAGGAATTAGCCTTGTCCCAAAGGGAGACCAAGCAGCTGCAGAAGCAACTGAGGTAGTGGGATGGAGATGGGCTACCCTGGAGGGGTCAGCGTTTCCTGGGAGTGATGGAATTCCAGGATACCGCACTAATGGTGTGCATGTTCCCACCTCAACCCCAGCAAGGCTCAAGAAGACCTGGAAACTCAAGTGACCATGGTTGAGAACCTCAGGGCATATGTGGGGGAACAAGTCCCTTCAGAGGTCCAAAGCCAAGCTTGGGACTTTGAGCGACAGGAGCTTCTGGGAACTATGCAGGTGAGAGCAGGTGCTGGGGTACATCTTTATGTGTGGAGGTGGCGGGTGTGTGTGGTAGGATTTTCAGGTTTATAGACCAGGTCCTGAGGTAGACTGGCTGCCATGGAAACTAGGCCTAGTGAAGGCAAGCAAAAAGGCCCTACCAGAAGTTTCCTTTTCTGCCTGCAGCGCCTGCAGGAGGACCGGGATGTCCTGCACACGACCAGTGAGCTGCTACAGGTGCGTGTGCAGAGTCTCACGTACATCCTTACCTTGCAGGAGGAGGAACTGGCCAGGAAGGTAGGAGTCCTTTTTTCCACACCCTAGGCCCTATACCTTCTGTCCCCAGCCTCACTCCTTTTGTTCGGACTGAATAATTATGCTGTAGAATTTCCCTGGATCATTCCCTGAACTACTATTTCTGCTGTAGCTCCCATTGCTTAAGAGGGCTTGTGTGGGAGAGGGGGTAAAGATGAACAGAAGACAGATGCTGCTCGAGACTTCCACAATCCCTGCTTTCTTCCCACTACAGTTTCAACCTTCAGATTCCCTGGAGCCTGAGGTAACTGAGAAGTTCCAGTCCTTACTGACTTGTTGGCGAGAGAAAGTGTTTGCCCTCATGGTGCAGCTGAAAACCCAGGAGTTGAGCCACAAAGAATATGTAGAGCAGCTGAAGGGACAGGTAACTTAACCCTTTTTCTCCCTATGATTCCCTCCCCTGATCCTGTCACAGCCCTTGCTGTGTAAGGAGAGGATGCCACGTGGGGGTGGCCAAGTCTAACTTCTCCCTGCTCATAAAGGAGGACTGTCCCCATCAATAATATCCAAGCAGCAAATAGATATCTGCTTGGTCAGACACACTACCCGCACCATACTCCTTCCTGCATGTTGTACTACCAATCATTCAGGTCTGATACTCATTGTTGACTCACAGACTTTACTCACAGCTGTGGTACCAAGAGTGGGGATTATTAGGGAAGTAAGTTAGAGAGTGGAGGAGGCAAAGAATATCATGCAGTGTAAGTCCAGGTTTTAGCCCAGCAGTCCCAAGACACAATTCCTCTGTTAGTCCAGGCTCTGGTTTCAGTTCAGCAGTCATCTTTTCCTTCCATCATATGAGAAGAACAGTAAAACCTTTAGTTGTGGCCTTCTTTCAGGGCTCATCTAGTTACACTTTGCCATATTTTCTCCACAACAAATGCTACAGTCTCTCCACCACCATCACCAGGGTCTTGTTCCCCCCCCCCCCCCCCCTCTCTCTCTCTCTCTCTCTCATCCTAGTCCCACAGCTGTTGATGATTTGCAAGACCATGTTTCTACCATTAAGGTAGTAGGAAACCAGAGGGGCTAACATAATGGCTAGAAAAATCGACTTTTAAGCTAATACTGCACTTATACATAATGGGAGAGTGTTCATTAGTGCCCATAAATCTGTTTGGTTATCATCATATATTAAGAATATAGCTCCAAGGAACAGTGGACCAAGTATTTGCCGTCAGGGAGTTTATTTTCTAGGGGAAGCACTTAGTGAGTAAACAGTTCAGTGATGTCAAGAAATTATACTTGCTGAGAGTGATTTGTCTGCCGTTAATTTTATAGCTTAGATGTGTTTATGCTTGTTTCTTTCGTGTTTGCTGTTATCAATGTGGTACTTATCTGTCAGTTTGCTGTACTGAGGTAACTTGTAGGTCACTGTGATGCTGGAAGCTATGCCATCAGCGTTTCAAATACCAGCAGGGTCATCCATGGTGGACTGGTTACAGCAGGGCTCCCAGATTAAGACAGTCTAGGAAGCAGGATTAGCCATCCACTTCTGAAGTAACAGTCCTTCAAAACTACTATGAATAGTACATGGGTAGCTATAGTATGAGAGGTAGAACCCAGGGAAGTCACCAAAGAATGAGGAAAAAACCGCTGCAAACATCCACTAAAAAATGGTCCTTGGAAAGGAACATCATGCTTGGAAAAGGGGCAGGTCAGCAAAAGTGGAAGACTCATTGAGGTGGATTGACACAGAGACTGCTGCAGCAGTGGGTGCAGGCATGTCAGAGAAGATGAGAGTGGCACAAGATAGGACAGGGTTCAGATCTGTTGTTCGTAGGGTCACTCTCGTAGGAATCATACTCGACTTAGCGGCACCTGACAACAACAGAGTTTTTCAGGCCTGGAGTCACACTCCTGTGATTAATTTTCAGTGAAAATCTACATAGGGCTTTAAGGGAAATGGGGAGCTAGTGCGCTCTGGCGGCGTGGTCTCTAGTGAGTTGTACTGCTGACCAGTAGTTCTGTGGGAGAGAAATGGGAGGTCTCTTGTAATTTACAGCCTCAGAAGCCTTGATAAGAGTCACTTTCAGTCAGAACCAACAGCAGAGAGTTTGAGATTTTTTGAGTCTGAGGCAAACAGCAACACCAGGAACGTACACACTCATTGGAACAATCAACTAAATGAGGTTAGAAGGGCAGCTTTTGTCCAGGAATAAAGCTGAGAAGGCAGGAAGGGATAAGAAAGAAGAATGAAAGGAAATTGATAAACACAGGGAGCGAATGGGAAGAAAGCTACTTCATGTAGAGATTCCACTTGATGTCTCAGAACAAAGTGTGTGTGAATTGTTGAGTGGAGTACAGGTTTGCTCTGTAAAATTTCACTCAAATCACAATTTAAACATAAAGAAGAAAAATTTACAAGATGACATACCTGACTCTGGAGTAGCAGGAGCCCTAGATTGGATGGTCAGGTAAAGTCTCTTTGAGGCAGTAAGGTCATCTAAGGATGTAGACAGAAGTCATGGGTCCTTCTTGGGTGTCACAGGGAATTTCTCAAGGTGTGGGGCCACAGAGTATGCTTCTGGAAGGAAACTGGTCCCACTCCAGAAAATGGGAGTCACCCAGACTTACCTCCCTGTGTGACACTCTCTCAATCTCTCATGCCCCAACCTTGCTCATTCCCAGTGCGTGGCCTGGGGCTGGGAGCTGAGGAAGTGCCCCAAGCGCGCAGCCCCAGGCTCCTCTCCTCTTAGGTGGTCGAGCTTGAGGGGCGAGTTGCAGAGCAGAACCAGGAGCAGACCATTCTGCAGTGCTCCCTCCAGGACAAGGCCGCAGAGGTGGAGGTGGAGCGGGTCAGCACCAAGGTCAGGGTCCTAGACTGCTGGTGGTGCAGGCAGTGGGGAGTGGGGTCAGGGGAGAGCACACTGTGACCTCCATCCTTTCCAGGCCCTGCAAGGGGAACTGAGTTGTGCCCGGGAAGCCTGGTACCGGCAGCAGCAGCAGACCACCATCGTCAAGGAGCAGCTTAAGCTGGTGGCCGATTCTGTGTGCAGGTATCTGGGAAAGAGGCTTAGGGCCGAATTAATTTCTTCTACTCAGCTTTCAGGCACCTTATTTCTGAAAGCCATAGGCAGGAGGGGCTGGAAAGCTGTGGAAATGGGGGAGGATGGGCTAGAGGCATTCAGCATTCTAGGAGCCCCTGGGTTTAGTTTTCCTGGCAGAGACCCCTCCATCTCTCAGAGGGAAGCAGCTATGAGCTGTGTTCTGCCCTGGCGTGTGGTAATTCTTCCTCCTACGGGTGAGTCTGTAAACAGCTGGGGGACACAGAATATGTGGGAGGAGAAGTTCCAGGATTCAAGTGTGGGCACTTCATTGATCTTTCTTGCCTTTTATTTCATCTTTTAAAATTTTCTACTTCCCTCCTCTTTCTCTCTACTTACTTTTTACTTTCTTTCTCTCCCTGTCTTTAAAATTTATGGGTATGGCTTTTTAAAACACAAACCAAACCACTAAATCCACAACCCTCAAGTTTATTTCAACTCATAGCTACCCTTCCACAGATCTCCCAGGTTTTATTCTGAGAGGAGATTGTGTATCTTTCTCCTACCGAGCAGCTTGTGGATTTGAACTGCTGACCTTTTGATTAGCAGCTTAACACATAATGTGTTATGTCACCATGGCCTGTTTTGTTGGAGGGAAGAAAAGAAATTCATTTTAATGCTCTGCACCTAATTGCTTACTGGGTGAAACATCAGTCACTTGCAAATTCCTATTTTTATTAGGGAGCTCCCTGTGGTGTAGTACACAGGGACTTTCACTGCTAGTTTAAATCCATTACGTTTAGAGCCTCTGAAAACCTGCTTGAGGGTGAGCTATGCTTGGTTCAGATACAATGGCAATGAGTTACTTTGAGTTGACTAACCTAAAAGTTAGCTATTTCAGCCTTTGTTGGCATAGTCCATAGTGATTTGCAGTGCACATTCAAAGGCTGAGCTGCTCTGATGATTTGGGATTGCAGTGCAGTTTCCTGCCACTAGGCCACCAGAGCTCGCCATCTCTGATGATTTGGATACATTGGCAGCTCCTTGGGATAAAAATGGGCTCCTCAGAATAAAGGTGGGCAATCTCTCCCCCTGTGATTTACAGCCTCCAAAATCCCTCTGGAGGTTCAGCTGTGAGTTGATTCCAACTTGATGACAGTGAGTTGAGTTTTTTAATGGTTACATCACTGACATGTGAAAACCTGTGCAATAACAGACAATAGCTCCTCTTTAGCTTTAGATGTTGTGGGGTACCTGAGGTATTTAGAAGTTGGGGGGATTGCTTATGTAAGGTCCACAGTAAGTGTTGGAAGCGCCTATTTTAAACAATTTCCAGGTGTAAGTGAACTTTGCTGTGCTTTCAGGATGCAACCTTCAGGCCTTTGTCATCCATCTGTCTTTATGCTGGCCTGGACTTTGTTGAGAAAGTCTCAACACTGGCCCCAGACACTCCCTGGGACCCTGTGGCCTTCACCTGGTGTTGGTCCACTGTTTGAAGACCCAGCCCCAAACCCTCTTTTTTATACCTGCCCTGTTCTGTTCTTGGAGAATCTATGTTCCTGGGCTCAGTTAGAGAAGATGACTTTGGGTTTTGATGCATGTTGTTATGTGTTGTCGAGTTGCCTGCAACTCATAGCGACCCTATGTAGGACAGCTCTGAACCGGGCTCTATCCTGAGCCAACCTTTTCGTCTCTGACACACCTACCCCCATGACCCCAGTCACTGAATCAATCCATCTCATCAAGGGTCTTCCTCTCCTGTGCTGTCCCTCCACCCTCCCAAGCATGACATTCTTCTCCAAGAACTGGTCCCTCCTTGCAACATGCCCAAAGTATGTCAGATGAAGCTTCAGAATCCTTGCCTCCAAGGAGCAGCCTGGTTTCACCCTCTCCAGGATGAACCTGTTTGTTTTCCTAACAGTCCATGATATGTTGAGTACTCTTCTCCAGCACCACAGCTCAAAGGCATCAATAATTTGATGCATAATGGTGGTAAAAACGGGAGCTGGTGGCTTAGTGTAAGAAGTTGTGTTTCATGGGGAAACACATGGGGTAGTCTCCTCCGTGCAATTTTTTTTTCATTTTTTTCTTTTTATTGTATTATTTTTACGTGTACCGTCAAATCAGATCTGACTGGTACAGGAGGAGATTGCCCTCTCCTTCTCCAGCAGAGCATCTGGTGGATTTGAACCACGTATCTCTGGGATTGCAGTGCAGCATCTTGCCACTAGGCCACCAGAGCTCCCTTTCCTCTGTGCAATTTACTGCCTCTGAAAACCCACTGGAGGGTCAGCTATGAGTTGCTTCCACCTCAGTGGTACACAACAAGGAGAAATTAAAAAAAAAATTAGGCTGTGAGAAATAAGCTTCGTGACTTGCTTGAAATTATGTACTGTCGTATAATGCCTCAGTAGAGTCTCTTCCAAAACTGGTCGAGGTTCATTGACCCCAAACGTGGTGCACAGTTCCAGGCACTCAGAGTCATCCAGAAGCCTGAAGGTGACAAGTCTAAATTGGTTGCAGATTAGACAGTTATTTTAGCCCTTATAGCATTGTTTTTGCTGAATACTTTACTGTTATGGTATCTCTGTCCAGATAAGATTGACCCAGGAAGCTCATAATTGTTCTGGTTATAGACTATTGTGAAGTCCTCTGATTACGGAGAAGCTCATAATAGATTTGGCTTTCAGGCATAGTTGTGCTTTTCTTCTGAGGAAATGGATCTTTTAAAAAATCGTTAGTATTGTTAAACAGAACTTTTAATATAAATATAACAATTCTACAAAACCCTAGTTATTTTGTAGTATTTCTATCTATCAGGAAGCTCTGGTGGTCTAGTGGGTAAGGAGTTGCACTGCAAACCCAAAGGCAGGGCGTTCAAATATACCAGTTGCTCGGAGGGAGAAAGATGGGCCATCTCCTCTCAGGCAATAAGAATGTCCGGCAAAGTTTTTGGAAGACAGTACTTTAAGACATAAATATAAAAAATTCCCCCCTGCTGTAGTTAAAAAGCTCCTGATCAAGAGGAGAAGCATTTGGCTCTCTATTCAAGATGTTAATGAAAATAATGTAAACCAAATGAAAAAATAATAGTAATAATAAAAACCCTACAACCCTGGCCTTGATTCCGACTCAGGGAGGCCCTCTAGCGGATTCCTGAGGTTGTAACTTTTAACTGGAGCCAACTGCCAAATCTTTCTCTATTTCAGCCAAGGAAAGGACAGTGAAATAACTGAAAGAAATATGTGCTCTTAATTCATCAAATCCTGTTTTCCACTTTGGAGTTCCATGCAGTGGTAGCTAGCTGGTGTCCAGATAAGCACACTTTGTTGTCGCTGTAGTTGTAGGGACTGTCCAGTTGGTTCTAACCTATGGCATCACTCCCCAGTTCCATGCCATCCTCACAAGGATTGTGTTTGAGCCTGTAGTTGTAGGTGTCTGTCAGTCCACCCCTTCCTCTTTTTCTTTATCAGCTCTCTACTTTAACAGAACTAGTCTCTGCTGATAACAAGTCCAAGGTTCAGGAAACAAATGTTACCATCCTTGCTTCTAAGGGTATTCTGGTTGTGATGCTTCCAAGACAGATTAAACACATTTCTTACTGAATCAGAACCATGTAAAATGGTTTAGCAGAGGCAACTGACAACCTCTAACTTCACTGGAGAGGAGGTTCAGTGTCAACAGCCCAAGACTGAGGTGAAGGGCAAACCTGCCTTGACCCTCCAGACATTTCTGATGTCTATTGTTCATCCCATTACACTTTCTTTTTCTTTTTAAAGAAAACATCATCTTTATTTTAGAAACTTTTCTAGTACCTAAGTACTTACTTTGTAATTAATTGCTAGGTTATATGTTGTTGTTGTTAGGTGCTGTCGAGTCGTAGACGACTCATAGCGACCCTGTGCACAAAAGGCCTGAGCACTGTTCGTACATAGAGTTTCTGGAGGCAAGCCATTTTGGAAGTGGATGCCGTTCCTGCTTCCAGGCTTGTTTTAGTGGGGGAGCTCCAGCCAACACTGTCCACCATGGGTACCCATTACCACGATTGGCACATCACTGTCACAGTCTTCAGCATCACAGCAACCAGGAAGTTACCTCTGTACAGCAATGCACAGACCAGTGCTATAAATGGTAAAAATAATCATTAGATAATCTTTTAACTCTTATTATGAGAAATACAAACATTCAAACATTCCAATTGAAACTTTCAATCCTTCCCAAAAGGTATTCGAGGTTCCTTATCACTCCTTAATCTAAGCCCTTCGGAGATGACGTTAACCAACAAGAGACCAGGTGATGAGTTTTCTCAAAAAGCTCCGTGCAACCAGAACTCCTCTCATTGCCATCAGTTCAAACCAACTCCTAGAGGATGCTCTCGCAGTTTGGGGGGCCTGTAAATCACACAGGAGGAGAGTCTTTGTCCTGTGGAGTCAGCGCAGTGACCTATGGGCTATATCACAAGGGCCTCCTATTTCGTGCAGTAGCCACAAGAACATATTAATAGTTAGGAGGTTTATTAGAGATGTTGTTCTTAGGTATTGTTGAGCCAGAACTGACCTGTGGCTGACCCTCCAGAGGGCTTTCAGAGACATTAAGTTGCAGGTGAGGTTACTGCCCATCTTTTCCCCACAGAGCAGCTGGTGGATTTGAAACGTTTCTCTCTGCATTGGCTGCACAAGTCCTTACCACCAAGCCCCCAGAGGTCCCTAATAGGATGGTAATAGTTTACGATTCAGGATCAGCAGTGACTCCGCTCACAGGTCCTCAGTCAGCACAGCTCCTTAGCTTTTGCTTGCAGGCAGGTCTCCCTCCTCTGGCCCTCCGCCTCCTGCGCTTTTGCTGTCAGCCTCTTGGTGGTACAGGCCTGACTTTGCCCTTGGCTCGAGCGTCTTTCCTTCCCTGCTTTGCTCTGGTATAACAGGAGAGAGTGGGTTCTCTGTGTATGGATGGCAAACTGGGAATGAAGTGAGGGTTGGTGTTTCAGTGACCTATCCATGCCTTCTCCAGCTCTCAGATCTGGTTCCAGAACACCATGAGCAAGGTCGAACAGGCTGTCGCCCGGCTGCCCGGCCTCAGCAACCGACTCAGCTATGCAACCCGGAAGGTCCACACCATTCAGGGTGGGTAGGTCCACTGCCAGGCACCCCCTGCCCCTGATTCTCACCCTGGCCCCTATCCATCCCCTATGTCCTCTTGTTATCTCTGAGACACATGTCTTTGTTTCACATCTTTGTTGCTTTGTCTTTCCTTAACCCAGGCCTGGTGGCTCGGAAGGTAGCCCTTGCCCAGCTGCGCCAAGAGAGGTGACACTTGGGGCCCACATTTTTTAGGGAAGGGAATGGGCTTTGGGGTGCTGGTTGCTGGGACCCAAAGCATGAGGATGGAGGGTCAGCAGTGGATAGGCCAGTGCTGGGTGAGCTCCTCTGACCCCTCCCTCTTCCTGTTTCAGCTGCCCCCCGCCTCCCCCTCCCCCTCCACTCCCACCTCCACCGGCCCAGGACTTGAACCTTGAGTTGGAACAGCTGCGGGAAGAACGGAACCGTCTGGATGCAGAGTTACAGCTGAGTGCCCGCCTCATCCAGCAGGAGGTGGGCCGGGCCCGGGAGCAAGGTACACCTGCCTCAAGTCCCTGGGGCCAGGAGGCAGTGCCTGGTGTGGAGGGGATGGAGAGGCCTCAGGAGGAGGCTGCAGCCGAGTGCCTTCTCCTCCAGGGGAGGCAGAGCGGAAGCAGCTCAGTGAGGTTGCCCAGCAGCTAGAGCAGGAGCTGCAGCGAACCCAGGAGTCCCTGGCCAGTGTGGGACTGCAGCTGGAGTCGGCTCGCCAGGGCCAGCAGGAGAGCACGGAGGAGGCTGCCAGCCTCAGGAGGGAGCTGACGCAGCAGCAGGAGAAGTACGGGCAAGGTGTGGCCCAGTGAGCCGGAAAGGGGACACCATGGGGGACGGTGGGGGAGGTGGGGGCCAGGACTCCTGCTTCCTCCTGACACCCCAACCACGTCTTCACCCCAGCTCTGCAAGAGAAGGTGGCCGAGGTAGAAACACGACTTCGGGAACAGCTGATAGAAATGGAGAGAAGGTTGAATGAAGCTCGCAGAGAGCATGCCAAAGCTGGTGAGCTTTGCCGGGACAGATGTGGGCCTTCTGGGAAGAAGGTGGTGTTGAGAGACATTGTTATTTCTCTCCTCCAAACTTTCCTGAGACATTGTCATCATATACAAGTAATGAGTTATACAAGAAAGGGATATGAATGAGTTTTTGTTTGGTGAACACACAGAAAAACATACACCAATTTTTAACCCCCAAGTTTTGGTTAGAAGAGTTTCTGACAGGCAAATTGAAAGGATTGTGGAATGAATGTCCATGTACCTTCTGTAATGAGGTGTACTTGGGGACAGAGTAGGTGACAACTTGAGGAGGAATTGAGTTCTATGTTGGACACATTACTTCTGAGAGAGACATGAGATTTCTCCAGGCAGCAGTTAGCCTTTTGCCCTATTGGTTCATCGGTCTACATGCATATTTATATATTAATTTTTCTGAACCTTTTACAGCTAGAAAATATGCGTTGCTCACAGATTCTCCTGTATAATTTTAATGTCACATCATAGCCTGTTTAACCTTAATGCCACATCACATTTTAGGCTCAGTCTTATCAGTCCAGATCTAGGCTTCCCCTAAGGGACTCTCATGTGGTTTGGGGATGGAAAGGCACTTTGGATTCAGAGCATCATATTCCTAGGTTCTTGGAGCATCAGTCCACCCTTGCACTGTACAGAAGAGACACAGATGTCCTCAAATATACATGCCTTCCCCAAATCCCAGTGCTGGTGACCCACTGTTTCTGCCCGTCATTCCAGTCTGGGTTGCATCAAGTTTGATCTGACTTGATGGCAGTGAGCGAGTTGCTTTGTTTCCTCTGGGCTGACCCACCTTGCGCCCCTGTGCCCTGGCTTCCCTCTAGTGGTCTCCCTGCGCCAGATGCAGCACAAAGCTGCCCGGGAAAAGGAGCGGAACCAGGAGCTCAGGCAGCTCCAGGATGAGGCCCGCAGGGAGGAGGGGCTGCGACTGACCCGGCGCCTGGAGGAGCTGGAAAGGGACAAGAATCTCATGCTGGTAGGAGACAGGGAGCCCAGGGCCCCCTTGTGTGCTAGTAGGAGAGCAGAGGTATAGAAGGAGGAGGAGAAGCTCCTTTTAACCCTCTGTTTCCCAGGCCACCTTGCGGCAGGAGGGCATCCTCTCCAGTCAGAGGCAGCAGCGGCTTCTGGCAGCCCTTCCTTTCTTAATGGACGAAGGCAAATGTGGAGAGTCCAGCCTCCGGCCCTCAGGATCTTCAGTACTTTCAGCTCCCCCTGCTTCTTCATTTCCACCCATGAAACCCTCCTCTCAGGATCCCACAAAAGGTAAGGGCTCATGCAAGAAGAGACAAATGAGGAAGGAGTGCAGGAATCTCCTCCAGATGGTTGGCTACCTGAGAGAAGCACTCTGGTCTTTGAAGTCCACTGCCCCCCTTCAACCACAATTACCATGAACTGAAGAAGTTCTCCCTCACAACCCTCAGACCCTGTGCCAGCACTGTTCTTTCCTCACAATCAATCATTGAGGGAGCCTCTTGTTCCCCTTCCTACCCCTTGGCATCCTCTTCCCCAGGGTCCCTCTTTGCTCTGCTCAATGACCTGCAGGGCCTGACGGAAGCCATTGCCAAAGAGGAAGGTCTGTGTCAAGGAGACAACCAGAACACTCCTGCTTCCGACAGCTGCTGAAAAGGAGGTCTGGAGAAGGGCAGGCAACCCAGCCACCACCTAAGAGCTACGAACTATCCTGTGCTCAATAAAGATGATTACACCAGAGCTGTTGCTGGGCATTGTGATTGATTCTAGAAATGAAAGGGAATTTTCCCCACAATCAGCTCTTTTTTCCTGCAGACATGAGAATCCCCAACCAACTCTTTGTCTGGACAGCCCCTTTCCTAGGCTGCATTAGCATCTTTTTGAGACCCTTCAGGTTTTCTTTGTTCTAAAGCTCTTTTTTTACATGCCTTTTGCTTGTTTGTGTGTACTGTCAATTTGGATCAGACTGGTACAGGAGGAGATTAGATTGCCCTTCCTTCTCCAGCAGAGAAGAATCTGGTGGATATGAACTGTGTGCCTCTGGGATTGCAGTGCAGCTTCTTCCCACTAGGCCACCAGAGCTCCCTTGTTCTAAAGCTCTTTACCGCTGGAACTTGATACATGCCAGGAATGAGGAAGAGAAAGCATCCATTCATTCACCAGTTAGCATTGCTGGGGTGAGCTTGATGGTGAGACCGTTGCTTCCATAGCTTTAGAGCCTGGTGGGAAGAGATGATGGTTTATAGGCATCTCCTGGGATAGTGCAGTGGTTTGTGCTGCATTGTTCTTGTTATGTGCCGTTGAGTCGTTTGCAACTCATAGCGACCCTATGTACAACAGCCCTAAACCCTGCTCTGTCCTGTGCTATTTGCACTGCCTCTGACACACCCATCCCGATTACCCCAGTCACTGAATCAGTCCACCTCATAGAGGGCCTTCCCTTCCTGTGCTGTCCCTCCACCCTCCCAAGCATGATGTCCCTCTCCTAGGACCTGTCCCTCCTTACACCATGTCCAAAGTATGTCAGACGAAGCCCCAGAATCCTTGCCTCCAAGGAATAGCCTGGTTTAACCCTCTCCAGGATGAATCTTTCTGTTTTCTTGGCAGTTCATGGTACATTCAGTACTCTTCTCCAGCAGCACAGCCTCAAAGGCATCAATTCTATCCTCCCTAGTCATTATCCAACTCTCTGATGCATAACAAGTGATTGCAAAGACCATGGCATGTATCAGGTGCACCTTAGTCTCCAGAGAGACACCATTGCTCTTCAGTACT
>NW_006399934.1:2698094-2713906 GCF_000299155.1 Elephantulus edwardii
CTTTGTCATTCTGTGCTGCCTTTTGGAATCTTCTGTTCAGCTCTTTAGTATCTTGAATTCTTCCTTGTGCTTTGGCTTCTCTATGCTCCAGTGCAATCTTTAGAGTTTCTTCTGACATCCATTTTGGTATTTTCCTCTTCTGTCTTTGTAGTGACCGTTTGCACCCTTCCTGGATGGTACATTTGACATCCTCCCACAACTCATCTGGTCTTTGCTCATTAGTGTTCAAGGCCTCAAACTTGTTTCTGAGATGGTTCTGAAATTTAGGTGGGATGAAATCAAAATCATATTTTGGCTCCTGTGGATTCGGTTTAATTTTCCTCAGCTTCAGCTTAGTAACCTAAAAATTGGTAGTTTGAAGCCATACAACAACACCACTGAAGAAAATTCTCATCACTATTGAGTTAGAACTAACCCGTAACTGACCCTCCAGCAGGTTTTCAGAGCCTGTAAATCACTTGAGAGGAGATTGCCCAGCTTTCTCCCTCAAAGCAGCTGGGGGATTTGAACCACATGCCTTTTGATTGGCAGCATAACTATCCTCGAGGCCACCAGGGGTCCCTTTCCATAAAGATTACAAGCAGAAAAACCTATAGAACAGTTCTACTTTAGCATGTGGGGGTCACCATGTAATTAGAATCAATAGCAATAAATTCCCTCCTTCCCTTTGGATGAATGGATGAACAAGATCAAACAATAATTAAATGCTCTGAAGAGGAAATTAGTATTCATGTGATGGAGCCAAACCAATTAGTATAGTGTTGGAGGAGTCTAGGGTATCATAAACTGTTTGCGTTAGACTTGTAACTAAAGGTTGGTGATGTGAACCCACCTAGCAGTGCTGAAGAAAGCTCTGGTGTGCTAGTGGCAAGAAGCTGTGCTGCAATCCTGAAGGCATGTGGTTTGAGTCCACCTGTATGACCAAAACCTGCCTCTGAAAACCTGCCAGAGGGTCAGCTATGGGTCGGTTTTGACTATGGTACACAACAACAGCAGTGCTGATAGGAGGTCTGATGGCTTAGTGGTAAGGAGCTGTGCTGCAATCCCAAAGACACTCAGTTCAAGCCCACCAGCTAGCTCCACAGGAGAAAGGTGGGCAATCTGTCATGCAATTAAACTGCCTCTGAAAACCTGCTGGAGGGTCAGTTATGGGATAGTTCTGATTCCACACAATACAACAAGCAGTGCTGATAACATCATGATAGGTGGAAAAAGGATTGAAGCTATCAATGATTTCTTCTTGCTTGGATCAACAACAGTTTTGGTACCAGCAGTCAGGAGAACTGTTGCATTGATTAAGTCCACTGTCAGTGACCTTTTCAACATATGTAAGAGCAGTGGTGTCAGTTTAAAGACTAAGGTGTGCCTGATTCAGGCTATAGTTTTGTCAATTGCTATGTGAGAGCTGGACAGTAAATAATGATAGAAGAAAAAATGATAACTTTGAGTTTTGGTGTTCAGGAAGAGGGAGTATTAAATATCCCATGGACTGCCAAAGAGCAAACATGTATATCTTGGAAAACATGCAACCAGAGTCTCCTTGGAGGCAAGGATGGCAGCTTTGTCTCTTTTGCCTTGGGCATGTTGCTGGAGAGGCTGTTCCCTTAGAAGGGGACGTCATACTAGGAAAGGTGGTGGTGGTGGTGGTGGTTATGTGCCGTCGAGTTGCCTGCGACTCATAGCGACCCTATGTACAACAGCCCTAAATTCTGCTCTGTCCTGTGCCAATCTCACTGTCTCCAGCACAACCATCCTGATTACCCCAGTCACTGAATCAGTCTACCTCATCGAGGGTCTTCTGCACTGGAAAGGTGAGGGTCAGCTAAATAGAGGAAGACCTCCAACAAGATGGATTGACACAGTTACTGCAGCAGTGGGCTCAAGTGTGTCAGAGATGATGAGGGTGATTCAAGGGTGATCTGAACAAGGTTCAGATCTGTTGTTTAAGGGTTACTATGAGTCATACTCAACTTACTGGCACCTGATAACAAAGCTGCAGAAGAAAGGCCTGGCCATCTGCTTCCAGAAAGTTTCCAGCCAAGAAAACTGGAGCCGTTCTGACTCAGGGCCACTCACAAGGCAGTTGAGGCTCGGGAGGGGAGCAGGAAGGGTCTGGGTTTGCAGATGTAGTGGTGGGAGAGGGGAGATAAGAACAGGAATGAAGGCATTCAACTAGAGCCTAGAGTGTGTGGCCCTCTCTGCAGTAGAGCCACCAGGTGTAGGTCAAGATGGGGAGGAACCAAATTGTATTTTGAACATCTGGAAGATGTGTTAAATCCACAGGTAGAGAAGATTTCTTTTTTGGCAGAGAGGTGTGGTTTTTTTTTTTTCTTCTCATGTCTGGTCAAATCGGATCCAACTGGCACAGGAGGAGATTGCCCCCCTTCTCTAGCAGAGCACCTTGTGGATTTGAACCGTGAACGTTCGGTATTGCAGCACAGCTTCTTACCACTAGGCCACCAGAACTCGCTGGCAGAGAGGCTTTTGGTTCTTTTTGTTTTTAATTTTATTATTTTTGTGTACCATCAAATTGGATCTGACTGGTATAGGAGGAGATTGTCACTTCCTTCTCCAGCAGAGCATCTGGTGAATTTGAACCACACACCTTTGGGATTGCAGGGCTTCTTGCCACTATGCTACCAGAGCTCCCTGATAGAGAGGTTTTTGTGAAACAAATTCAGGGGAAGCCTGAGAGACCTATCCATCACTTTATCAGGGTGTGGGGGCTACAAAGTAGGTAGAGAATGCTGGAGCTGAAGACCTGGGGAGGAGGACCAGGGCAGAGAGGAGTCCTGAGGGAGGAGGGAGAGGCCACGGCAGCTTCTTCCTGAGTCTCAGGCTGTGAGTGATGTTCTACTGTGGGTGGAGAACAGGATGTCCTCACGTTTCCTTCCTGGTCTTCAGCCACCTCAGGAACCTCCTTCATGGAATTCCCCACATGTGCCTGTGGGGAAGCCCCATGAACACCAGATGCCTGAAGAAGGCAGATCCTAAAGAGCCATAAACCTCGGCCTTGAGTAGTCAGGGTGGTCCAGGGAAGAACTAAGCCTGCCTGGAAGTGTTCACATTGAGAGTGGGGTTGGATGGGAGGCTCCCCCACTGGCTGAGGTACCCCAGCTGCACCCAGGGATTCAAAGGCCCCCTGTCCTGTGCGTCCTGCGTGTTAGTTAGCCCTGTAATTAGACTGCTTCCCCACGCGTGGCTGGCTCCCATTCTTGGGCTTCCAGTGGCCATGAGGGATGAAAGGTAGACATCTCTGATTATAGGAATGGCAGGTGGGTCTTGACGGCTGCAAGGCGTGGATAGAGGCAGGAAAGGAGCAAGGGGAGGGTCTGGGTCACTGATAGGGAGAGCTGGGTCACTGGGTCCTGGGGCTGGGGTACTAAAATGAGAGACGCCACCATCATCAGAGGTTACCTATTAGCCATGACCTTCCAAACGGGTTTGACCAGTTAGGTTCTGATGGGAGTCCTTATGTTACTGGGCCAGCCCCTCCCCAGACACTCATCTCCTCCTCTCCCTCTTCCCCTATAAAGCCTCTCTGGGTTCCCAGCCAGCCAGACACCCCGACTTTGGGGGTCAGGAGACAGCCACGATGCTTAGCTGGAAACTCCTGGGGATCCTGGTCCTTTGCCTGTGCACCCAAGGTGAGCTAGGGGTAGAGACTCAGACTACAATGTGGGGTGCTGGAGGTGGTCAGAGCAAGAGCAGTAAGAGTGCCCAGTAAGTAAGAAAGAAGGGGTGAATAGAGCACATGGGGTGAAGAAGATTCTGGGGATTTGACTGAAAGGGTCAGGGCTCATGGTCGACAACGTTTCTTTTTGGCTGGTCCTGGGGTAATTCCATGTGAAGATTTAAATCGGATTCTTGTGGGCTGGTCATTGGCACCGGGTCTGAGCTCAGGAGGGTGGAGGTCATTGAAGTGGGATCTAGGTGTCCCAGGAAGCCAAAGTGTGGACACTTCGGGCTGTAGATCAGCTTAGGGGTGGATGGGGCTTATTTGAGGGAACAGTTTAAAGTTGGCCAAGCCAATGGTTCAGATCAAGATGGGGTTGCATGCCATTTTAAGATGTTGTAAATGTAGCAAGTTTTTGAGAGTTGATTTTGGGGTTTGTGTGTGGGGTCAGCAGCCCTGGAGGTCTATCCCTCAGAGCTGACATTCCTGGCATTGTAGCTAAGGGGCTGAGGGGGAGCTGGTCCTCATCCTCTTCACCTCTCCTTCCTCTTCTACAGGGATCTCAGGCAGCGGGGACCACCCCTCTCCTTCACCTACAGAGACCCACGAAGAGGAGAGCTACCCAACATGGCCTCAGGGTCCCCCAGTTCCTGGTGACCCCTGGCCAGGAGCACCTCCTATCTTTGAAGATCCTCCATCTCCAGTTCCCAACCGTCCCTGGAGAGACCTTCCTGATACTGGAGTCTGGCCCCCTAAGCCTTCCACAACAAATCCCCCTCAGCCTCCTCGGCCTGATGACCCCTGGGCAGCAGGTACCCAGCCTCCAGAAAATCCCTGGCCACCTGCCCCCGAGGTAGACCAGCCTCTGGAGGAGCCAGACCTTGACCCACCCCAGGAGGAGTACAGATAGAGGGGAGCACTCCTGCTCCCAGGTACTCCAGTCTTGTGGCAGATTGCTCACAAACCCACCTTTACCCTACAGGTTCTCCTGACAATCTGTCACCTCCTTACCCAGTTTGGCCCAATTCCTCACTTCCTTTCCTCATGCTCAGTGTCTCCTATCCCTTCTTGAGATCCTTATTTAGTCCTTGTGTTTTCCTTCCTTCTCCCTCCGGCTCCCTAAACATGCACTTCTACCTCACATCCAGGCTTCTCCCCACACCCACCTTTCTAACCTCCTCACTTCTCCCCTCAACTCAGGGGACAGAGCTGGTGGCACTGTGTTCTCTGTTTCCATCTGGTGACCACAGTTGGAACTGGCAACAGACAATGGTAGTGCTTTCCTGAAATCGAAAAATAAAAACCATATACTGTACTGCTAATTTCTGAGTCTAAACTGTGTCTTTGTTAATGATTCTGTCTTTGAATATTCAGCCAGCCTCCTCAAAGTGTTAGTTTACTGAGATCCAGGAGTATTTGAACTTCTGCATTGTCTGTTGTGTGTAAGGATGTGGAGTTCAGCAGGAAGATTGGACATAAAACTATTGAGCACAGAGATATTCAGATCCACATTTTTTTTTTTTTCAGATCCACATTTTGACTTCACTTTTTTATTGGATCCACTGTACTCTTCCTGGAGCTGCCAAACGTAATTTTGTATTTGATATTATATTAATTATCAATATTAATGAGAAATATCAATCTTTCTCCACACTTGTTCAATCCCTATACATAGCAAATCATTGGAGAAGCTGAACCTTGTGGGGAAGAATGTGGCATCAGCATTGGAGAAAGACTCATTAACAGCCTCTGTTTCACATATGACACAACCTTGCTTATAGAAAGTAAAGGAGTCTTGAAGTGATTTCTGAAGATGATCAAATGACAGCCTTTAATATAGATTGCTTTTTTTTAAATTGAAAACATAGATTTCCTAATTTCATTTTCTATCACGTAGGCTAAGAACGCATTGCCATAGAGTCAAAGGTTGTTACTGAACACAAGGGGTTCTTTCTGTAGTCAATCGCCAGTAAGACAACTGGATTGCAATATCCATAAATGCACTTTATTACAGAGATCTGGGAGACAGTGAGTCACTTCCAAGACTGTCTCCCCATCTGGGAGTGGTCATGGGCTTTTATAGGATGGTGAGACATCAACTTCCTTAACAATAAACTTTTGTTAGTAAAGTAAAAGAATTTCTATATCTGAAAGAAAATCATTCAAACCCAGATACTCCCTTTCCAGAATATGGATTGAATTTCAATGTCAAGAAAACAAAAATCTTCATCACTGGGCCAATGTTGTTACTGTGTGTCTTCAAGTTGGAACCAGCCCTTAGGCTGACCCTCCAATGTGTTTTCAGAGGCAGGAGGAGATTGCTCACCTTTCTTCTATAGAGCAGCTGGTGGATTCAAACTGCATGACTTTTGGGATTGCAGCACAGGTTCTTAGCACTAGACCACCAAAGCTAGGTGGCCAATAGCTACTAGGCCAATAGACCACTTTATAATAGATGGAGAAAAGATTGAAATTGTTAAATGATTTAATATTATTTGGATTCACTCCTCTATCAATGAGTGCCCTTGATACCAACAGTCAGGACAGCAGGAGACATACTATGTTGGAAAACTCTGCTGTCAGGGACCTCACAAATGTGCTGAAGAGCAAAGATATCTGTCAGTTTAAAGACTAAGGTGCACCTGATCCAAGCCATGGTCTTTTCAATTACTTATTATGCATCTGAGAGTTGGAAGTGAATAAAGATAACACAAGAATTGATGCTTTTGAGTTGTGATGTTGGAGAAGAGTATTAAATATCTCATGGATTTCCAAGAGGAAAAACAAATACGTCTTGGAGAGGGTGAAGCCAGGGTATTCCTTAGAGGGAAGAACACTGAAACTTCACCTCATGCTGGTCCTTGGAAAAGAATATCATGCTTAGAAAAGTGGATGGTCAGTAAAAGAGGGCAAAACCCTCAACAAGATAAATTGACACAGTAACATTGGACTTAAGTGTGACAGAGTTGATGAAGATGCCATATAGGTTAGGACAGGGTTCAGATCCATTGGTCATAGGGTCTTTATGAGTTATAGTTGACTTGACGGCACCTAACAACAACAACAATCTTTTGGGTTAGTAGCACAAACAACCCCCTATGGATGAGACCACCAAAGCTCCCTTTTGGCAAAATTTCTCTCAAAACCCACTCCTCCCGCTTTGCCTTAGAGTGAGAACCAACTCAGATCTGACCTTTCAGCAGGTTTTCTGAGGCTGTAAATATCATAGGAAGAGATTGTATTTCACACAACGAATCACTGGTGGATTCGAACCACCGAAGAAACAAAAAAGAGGAACCCCCTCAATGAACTGGGCTGACATAGTAGCAACACAGTAGCTGAAGCGCAGCAGTAATTGTGAGGAGGGGCAGGGGCAGGCTGGGTTTAGTTCTGCAACAGCCCGCAGACCACTATGAATCAAAGCTCAATTAACAACAACACTTTCAGTGATGTTGACTGCAAGCTTTGAGTTGTGCAATCCTTGTTAGCCTCCTTTTCTGAGCTGTTCTTCCTCCATTAACATAAACTCACCGCCTGATAAGGTCCCTATCTAATCTTTCAAGTCCTCAATTTGATCCTCAAACAGATAGCTCTTAAAAGGGCATAGTGTTCAGAAAGACATTCTTCACTAATTAAATTAAACTATTATTTGGGGTTTAGTGGAAAGTAGTTGGGATGCACATACAAAGGCATTCAGTTCAAATCTACCGGAGAAAGTTGCCTCTGAAAACTCTTTTGGAGGGTAAACTATGCGTGGGTTCCATAGGATCTAAGACAACAGTGTTGCTCGGTTTTAAGGAGGCTTCAGGTAATATTTTTGTTTTAAGGTTTAAAGATTATCTGAGAGGTTCACCCAGCCTCCAAGCCCCCACATAACCTGGATTCTCAGAAACTTTTAATTCTATTCTGCATTTTTCTCAATTTTGATGAGTAAAATGTGTTTTCAGTCTTCACAGGGTCAGACTGTCACATCTTGTACTTTCAATCCTTATAGGAATGAATTTTTCATGTGGAGCAGCTGGTGGGTTTGAACAACTCACCTTTTGGTTAACAGCTGACTGCTTTAATTGTAGTCATCAATATTTGTAGCTATGACAAGTTGTGTTTTTAAATATACAGGGAGTTCCTGATCTATGACATATACAAGTATTGAAGTGTTTGTGTTCTCATCACCAGATCTTTATTCCTACTCTATATAAGGCAGGAGGTACCACGGAAACCTATATAGCACTATCCATACTGGGAAGACCTTGGACTTCCCTTGACAGACAAATGGTGATGATGCCAGGAATCTATCCTCAGCCTATTGTCTGAAGGCTAATAATTCTACCACTGAACCCACCACTACTCTCCTTGGCGGTAGAATTTAGTAGGGTTACTACCAATCAAAAAGGACTGAACGGCAATGATTTTTGTTATTTGTTTTAAAGTGAACGAGATCCACCTATTTGCCCCTTCATGATCTTATACTCTTACTATGTCCATCAATTTCAGGTGTGGTGAGAGAATAAAAAGAGTAAAAACATATAGGTTCCATTCTCAGGAAGTTTACAACTTAGCCAAGGGCAGACTGTTCGTATTTACATGCAAAGGCAAATATCAACGTCACAAAGACTAAGGATGTTGATTAAAAAATTACATGAGTAAGCACCAAAATAGTTCTTGGCAATCAATTCTAAGAGCTCAGCGATGGAAGAGTCACGGTCAATTGGAACAGGCTTCCAGGAGGGGCCGGAGCAGGGCCCACGGGCAAGGTCAGGGAGTTGACAGACCTAGCCCAGCTATGCGCAGAGACGCATGCGCAGAAAATTCCCTCTGCCGCTCCTCCGCCAGTGTGCAGGTCGCGCTAGTCTTCCGCAACCCTTCTGCATCGCTCTCTGCAGGAGCCAACCTGGTGCCCCGCGGGCACCGAGCCTATTTCAGGCCTCTGCCTTTGAGCGTGTTGTCTCTCTGTTAGGAGTGATTGACTTCTGTACTTTTCTTCAGTGAAGTACCCCCTTCCCTCGCCCACTCCTCCACGCACCCCGCGGTCTGTGGTGTCTGGTACAAAACTGGCAGACGCGAGGTAGGCACCTCCGTCCCTCCTTTCTAGGCTGTGCGCTTCCTGGTCCTCTGGCGCAGAAGGGAAGTCTGACATAAGCCACAGAAACTGTCACATAAACAAGGCTGATAATCAACCACATAACAAGGTTGACATAAACCACATAAACGGACATAAACATGGCTGATAATAAACCACAATCGTTTTTTACTCCTGGTGGCCCCCTTGTGGTACAGAGTGGAACTACTCCTCCGTGTCATTAGCGGTGATCGCGGTTGTGTTCTCTCTGGTGGCCAAGTTGGTAGGGCGTTGTGCTGCTAACTCGAAGGCCGCGTTCAAATCCACGGAGCAGCTCCTCCGAAAAATGCTTGAGGGTGGTTTATGAATTGTTGCGACTCGATGGCAATGAGTGAGTGAATGTTTAAGGCAAGAGCTCTGATGACTTAGTCCATAGGTGCTGCACAGCTAATTAACTCTTCTTTGGTGCTTCGAATCCACAAGCAGCCGTCCAGAGAAGGAACTGTTAATTTTTCACTAAGTCGTCAAGTGCAGTTTGCACCAACCAAGGACCTTTGATGAATGTTGTTTGTTGTTGTTCGGTACTCTTGAGGCGAGTTAGACTCTTTTTTTTTTAATTTTTTTTAAATTTTTGTGCATGTACCGTCAAATCAGATCTGACAGGTACAGGAGGAAATTGTCCCTCCTTCTCCGGCAGAGCATCTGGTGGAGTTAGACTCTTAAGAACCCTATAAACAACAGATCTGAACCTGTCCTGTCCTGTGCCATCTTCATCATCTATGACACACTTAAGCTTATTGCTGTAGACATTATGTCAATCCATCTTATTGAGAGCCTTCCTCTCTAGCATCATGTCCATTTCCAAGGAGTGGCCTTTCCTAGGAATGTGCCCAAAGTAAGTGAAGGCATATAGATTGAATCAGATGGAGAAAAGATACAACCCTGAAATAACCTTTCCGGATTTTAAACTTCTGCCCAGATTTTAAACTCTTGCTCTGTTTGGACAATAATAGCCTCTTGATCTAGGTGTAAACTCGATACCTAGAAAACAGACAAACAAACAAACAAACAAAAACCAACCAAACAAAAAACAACAAACCAAAACAACCCAAAACAAACAAATAAAAAACCACCCAAAGACCCAAAACCTATACCTAGACCAAGAAGCCGCAGTGGTTGTAATTCACCAGTTGCTCTTGGGGATAAGGATGGGCAATCTCCTCACATGTGATTCACTGTCTCTGAAAACCCACTAGAGTGTTAGCTGTGGATCGATTCTGATTCACCAGCAAACATCAACAACATCATGAGCATAACTAAGTGTTCCAGGATTCTTATTTTTCTCGATGTTAGCCATACTTCGTTATGTTCTCCACACACTCCAATGCTTTTGTACAGTCAATAAAACAAAAATAGGCATTCTTCTCATATTCTGTTTTCAGCCATGATCCATCTGACATCAGCAAGGATATCCCTGGGGCCATGGCCTTTTCTAAAGCCAGCTTGAACTTCTGGCAGTCTTCTTTCAATGTACTGTTCTAGTTGATTTTGGATACTCGTCAGCAATATTTTGCTTGCACATAGTGTTAATGATATTGTTTGATATTTTCCCCATTGTGAGGGATCACCTTTCTTGAAGATATGGAACAAATTGGAACAAATATGGATATCTTCCAGTCAGTCGGCCAATCAGCCATCCTCCAAATTTCCTGGCATAGACTGGTGAGCACATCCAAAGTTCTATCTGTTAGTTGAAACATGTCCATTGCTAGGTATTCCATCTATTCCTGGTGCCTTATTTTATTTTATTTTGCCAGTGCCTTCAGTCAGCTTGAACTTCTTCTTTCATTGTTGTTATGTGCCATTGAATTACTTGTGACTCAACATAGTGATCCTATCTACAACAATCCTGAAACATGCTCTGTCCTGTGCCAACTTTACTGTCTCTGACACACCTACCCTTGTTACCCCAGGGATATATTCTGTCTCCAGACCTTTTCAATCTATACGTAGATTCACCATAATTCCGTTATTACCATTCTAAAAAATTTTCAGCGTCAGCCAGTTTTTCTCTGTGTATTCCTTCCATCCTCTTTTGTTGTAATTTATAAGCTAAAATTCCTTGTTAAGAATACTTAGTTGTTAGTGAGCTCTGGTGGCCTAGTGGCAAGAAGCTGCACTGCAGTCCCAGAAGTGTGCTGTTCAAATCCAGCAGATGCTGTTCTGGAGAAGGAGGGTCAATCTCCTCCTGTACCAGTCAGATCCGATTTGACGGTACACACATACACAATAATAAAATTGAAAAAGAATACTTAGTTGTTGTGGTGTGTTGTTGAGTTGGAACTAATCTGTAGCTGACTCTTCAGTGGATTTTCAGAGGCAATAAGTCACATGGGAGGACATCACTGATCCTCCCGTGGAGGGGCTGGTGCCTTTGGGATTACAACACAGCTTCTTATCCATAGGCCACCGGACCTCCCTAAGATCACGGTTGTTGTTGTTATGTGCCATCAAGTCACTTGAGACTCATAGTGACCCTATGTACAAGAGCCCTAAATGCCGTTCTATCCTGTGCCAACCTCACCGCCTGAAACACACTCATTTCCACCACTCCACTCACAGAATCGATCCAGCTCATTGAGGGTCTTCCTCTCCTATGCCGTCCCTCTACTCTCCCTAACATGATGTCCCTCCACAAGGACCAGTCCCTCCTTGCAACTTGCCCAAAGTATGTCAGACGAAGCTTCAGAATCCTTGACTCCAAGGAGCAGCCTGGCTTCACCCTCTCCAGGACAAACTGGTTTGTTCTCCTAGCAGTCCACGGTATATTCAACACTCCTCTCCAGCACCACAGCTCAAAGGCATCAGTTCTCTTTCTATCATACCTATTCACTGTCCAACTCTCTGATGCATAGCACGTAATTGCGAAGACTATAGCCTGGATCAGGTGCACCTTAGTCTCCAGCCTGACATCATGGTAGATGGAGAAAAACAATTGAAGTTGTCAATGATTTAATTTTACTTAGATCCAAGTTGAGGACTCTCCTTCATAGGGTCACTATGAGTCACCTGCGACTTGACGGCACTTAACAACAACAACAACAGATCCAAAATCACCATCCTTGGTACTATAATAAAGAAATCTGGAGACATGTCACATTGAGACTATCTATCTGGTGTTAGTAAACTCTCCAGAGTACTGAAGATTAATAATGTCAGGTTAAAGACTAGGGTGTGTCTGACCTAAGCCATGGTACTTGCTATACAGCTGAAAGTTGAACAATGACCAAAAATGACAGAAGAAGAAATGATGTCTTTGGGTTGTGGTGCTGGAGAGGAGTAGAAAGTGTTCTGTGGCTGCCCAAAGAACAAACAGTTCTGTGTTGGAGAAAGTGAAACCAGGATGCTCCTTGGAGGCAAGGATAGTAAGACTCTCACATACTTGGAGTGTGTTAGGAGGGGTCATCCCTGGAGAAGGACATCGTGCATGCAAAGGTGGAGGGTCCACATAACAGAAGAGGACCCACAACAAGATGTGTTGATATAGTGGCTGTAAAATGAGCTCACATATGTCAGAGACAGTGAGGATAATGCAGGATAGGACAAGGGTCAGATCTGCTGTTCTTAGGGTCATTGTGAGTGGCACTCACTCGAGGACACACAACAAGAAGAGCAAGCACTCTGATTGCACTTGTTCCAAGGCAGAGCTGATAAATTCTCTCTGAACTGATAGGAGACTTTGCTAGGTTCCACGCCTTTGTTCTCTTTCCCTTCCAGACCCCATTTATCCATTTCCCTGTCCCATTTTACCCCCTGGGGACCTTTTCTAATACCTGCCTTTCACAAGAATATGCTCTGAAGAACCCAGACTGAGACCACAAAGTATCATTTGCTCAATATTATTCTTAATTCAATATTTTAGAGTAGATTCATGATCAGAACAACCCTCCACTGAGTTTCAGGGCTGTAAATTTTCACCGGCAGAGTTTGCTGTCCTTTCCACAGCTGTGGGCACGTGGCCTTTAGGTGAGCTATAGTCTGGGTTGCAACATCTGAACTCCTTACATATTATTTGACCTATATTTTTTAAAAAATTAGGTTTTTAAACGACAGTTCTAGGTTTATAGAAAAATTATATGTAAAAGTACAGAGTTCCCATAAACCTATACTTTCTCTGGACAAAGTCTCTCCTATCATTAAAGTCTTGTTCTTGTGTTACATTTGTTACAATTAATAAACCAATGTTGATACGTTATAACAGGAACCTCATAGTTTATACTCTGGGTATATTTTCAGGAGGAACTATTCCTTAGAGACAACATATTGGGAAAGGTAGGGGGCCAGTGAAAGAGAGGAAGACCCTCAACAAGAAGGATTGATGTGGTTACTACCACAATGGACTTGAACGTGACAGTGATGATGAGGATGGCACAGAACAGGACAGGGTTCAGAGCTGTTGTTCATAGTGTCATTATGAATCATAGTCGACTTGATGGTATCTAACAACAATATTTTAATTTTCTTTTTTTTTGCAGTCAGGAGAGAAAATGAATAGAATAATAAATATATTATTATAAATTAAAAAAAAACCCAAACACTTCACATAATAATTTGCCATGAGTGCCTGAGAAGCCCAAATGAGTACTAACTGAAAGGTCGACAATTTGAATCCACCTGGATTATCTTGGGAATAGGTTTGAGGCATTGAATACCAATGATTGAAGACCAGAAAAGTTGTGGGATTATATCAAGGATGCCATCCATGAAGAAAGCAAAAGGTCATTACAAAAAAAAGAGAAACTAAAAATTAAATGGATGTCAGAAGAGACTCAAACATTGCACTAGAATGTTTGAGAAGCCAAAACAAAAGGAAAACATTTCGAAATGAAAGAGCTGAACGGAAGATTTTAAAGGGCAACTCAGGAGGACAAAGCAAAGTGTTAGAATGGAATTTGTGTAGAGCTCAAATTGGAGAACAAAAAGGGAAGAACTTAATCTCATTTCTCAAGCTGAGAGAACTGAAAAACAAATTTAAGCCTTGTGTTGCAATATTGAAAGATGCTGTGGGCAATATACTGAATGACCTAGAAAACATCAAAAGAAGAGGGAGGAAATACACAGAGTCACTGTCCCAAAAAGAATTGATTGACAGTGAAGAATTTCAGGAGGTACCATATCAACAGGAACCAATGGAGGAAGTAAAAGCTTCATTGAAGGCATTGGAAGAAAACAAAAAGGCCCCAGGAATTGATGGGTTATCAACTGACTTGTTTCAAATAACAGATATAACAGATGCAGCCTTGGATGCACTCACCAGTTTATGCCAGGAAATTTGGAGGATGACAGTCTGGCCAACAGATTTGAAGAGGTTCATATTTATTCCAATTCCTAAGAAAGGGGATCCAACAGAATGTGGAAACTATCAAACAATATCATTAATATCACATGCAAGCAAAATACCGCTAAAATTTTTTTTAAAATGGCTAGAACAGTACCTAGGGAACTACCAGAAGTTCAAGCAGCATTTAGAAGAGGCTGTGGCACCAGGAATATCATTGCTGATGTCAGATGGATCCTGGCTGAAAGTAAAGAATACCAAAAAAATGTCTATTTGTGCTTTATTGACTATGCAAAGGCACTTGACTGTGTGGATCATAAAAGTTGTGGCTGACATTGAGAAGAAAGGGAATCCCAGAACACTTAATTGTGCTCATATGGAGTCTATACCTGGATCAGGCTGTTGTGCAAGCAGAGAACTGGGAAAGGAGTGCGTCAAGGTTGTATTCTCTCTCCATATCTATTCAATCTGTATGCTGAGCAAATTATTCGAGAACCTGGACTCTATGAGAGGAGGGTGGCATCAGGATTGGAGGGAGACTCATCAATAACCTGCATTATACAGATGATACAGCCTTGCTTGCTGAAAGTAAGGAGGACTTGAAGGGCTTGTTGCACAATATCAAGGAATATAGTCTTCAGTATGGATTGCATCTCAATGTCAAGAAAACAATGATTCTTACCATTGGACCAATAGGCATTGTCATGATGAATGGAGAGGAAATTGAAACGGTCAACAGCTTCATCTTACTTGGATAATTAACACCCTGGGTAGCAGTAGTCAGGAAATAAGGAGACTCATTGCACTGGAAAAACTTGCAGTTAGGGAAATTTCCAAATTATTGAGGAGTAATGATGTCAGTTTGAGGACTAACATGTGTCTAACTCAGACCACATTCTTTCTGATCCCTTGCTATGCATCTGAGAGCTGAACAAAGAATAAGGATAACAGAAAAGGAATTGAAGCCTTTTAACTGTGGTGTTGGAGAAGAGCACTGAACATCCCATGGCTGGCCAAGAGAACAAACAGATATGTGTTAGAGAGGGTGCAGCTGGAGTGTTCTTTGGAGGAAAAATGATGAAGCTTCACTTCACATACATGGGGTATGTTGCTAGGAGGTGGGGTATTCTTGGAGAAAGACATGATACTTGGAAGGGTGGATGGTCAGTGAAGGAGAGAAGACTCTCAACCCAGTGGACTGATGCTGTAACTGCCACAATGGGCTCTTGTGTGTCAGAAAGTTGTGAGGATGACAGAAGATAGATCGGAGGTAGGATCTTTTGATCATAGGGTCACTATGAATTGTACTTGGCTTGATGACACCTTACAACAACAACAAAGAGATGGGAGCTCTGGTGGCCTAGTGATAAGAAGCTATGCTGCAATTCCAAAGGCACACAGCTTGAATTCACCAGCTGCTCTGAGGGAGAAAGATGGACAGTCTCTTTCCATGCAATTAACTGCCTCTGAAAAACCCTCTGGAGGGTCATTGGTTCCAACTTGATGTTACACAACAACAACAAGAGACCTGAAAGAAAGTCCTGGGAATTTGTCTCCAAAATCTCACAGGCTTGAAAATGCTATGGAGCAGGTCTAAACAGCACCATGTGGAGTCACTGTGAGTTAGAATCTACTTCCCTGTGAGATATCATCTCACCCCAGTCAGAATAGCAAAATTTAACAGAATAGCAAGCAACAAATGCTGGCGAAGTTGTGGAGAAACTGGAACCCTTATTCAC
>NW_006399934.1:2714561-2729581 GCF_000299155.1 Elephantulus edwardii
AGCGAAGGCTAAATGGTGGAGTAGACTTGGGGGAGACTTTGTAAAACAATGAAAGAATTTTTCTTTTACTTTTCCAAGAGGGTAGTGTACTAGGGGGGAGGGTTGAGAGGGGAGAAAAGTGCAACAATGAATGAATGGAAATTCAAAGTCTCTGTAAATTTTTACTGAAATTAATAATAAATTTAAATTAAAAAATAAAAAAAAGAATCTACTTCTCAGCAGCTGTTGTTTATCTTTTGTAGTAAGTTTCACTCTTTGTGTTGTACATTCTATGGATTTTGACAAAGGCATAATATCGTCAGTCCTCTGTTATAGTAGCCTTCAGAATATATTACACATCAACATAAAAATTTTCACAACTAGAGTAACCAACATCATGATAGAGAACAAATTGTCAGAGATTTAATTTTACTTGCATCCATAATCAACACCTGTGGAAATAGCAGTCAAGAAATAGAAACAGAAATCAAATGATATATTGCAATGGGCAAAACTACTGCTAAGGACCTAAAGTTCTACAGAGCAAGGATGTTACCTTAAAGGCTAAGGTAAACCATGACAATTCCAATTGCTTCAAATGTGTGAGGAAATTAGACAACGAGTAAGAAAGATTGAAAAATGGATGCCTGTGAATTGTGATGCTGGCAAAAAATATAGACTATACTATACCATGGACTGCCAAATGAACAAGCAAGTCTATCTTGCAAGATGCCTAGCTACAGTGCTTCCTGGAGGCAAGGATGGTGAGACTTTGCCTCGCATACTTTGGACATGCTATTAGAAAAGGCCGGTCCCTGGAGAAAGTCATCATGTTTGAAAAAGTGAGGATAAGTTAAAGAGAGAAAGACCCTAGTAAAAAGAGCAAGGCCCATGTGGGGACACCTATATCTGATCTTTACCAACTTCACAAAGGGCATTGAGAACACAAAATCAATTTCCATGAGGTCAGACATGTCCCCCACACGTCCATACTTCTTTCTGCTCATCTCAACACCAATCTTACCTCTTTACTGGGCCCAAATTCGATGCAATAGTTCACCGGCTACACAGAACCATATTGGGGAAGTCAAAAGGTTATAATTCAGGTTAGTAGCAGAATACAGACAGGACATAGTGTCTGAAATGTGCTCATAGGTGCCTCAGCCTTGAACTTTGTGCCTTTAGGTCGGTGTTACAAAGTCCTTAGTCCTGCTAATTGTGGCCCTTTCTCTCCCCCTCCTTCCACCTCCTCCCACACAAGCTTTGCTCTGCCTTCCCCACCCGTCCCGACCTCTCCCCCTCTCCCTCTCCCTCCACTTTTTCAAGTATGACGTCTCTTCCAAAAGAATAGCCTCTCCTAACACCATGTCCAAAGCATGAGGGATGAAGCTTCACCATCCTTGCCTCCAAGGAGCACTCTGGTTGCAATTTCTCCAAGACGTACCTGTTTGTTCTTTTGGCAGTCCATGGGATATTCAGTACTCTTTTCTGCACCACAACTCAAAGACATTGACTCCTCTCCTATCTTTATTCATTGTCCAGATCTCAGATGAGTAGCAGGTGATTGGAAGGACCATGGTTGAGTCAGGCACCCCTTAGTCTTTAAACTGATATTGCTCTTCAGGACTTTGAACAGGTTCCCAACAGCAGATTTTCCAATGCATTATGTCTCCTGATCTCTTGACTGCTGGCAGTTCTTGGTCTTACGCAACAAGTTCCTCAAGTCCTCATCATTTCCAGCAAGCAAGGTTATGTCATCTGTATGAAGCAGGTTGTTGATGACTCTTCCTCCAAACCTGATGCCACATTCTTCTTCATAAAACCAACCTTCCTGAATGTTCCCCCCCCACCCCCCCCCCAACATACAGCTTGGATAGCAATGCAGAAAGGCTACAACTCTGACACACACATTTCCTGGTTTTAAACCATGTTGTGTCCTTGCTCTGTTTGGACAACAGCCTCTTGGTCTGGGTATAGATTTTTTATAAGCATAATTAAGTGTTCTGGAATTTCCATTCTCAACGTTAGCCTTAATTTGTTATGATCCACAAAGTCAAATGGCTTTGCATAGTCAATAAAACACAGCTAGACATTCTTCTGGTATTCTCTGCTTTCAGCCAAGATCCATGTGACATCCATTACTTTTTACTGTGCTTTTCACATGCTCCAGAGATTACTCTCTTACTTGACTTACACAGTCACACTATCTTCAGGGCATTAGACAAAAGAGAGAAACAAGAGGCAATGACTTGAACAAGATCATTCAGAGCACAAATGACAGAACTGAATTTAATGGGTGAGGGAGTGAAAAGAATTTGTTCAAATTTGTATTCAAATTTTGTAAGTAAACTTGTAGAAAATGAAAAAAAAGTATGGATTAAAAAAAATAACAGAACTGGGCTTTCAACCCAAGTCCTACTCCAACATTTCTAATTTTAACTGCTACATTATCCCATCTGTTTATTAATTTGTGTGTCCTGAAACAGAATACAGTACCTGGATCTATTTTTTAACTTTTATTTTTGTTTAGTTGTAGAATCATTCTAACCCTTTCTAAGTTGGTCCTCTTCTGTTTTTTTAAAAATTACTTTATTATTTTTATTTTTTTGTATGCACTGTCAAATCAGATCTGACTGGTACAGGAGGAGAATTGTCCTTCCTTCTCCAGCAGAACATTGGTGGATTCAAATTGCCCACCTCTGGGATTGAAGTGCAGCTTCTTGCCACTAGGCCACCAGAGCTCCCTTGGTCCTCTTCTGTTAACACAAAGTCAAGAAACTGTTGTCAACTTCTTCCAAGATAGAATTTGTTTGTTCTTTCAGCAGGCCATGGGATATTCCGTACTCTTCCCCAGTACTGTAACTGCTCAAGGTAGACATTCTTTAAAAGTTCAGCTAATGTTTGGTTTACTTTCTATGCATCTGAAAGTTGGACAATGAAGAATGACAAACGAAGAATTGATGCCGATGAGTTGCTCTGCTGGAGAAGAGTACTGAATATTCCGTGGACTACCAAAAGAACAAACAAGTGTCTCTTGGAGGAAGTGCAACAAGAGTGCTCCTTAGAGGCAAAAATGACATGTTGTCAGGAGGGGCCAGTCCTTGGGGAAGGACATCATACTGGAAAAATGTAGAGTCAGAGAAAGAAAGGAGGACCATCAACAAGATGGATCGACTCAGTAACTGTAACAATGGACTTGAATGTATCAGACATGGTGAGACTAGGTTCAGGATAGGATCAACTAGTGTTCATAGACTCACTATGAGTCGTAGTCAACTTAATGACACCTAACAATAACAACAATGTTTGGTTTTAGGAAGGCTTCAGGGGTTATTTCTAGCTTAAGGTTTAAAGATGATCTCAGGGTAATAGTTTCAAGAGTTTATTCAAACTTTATGGCTCTGAAAATTTCAGAATCCATGAGAATTTGAAATTTTGTTGTGCCATCAATCTTCAGCACTGGAAAATCCTTAGTAAAAGACCAAAGACTGATATGTTCCAGACTGAAAACTGGGTATTGAGAATTTGAAATTTTGTTAAGTATTTCCCATTTTTTTAAATTAGAATTCTTCTAAAAAAAAATCTTTGCTCACTAACTGCACCACAGTGAGGAATCCCCATCAACATCAAAGCACAAAAGCAATTTCTATGAGGCCAAACATTTTCCCGTGGTCCACACTTCTATTAATTTTAATACCAGTCATCCCTCCCTCAGCTCTCAATACTTCTGTCCTGTATTGGATAATTTTGCTCAACGGCCATACAGAACTCACAGACAACATTCACAGTTTAGGGGTTTATTAGGGAAATGTAAGAGGTTACTGTTCAGTTTTGTAAACACTCAGGATACAGTTCTTCAGTCAAGGCAGCCTCTTTTCAGGGCCCACAACCTAGAGCTCCAAACTCTGCTTTGCCAATTATGTGCCTAGGGAACCCCCACTTGGTCAATAAGCCTAGACCTGAAAGCTCTGGACTTTAGTTTTGTGGGCCAGCAAGTCAATGAACATCTGAAAGCATCAACATGAAGAACAACTCTCTTGCTTGAAGCAGGATCCACAGCTCTGTCTCAGCCTGGTCTCTGGTCCTCTGCCACCTCTGCTGCCAACTGTCACTGTTTTGTCTCACTGTCTTGCCATCTTGTCTTGCCTTACCTCTCTAGTGCTATAGGTCTCAGTCTAATGCAAGGACCTTAGGTCCGAAAGACCAGCTGTACTTTTTGGTTCTTCTTTCTTACTAATGTTGAAGTCCTTGTTTTTCAACTCTGAGTCGGCTCAATTCAAGCCTGGCCAATGTCCACATTAAAGAGCTACACATTTTTATAGCTACATCTACCTTAAAAGTGCTATTTACAGGGAACTCTGGTGGTCTACCGGCAAGAAGCTATACTGCCATCCCGAAGGTGTGCAGTTTGAATCCACCAGATGCTCCGCTGGAGAAGGAGGGGCAAACTCCTGCCGTGCCAGTCCAATTTGACAGTACACTAAATTAAAAAGAAAAAGAAATAAAAATTCTGAAAAGTGTTATTTAAATCATTCGTAAGTTATTAAATTTTCTTATTCATTGCCTGTGGGTTAGCAGCACAACTAACTCTGGACTACCCCATGAGAGCTCTCCAGTCCCCTTTGCTGTTCTTAGGTGATGTTGAGTCAACTATGATTCATAGCGACCCTATGAACCACAGATCTGGAACTTGCCTTGTCCTGCAGCATCCTTGTGATCTCCATCCATTATGCCCAAGTCCTTTGTGGTGGTCACTGTGTGAATCATCTTATAGAAGGTCTTCCTCTCCTTTGCTGATCTTCTACCTTTCCCAGTGCGACATGCCTCCTGATCTCCTACCTTTTGGTACCGAGGGTGCTGCTGGTGAATCCAAGTTGGATGAAGTCACTGACAGTCTTAATCTTTTCTCCATCTATTATGATGTTTCCTATCAGTCCAATGGTGAGAATTTTTCTTTTCTTGATGTTGAGATATAATCCATATGGAGGCTGTATTCTTTGGTCTTCTACAGCAAGCGTGTCAAGTCATTCTTGACATATCGCACTGAGAAAATCTGCAATCAGGGACCTCTCAGAGCAATGATGTCAGTTTGAGGAATAAGGTGCATTTGTTTTAGCCTATGGTCTTTTCAATCACTTGCTTTGCATCTGAAAGCTGGGAAATGAATAAGGACAAGAGAAGAAAATTGATGCCTTTGAGCTGTAGTGTTAGAGGAGAGTACTGAATATCCCATGGACTGTGAAAAGAACAAATAGATATGTCTTGGAGAATGCATAGCCAGCATGCTTGTTAGAGGCAAAGATAACAAAGTTTCATCTCACACAGTTTGGGCATGTTCTAAGGAGAGTCTATTCCTTAGATAGGAATATTCAGCAAAAGAGAGGAAGACACCCTCAAGCAGATGGATTGACAAAGTGACTGCAGCAATGGGCTCAAATGTGTTAGAGATATTGCGGAATGGCTCTTCGTTGGTCATGGTTCTAATTTGTTGTTCAAAGGGTTGCTATGGGTCAGACTGGACTTGAAGACACCTAACAAGAACTGTCTTTCCCAGGTTGATTTTTTTCCTAAGGACTGGTTCTTCCTGAAAATGTGCCCAAAGTAAGTGAGAAGTATCCTTGCCTCTAAGGAGCACTCTGGTTCCACCTTCTTCAAGACAGGTTTGTTTGTTCCCTTGGCAGTTCATGAAATATTCAACACACTGCCAAACCCACCACTCCTAGACATCAATTCTATTGTCTTTCTTATTGATTGCTCAACTTTCAGATGCATAGGAAACAATTGACTATACCATGGTTTGGGCTTAAGGATTTATTGTTCAGAATGGCTTCCCTAGCCATTTGACTTTTCCTTTCTCTTGTGGATGGGCAGAACTAGGCAAACAGGGTGTACTAGCCTATCCACAGGGGGTGGCTAGTCTACCCATTAAACTGAGCAGATCCAGCAGCCAAAATTGCGAACTTCACCACCAGCAAAGAAGAAGCAAGAGAATACAATGTGTCCTTTGGGGCCAGAGATTTTTGTACCAGCTAGAACCAGGCCTACAGGAGCAGCAGCCCTAACAACTGCAGCAGAGAACTAGAGACATGAGGCAGAGTGGACCTTGGGACTGCTGCCCCATGGAAACAGACCTAGGAACTTTTGCCCAAGTTTGTAGGACATTTGAGAAGTGGGGAGGGAGAGCAGGAGAGCTATAATTGGTAGGACTGAGAGGTTTGTAACACTGGCCTAAATCCACAGACTCAAGGCCTAGGTATCTGCAAGCACATGTCACAGATGTCCTGACTGAGTGACTGTATTCAGCTATATAACCTTTTGGCTTTCCTAATAGGGTCTATGTGCTATTACAATGGATTTTGGACCTAGTAAAGCAGTATAATTGGTGTTGGGATGAGCAAAAATAGGTGCAGGAGCATGGGGGACATGTCTGACCTCATGGAAATTGATTTTGTGTTGTTGATGGGGACAAGCCCTCTTTGTAGAGTTGATGGAGGTCCTCAAGTGGCCCTTGCTCTTTTTACACATGGTTGGATCAAGTGCATCTGAACTGGTCAGGGACCTCTCCAAAGTTCTGAAGAACAAGGATGCCACTTTAAAGTCCAAGGCACACCTGATCCAATCCCCTTGTTGGAGCATAAACATCTCATATTCATATAATCCTACTCAGTGTTGTAGTAAGAGAAACAAAGAGGCTAGCTAGAAAGGTCATATAAAGTAATCCACTGCACTGTAATGTTTATAAATCATTGCCTTTGGGAACCAGCATGAGAATGATAGCGTCAACAAAGTTCAAGTGTAACACTAAATGTAGCACATATGATTAAGGATAATGTAAAGAAAACAAAATAATTGGCTTTCTATGGAGATGGCGCCAAAATCAAAGAAGGAAGCCCCTGCCCCCTGCAAAACTGAAGCCAAAGCAAAGGCATTAAAGGCCAAGAAGGCAGTCCTGAAGGGCATCCACAGTCAAAAAGAAAAAGAAGATCCACACGTCACCCACCTTCCGGTGGCCTAAGACACTGAGATTCTGAAGGCAGCCCAAATACCCCCGGAAGAGCCCCCCCAGGAGAAACAAGCTTGACCACTATGCCATCACCAAATTTCCCCTGACCACTGAGTCAGCCATGAAGAAGATAGAAGATAACAACACACTTGTGTTCATTGTGGATGTCAAGGCCAATAAGCACCAAATTAAAAAAGCTGTAAAGAAGCTGTATGATATTGATGTGGCTAAGGTCAACACTTTGATTGGGGCTGATGGAGAGAAGAAGGCCTATGTTCGACTTGCTCCTGACTATGATGCTTTGGATGTTGTCAACAAAATTGGGATCATCTAAACTGAGTCCGGCTGGCTAATTCTAAATACAAATTTTTCTCAAAAAAAAAAAGTTTGTAGTAACTTCAACACATCCTACACTGTGGACCGACTACCTGTAGTCAATTACTTAACCATGAGTGCTACATTCATGTTGTTAACCAGACGCAAAATGAAAGCAGACATGAGGAATCAATTCTGAAAAAGAAGAAGGCCAGGCAGAGGTCCCACAGCTTAGGACTGTGAAAGACCCCTTCTTTAGCTTTCCCATGATTTTGATTTAGTTTAACCAACAGTGAAAAAATTTCCACTTAGTGAGGCTTTATTTTCCTTACACATAATTGTTGTCAACATAACAATGGATAAACTTAATTCTTAAACCAAGAGTAGAATTATTCCAAAGTTCAGGAGCAGTATCTCCTTAGGGGGCTGGGTGGAATTCTCTGTTTGCAGAGGGTGTCCAGTCCAGCCTGGACTCTGATCCTGATCAGCTGCGGCCCAGCTACCGCCAGGCTGAGCTATCCTCACATTAAGACTCATGAAATGATGGGAATGAAGGATTTGTAACCTGGAGATGGGGGAGATCTTGTCAGACTGGTAATTTGTGGGTAAATTTGGGAAATTTGAGTGCCAGGCATGGAAACTCAGATCTCATACTTCCTTTTCCGCTTTAGGACTGGCTCCAGGAGCTGGGGCCACACATGTCTGGATGTAGTCTAGCAGGGAGGTGTGGGATACAGGGGATACCCCTTAAACTGACCCTCAACAACTTCCAAACCATTGATAGAGTGCCACTTGGCAAAGGAAAAGAGAAGAAGCAAATCTTAAAAGAGAATTGTTGATATGAATAGAGACATGGTGAGAGTGGGTAATGCATTTAATCTCTGCAACATGCTGTCTTAGGTTCTCTGACACTGGATTGATTTCTCTGCTTTTCTGCCTTTGTAAAGCATGTGTTGCTTATAGTCAGGGAGAGACTGAACACACAAGCAGACGATGCTCAGACCACATACACAAATAGAACTCGAGGGAGTTCTGATGGCCTAGTGACAAGAACCTGCATTGTAATCCCAGAGGTATGCGATTTGAATCCACCAGATACTCTGCTGGAGAAGGAGGGGCATATCCTCTTGTACCAGTCAGATCTGATTTGAAGGTACATACACAAAAAATTAAAAAAAAAAACACAACTTAAAAAAAAACACACCACCAAATAACCAAAACCTCTGACTCACAACCTGCGACACCTGACCAGGGAGCCAAGCCATTATCTGCAGCTCCAGTTCAGGAAGTTAAACCACAGGGCTGGCACTTTGTTCAATGCCCACTTACCCTTACACTTGCCCTGACTTTCAATTTAGGATCAGCTAGAGAAAGGTGTGAGCTCCTTCCCATTTTTACAGCTTCAGAAACTGAAAGGAGGGTCATCACAAATCAGGACTGACTCCAAAGCAACGACTTAGATAAAGGCAAACGAGTTCAGGTAGTAGAATCCACACCTTCTATGTGGGTTTGTTGTATTAGTAGTCAAGAAGTCAAAAAGTGAGTTACATTAGAATTTCCTGTGAGGGACCTCTCCAGAGTACTAAAGAGAAATGATGTTATCTTAAGAGTAAGGTGTGCCTGGCTCAAACCATAGTTTTGTCAATTGCTTGCTGTGCATTTGAAAGTTTTGTAGTAACTAAGGATGATAGGAGAAGAATCTATGCCTTTGAGTTGTGGTACTGGAGAAGAATACTTGCTATCCCATAGACTGCCAAGAGAATAAACAGGTGTGTCTTGGAAAAGTGAAACCTTGGAAGCAACAATGGTGATGCTCTGTCTCATCTACTTTGGGCATGTTAGCAGGGGCTAGTCCTTGAAGAAGGACATGTTCCTTGGAAAGGTGGAGAGTCAGTGACAGAGAGGCAGACCCTTGATCAGATGAAGTGACACAGTGACTATAGCAATGGACGTAGGTGATCAGAGATGGTGGAGGTGGCACAGGATAGGAGAGGTTTCAGATTCATTATTCATAGGGTTGTGAGTTGTATTCTACTCGACGTCACCTAACAACGACGACAACAACATGCAGGATACCTGGGTTCAATTCCTGATCAATGCCACTATCATTGTCAGTGGAGTCTGGCAAGTTGCCATGATGTTGAACATGCTTCAGTGGGGCTTCCAGACTAAGATGGACTAGGAAGAAAGTCCTGGCCATTCACTTCTAAAAATCAGCCAGTGAAAACCCTCTGGATCACACTGGTCCAGTCTGTAAACAATTTTATGGGTGAAAGAGGACCAGGTGGTGTTTTGGTCTGTCAAGCGTGGGGTCACTATGAGTCAGGAGCTAACTTGAAGGCAGCTGGCAGCAACCAGTATTCGTTGCTTTACTACCAGTTAGCCCAACTGTAGGTTCCCCATACTAACACCTTCAAATGTACCTAAAACGATCCTTTTTTTCCATGATAAAGCTTTCCCACTCTCCTCTAACCCTTGGAATCTCTGCCAAACACAAACAATGACAACTGAATACGTCACCTTGGCTTGTTCTTATTTGGATGGTTTTCATTCATGTCTGGAGCTAGAGCTCTGGCTCATCTGCTTTTCTATCTCTTATGCTTCACATTGGCTCAGTCCTGGAGCAGTGGGCTTGGGTAGGTCAGAGATGGTCAAAAGGGCATGAGAGAGGGCAGGGTTCAGATCCACTGTTCATAAGCTTGCCATGACTTGTAGCCAACTCAGTGGCACTAAAGACAACAACACAATATCTGGCCCAGAAGGTGTTCAATAGACCAAATTAGTACCCCATTTGACAGATGAGAAAACTACAGCTGAGAAATGCAATTCATCTTGTAAGACATACCACAAGTGCCATTGTCAAGATTAGATGCGGGCCTGCCCTGTTCTCAAGCAGTCCTTTCTACCAGCACAGGTGGGTGAGTGAGATAGAGATAGGGGGCGGCAGGAGATAATGAGAGATTTTAATATCTATTAATAGGTATTGGGTATTAACACTGAAAGGTGCTGTGCTTATTTAGCCAGGGAGGAGACTGAGTGGGACTAACTGGTATGGAATATTAACCAAGAGAAACCCATTGTTCAATTTATCCATTGTGATTAGACAATGTTGGGTTCTTCCCCATGTGCCTTGGCTGACCTCATCTGGGAATGAATGCAGCAGAGACACCATGACGTCTTATGTCAACACGGAGTCATAGCTCCAAATAATAGAATAGGAGCACAGATTTATGAACACAATAGCTCAGAACCTCGGATAAGGCAGGGAGTCCATAAAGGCTTGGCCAATGAAATCAAAGAGCCTGGAACTGGTATCATGCCATACTTTAATTATAGAAACTGATTCAACAAAACTGCGAGTTACCTTGAGAAAGCAGGGCCCAGCCCTCAGCCCTTGGGCAGGTAAATAGGTCTATGGACCGGACAGAAGAGATGATTGTCTAATCTTTGAAGATCTACAAGGGAGGGAAACACCACACTAATCATTTGTCCATCCTGTTGCCCACACAACCCACTTTTATTGAGCATCTACTCTGTGTTGGTGCTCAGTGATGGTGACACTCGGAGGAAGCAGTTTCCATCCTCCTCTGCCCTCTAGGTGTTCCTACCCTAGGAGGAAACAAACATGTAAATCATGGTAATAAAAGTTAAATTCGAGTTGTGGACTTCCTTGCTCCTTCCTTGAGTGAGGAAGATCACAAGTCTTATACCAATTCTGTGTCTCAAATTCAATTGGCCAGAGACTTTCTTTGGTATTGACTTGAGCTCTCACACTGTACATTTGTATCCTCTCTGGTGGGGTAGTCTGTGGAGAGTTTTGTTGCCTTCTCGGACTATTCAAGTCCATGTGCAGTTCCACAGGAGAGAGATGGGCGATCTCCCCTCCTGTGATTTAACTGCCTCCGAAATCCACTACAGGCTCAGCTGAGTTGGTTCTGATTTGATGGCAATGAATTTGAGTTTTTGTTGAGATCTTCAAATAAATCTTCATCAAGTGCCTGGTATGAGCACAAAAAAAAGACGGGTCAGCTTAAACCTAATTCACCTTCTAGGGTTTTTCTTAGGGAGTTCAGGCGGCATAACCTGCCTCTGTAGTGGTTTGAATCTACCAGCTTCTTCAAGGGAGGAAGATGAGCAGTCTTCTCTTGTGTGGGTTACAGCTTCTGAAAACCTGCTGGAAGGTCAGTTATGAGCTAATTGCCATTTGAGGACAATAATTGAGTGAGGGTTTTTCTCCTTTCAAGGGGTTCCTAGGTGGTCCAAATGATTAAAATGCTGAATAAAATGGCTGGAGCTTTGAGTCTATGAAGGTGTGTCTGGGAAGAAAAGTGGTGGCAATCTACTTTAAAAAAGTCAATCACTGAAAATTCTATTTTTTTTTTTAAAAAAAAAGGAAAAGAGAAAGTGAACAGACCTAAAGTCCTGTGGAACAACCAGTCAATCAACCATGGAGCAAGACTTGTCCCCTAATGTTTCCTTTGCAGCATAATCTCAGCTCCTGTGTTGGCGGGAGATAGGATAGTTTAGTGGTGGAAGAATCTGATGGTAACCTGGATTGTTATTCCCATTCTGCAGTTTCTGTTTTTTGTGTAAACCTAGGTTGCTTCTGTAGGGAATTTCTCCACTATAATCTCCAAACACCTTCTCAACGTCGAGTCAGTTCCAGGTGTGTGGATGTTCCAGGCTCTGCCACAAGAGGGCAGCCTGGGGACTTCTCGTTGAATCACCTGATACTACACACCCCAAAAACCTCCTCTTCTTAGGTAGCATTGGTGCCCAAATAGTTGCTAAGGTGAGCCCCCCCCCCCTTCTATCCTGCAAGGGAAACGCAAAAAAAAAGTCCTTGATTTCTCAGGAAAGTTGGCCAAGTGGTTTTATGTTCATTCTCTCATTGGTTATTTTGTTTTCTTCCACAAGCCAGGCTCTAGAGCTGTGAATACAGCAGGGTCAAAGACTTCAGACTCAGCACTCCAGGGGTTTGCCTTGTAGAGGGACCAAGGAACAGCAAACAACCTCAGCATGCTGTGTGGAACAGGATGCCATGAAGTACTACGTGCTATGAAGAAAAATCAGGCAAGGGAGGGAGATATGTGATGGCGCTCGTGTGTGGAAGTAGGGGTACAATTTTCAACAGAGAGTTAAAGATGGAGATGCCAAGTGAGCAAGAACAAATGAAGAGAGGGAGTAAGCCAGGCTATGGAAATGTCCCAGGAGAAGAGGGGAAGCAGTTTGGGGTCGTGTGAAGACAACAACATCAGGACTCTGGGTTGAAATGCCCAGTTAGAATAGAGTCCCTGGATAACACAGATGGTTAAGTGTTTGGCTCCTAGTAGAGATTATCTGTTTGAGATACCTCAAAAGAAAGACCTTGCAATCTACTTCCGAAGGGTGACTGACTGCTCTTTGAGGACATGATGGAATGCAGTTCTTGTCTGACACACCATGCCCGAGAGTCATTAAGCTTGGGAGTCTATTTAGTGAATTATTTTTTTCCCAGTTGTAAAAAAATATGCAAAACTCCCTGAACTTGTGTCTGTAATTCTAAAGGAAGAATAACAATTGTCTCATAGGGTCACTAAGAGAATAAAATGATCTCGTATGTATGGGCAAATGTTTGCAATGTACTGAAAGCTATGGTGAGTTAGTGGTGGTTTCTTTGGCAATACTCTAGTCGTGGAGCCTAAGAGAGCCGAGCTGGACATGAAGTGCCAACCCTTCCAGTAACAGTGTTTAAGATCACCTTTTGTGGGCCGGATGCGGTCTCAGGGTCCAGGGAGAGAAGGTGAGTAGGTCACCTATTCCAGCCTGTGGGGAGTTCTCAGGCTAGAGGGCTGCAGACAATGCAGAGACAAGAGAGGAGACGGCCTTTTTTTTTTTTTTTAAACTCATTTTAACCTTTTTTATTGTGGTTTTAACAAAAGTTTACAGAAACGTTGCATTTTCATTCATTCATTGTTACACAATATCCACCCCACCATACCCCAGTCCACTTTGCTACACAAATCTTATTCTGGACCATTGCCATACAGATGATGCCTAATCATATATTCCCTTTAAACAATTGTTTCCTTCGTCTGTTCCCATGCAGTGTCGATTATTTATCTCCTTTTTTCTTAATTTCTCCTCAACCCCCATGCCAGTCCTGTTTTATAACAGTGGTTTTATGCAGTATTTGTCCTTTTGTGTGGAGCTATTTCACTCAGCATAATGTCCTTCAAGCTCACCCCTGTTGTCTTTCACTCCCTTCTCCACCATGTTGAGAGCCCGCCTGAAGTTCCTTCTCCTATGTCCACTCCGTCTCTCTGGAGAGCACAACACCCTTCCTGCCACCCTCTTCTGCCTGGTCACCAGGGATAAGGGAGAAGGCTCAGGGAATCTCTAATTCTAGGTGACTAACAATAAAAACATTAACAGCCCCAGTGAGAATGACTGTTTAATAGGTACTCATGATGAGCAGACAGGAGTGCTGGTTTCCCTAGCACTCCCTCACAGAACAGAGAAGGAAGGAGAAAATATTATTGTTAGTCTGGGAGTTAATCACAGCCTCTATGTTCACCTCCTCACAAGACGAAGCAGGGGTGGTGACTGACACACTCAAAGACTTACGCAGAATGATACAGGCTTGGCCCTGAGAACAGGACTGCCTCTTTGCTGACTCTATGCTGATTTTGGAAGGGGTGAGAGGGTGAAGGTCTCAAGCAAAGCTCCCCCACCTGCTGAACCCTTTCTCTTTCAGAATTCAAGACTCTGATCCCAATCTTCATTCCTGTGTCCCTTGGAGGGATCAGTGAGCTACTAAGAGAGTGTGAGAAGAGTGGAAGTGAATGCTGATCAGGCTATTCATTCTAGAGGAGCAAATGGGGTCCCAGGGAAGCACGTGGGAAGAAGGAACGAAGGGTAAACCTGAGACTGTTGTTGATTGTCCTGGAGTTGATTTGGCTCATGGAGACACCATATGTGTAAAGTCGTACTGTCTGTAGTTTTGGCTTTTAAAAAAAATTGTCATTTTAATGAATTTACAGAGAAGTTGGATTTTTATTCATTCACTGATGTGTATTTCTTTCCTCTCCCCTAATTCACTCTGTAATGTACTTTCCTGTTTCAGGTCTTTAGCTGTCATACAGATAATGCTTTAAGTACATTCCTTTCAGACAATCCTTCGCTTCATCTGTCCCAGTGCAGTGCTCATTATCTGCTTTCTGCTCTTTTCCCTTCCCTGTGCCCTCAATTGTAGAGTTTTTAAGCCTGTGACCTTTTTTCAAGCTTTCTATTGTGGCTTCACTGGGTAGGTTCCAATTGTTACTTTTCTGGCTAGTAGTGGAGCACTTAAACCCTTATATCACCTAAGGGCCTTCAAGCCAAGTGAAAAAACCAAACCAAATCCAAACCCACTGCCATCTGGTTGATTCAACCCACAATGACCCTGTCAAATGAGTAGAACAACACTCTAGGATCTCCAAGGTTGTAAGCTTTTACTGAAGCATTGTCTCATCTTTTTCCTGCAGAGCAATTGGTGGATTTGAATTGCCAGCCTTTCCACTACCAGACCAGTGCTTAAGCTACCAGCTATTGTAAGGAAGAAAGATAGGGTGAAAGCTGTTCTCCAGAACAGTGATTTTCACCTGGGGCAACATGTTGAGCCAGAAAGGGGACACCTAACTCAATCAATTACCTTGTTATTGTTGTTGTGGACCATGGAGTTAGAACTAAGCCACTTCAGCTG
>NW_006399934.1:2729681-2736856 GCF_000299155.1 Elephantulus edwardii
GAAACTGGAGCCTGGACTAATTGAGGAATTGTACCTTAGGCCTATTTTAGCCTTAGGGTTAAAACCTGGATTTGGATTGGGTGATAGTTTTGCCTCTCCCCACCTCCAATTTACTTCTCTAATAAACCCTATTCTTGGTACCACTACTGTGAGCCTGTCAGTCAATAATGCATAACAACTCTAGCTGCTTCTATGGCTTTAGAGGCACCATGGGTTGAGCTGCGGGGGAACTGAGGGACTGTGCTATTCTCTCTCCTTCTGGTCCTTTCAGAGAGACTCTCATAACCTTGTGTCCCCATGTCTCCTTTTCTGTTCTCAAGACATTTGCCTGTTCTAGATAGTTCATATATGTGGAATCATGCAATAGTAGTCTTTTTATGACTGATTTGATTCCTTAGTGTCTTCAAGATTCTTCCTGCCTTTTCTATTCACTTTTCCCTCCTCTCTAAGCCCAAACGCTAAGTCTTTCAAAGTCTATGTACAAAATTTGTTCTAGATCTTCTGCCCTGACCTTTAGGACCACAGAGGTTGCTAGGCCCATGGGGAGTGGGAAACACAAAGTGTCTCTATGGATTTTCTTGCTGAGGGCTTCTTAACTTGTGAAACGTGGAGGAAAGCTGAGACTTTCTTTAACAGGGCATGTATAGGAATTTTCCATATGTTTTTATAGGGCTTAAGTAACTTCTGAGAGATCTAGCCATGGACCCTGTCATTAATCTGTCACTGTTTTTTTTTCTTCTTTTTTTCTATATTTTATTAATTTTCATAAACATTTACAGAGATTTTGGGTTTCCATTCATTCATTGTTGCACATTTTCCTCCCTGCCCTGCCCGCCCTAGTTCACTTTTCTCTTTAAAAAGGTTCTTTCATTGTTATACACCATGTACTTTTAAAAGCATATACCATTGACCCACCTCACTCCAGTATCAGATTGAAGACATGTCCAGGAGGGAGATTTTAGTCCTTCCTTATCATGGCCTCATGAGCTTTGCTATTTGCTAAGGGAAGTTGTTGCATCCCTCAGAAAAAAAGAGATAATCCGATAATCCACGAGAGTGGCTGAGGGGAAACAGTCACTGGTGAGGAATGAGGGCGGCCTGTGGCGGCCAGAGGAGCTGCACAGGAGTGAGTGAGAGCCTCTGTGTGGGCTCAGCCCATGCGCCTGCTTCTCTGTCCTGGATTGGGGCAGACTGTCCATCCCAGCATGCAGTGGGCTTTGCGCCTGGTAGTGTATGATGCGATGGGACTAGGAAGATGTGTCCCAGAGGAAGACAGATAAAAAGGGGACATGTGGCATGGATACATTCAATCTTTCATTCCACAAACCCATGGAGTCCAATGAGCAGATCTGTGCTTTGCTCCATGTGAAGAAGCCCATAGTCAACTAGGAAGAAGTTTTTGTTTCTCCCCCCACTGCTTATGCTCAGTGCAAGAAAGAAGAAGTAATCTGTTCTCATTAAGCTGTATAGACTTGGAAACTCACTGGAGGATCATTGTGAGTTGAAATTGACTTGACAGCATCTGCCTTGGTTATTTGGAGCAGCATAGATGACCTGGGTGCCGAAGTGTCTGTCTGAGGAGTTAGTGGAGGAGTCAGGCCATGAGAAACGTGGATTCCACCACAGATCGTCTACCACAGGAAAGAGTCCGCAGATACTGGTGTGACATTCTCAAGAGGCAGACCCACAAGTGGAGAATAAAATTGATTGGCAAATGGTCAGTGTTCTTCTATGAATCTAAAAGGGAGCTCTGGTAGCGTGAAAGTACGCTGTTTGAACCCACCATCTACTTGCAATGGGGGAAGATGGGAAATCTCCTCTCATGTGATTTACAGCCTCTGAAAACCCATCAGAAGGTCAGTTCTGAGTTGCTTCCTGACTCAACAACACATAACAATATTAATCTAAAAACCATCCAGTAGGGGAAAAGGTCTAGTAATCTACTTCTGTAAAGACTCAAACGCAAACTTGTTATTTAGTCAGAATCACCTCAAAGCTGACCCCCTAGCAGATTTTCAAGGCTAGAAATCATATGAGAGGAGACTGTCATTTCTCCCAAGGTGCAGCTGGTGGATTTGAACCTCTTGCCTTTGATTTAGCACATAACTCCTTTACCACTAGGGCACCACAGCTGTGTGATGTAAAGATCACTACAAACACAGTCCTATGGGAAAGTCCTCATCACATACAAGGCCACCATGAGTCCTGATGGACTCGATGGCAAATGGGCTTGGAATCCCTGAGCGACAGAAGATCCATGCCAGCATAGAGAGATATGAGCTCTGCAGACAAACGTGTTCTCTCTTTCTCTGTTTTTGTCAACAAAGGCACCAGGTGGATGACCAGTATGGATGACTCAGGTTTACCTGTCCACTACCAGCAAAACAGCCCTGAGCACGTGTCCTCCTGGGAGTGATCCAGGAGTGTCAGCTTCCCACAACAGGGAGAAGGGGGTGTTGGTGCTGGAGTGATGAGTCCACAGAGGGTAGAGTGGGTGTGATGGGGAAAGAGAGAGGAGGAGAGTCAAACACCTTTGACTAGAACAGGGCAGAGGCAGGTGGGAGAAGGGAAGAGCTCAGGACCTGCAGCCCTGAGTGGTTGTGGGTGGCCTCTCTCCCATCACAAAACAAACTCCTCTTTCAAGCCTTTTATCTTCCTAGCTCTGTTTTGGTACCTTTAGTAAGCTCTGCCACGTATGGGGGCCTAGTGTAAGAAGCTGTGCTGCAATCCCATATGTGGTTCAAATCCACCAGCTGCTCCACAGGAGAAGGACGGTCAATCTCCTTGTGTGCAATTCACTGCCTCTTAAAACCCCCTAGAGAACCAGCTACAAGTCAGTTTCAACTTGACCATAAACAGCAACAACAACAATAGGTAACAGAACATTGCCATTTCTACAATCTTCATATGTACAGTTCAATGACATTAATAATACTCATCATGTTATTTAGTCACCATCATTGACCATTCTTGAATTTTCCTCTCATCTTTAACTGAAGCTTAATGTGTCCTCAATGTCATGTCTTTCCTCCCCTTCCCACTTCCCACCACTGCTCCAACCCCAAAAACAAACCTTTTAGTTAATTGCTCATAGTGATCCTACAGGATGGGATAAAATTTCACTGCAGGGTTTCCTAGACTATAATCTTTGTAAAGGAGCTCTGTTGGTGTAGTCCATTACCTGTTGTGCTGCTAACTGAAAGTTCAGTAGTTCAAATTTGTGAGTGGCTTCTTGGGAGAATGATGGACAGTTCCTTCCAGAAAAATCTACAGCCTCAGAGGGTCACTGTGAGTTAAAATCCACTTGATGGCAGTGAGGGTTTTTGTCGTTTGGAATCTTTACAAAAGCAAACTGCCACACCTCTCAACTAACAACTAAGCACTTACCCACTAAACCAACAGCGCTCGTTCCACCACTACTAGCAATGACTTCTAAACTTTCATCTGTATATGCTCGCTGTGGTGTTAGCCTAAGGGTTGGCCTTCCCCCCCCCCCACATAACATTAAATCCCCTCTGGTCTCCAGCTACCTTAACTGCAGATACATAGTCTTGGCAAATTAGCAACAGCTTTGGGACTAGGATAAGCGAGAGAGTGCTTCCCACCCTAGCTAAACTTGCAGTGGACAAGACTTGAGGGAGACTGGAGCAAGATCCTGCTGAGAATGAGACTCTGGTGATGGTGGTGGGTGGAGTGACTGTGGCACTCTTATGAAGAAGCTGTAGCAAAATGTGGCCTGAGACTTCTTGCATTTGTGCTGGCCACAGTTTGCTGTCCTTAACAGATGCTTGAATGAGAAGCTGACTTTAATCACTCTGAGGCAAATCTTGCTGAATGGTTTGGATTTGAATACTGAACCGAAACTGGAGCCTGGACTAATTGAGGAATTGTACCTTAGGCCTATTTTAGCCTTAGGGTTAAAACCTGGATTTGGATTGGGTGATAGTTTTGCCTCTCCCCACCTCCAATTTACTTCTCTAATAAACCCTATTCTTGGTACCACTACTGTGAGCCTGTCAGTCAATAATGCATAACAACTCTAGCTGCTTCTATGGCTTTAGAGGCACCATGGGTTGAGCTGCGGGGGAACTGAGGGACTGTGCTATTCTCTCTCCTTCTGGTCCTTTCAGAGAGACTCTCATAACCTTGTGTCCCCATGTCTCCTTTTCTGTTCTCAAGACATTTGCCTGTTCTAGATAGTTCATATATGTGGAATCATGCAATAGTAGTCTTTTTATGACTGATTTGATTCCTTAGTGTCTTCAAGATTCTTCCTGCCTTTTCTATTCACTTTTCCCTCCTCTCTAAGCCCAAACGCTAAGTCTTTCAAAGTCTATGTACAAAATTTGTTCTAGATCTTCTGCCCTGACCTTTAGGACCACAGAGGTTGCTAGGCCCATGGGGAGTGGGAAACACAAAGTGTCTCTATGGATTTTCTTGCTGAGGGCTTCTTAACTTGTGAAACGTGGAGGAAAGCTGAGACTTTCTTTAACAGGGCATGTATAGGAATTTTCCATATGTTTTTATAGGGCTTAAGTAACTTCTGAGAGATCTAGCCATGGACCCTGTCATTAATCTGTCACTGTTTTTTTTTCTTCTTTTTTTCTATATTTTATTAATTTTCATAAACATTTACAGAGATTTTGGGTTTCCATTCATTCATTGTTGCACTATTCTCTCTACCCCCCTCCCAGTTTGTTCTTGTCCAAATGCCACAGTGCTTGTCAAAGTCAGTTCTGATTAATCTCCTTTGTCAGTGTGTCCTTTGCCATTCCCTATCACTCCTCCCTGAGAGAGACTTCACCCTGAGTCATATGGAAAAGGGGATGGCGTATTCTCTTAGCCACTTCCTGCTGAAGAGGGACGCTGTGGGTTTCAGGGTGAAGATCTTCTCTCACTACTCTAAAGGGCCCCTTTGACAGTAGGAAACACATAGACTATTATGGAGATTGATTTTGGAATTTAGATGCACTCTTATTGATTGTGCTTGGCCGTACATGTTCATATCCTTGAAGATGTATCATGGGGGTGTTGCAACCTAGAAGACACAAATTTGACTAACAAGTTATAAGTACATGAGTCCAGAAATTATGGAAAAGTAAAAGAAAAGATTCTTTCATTGTTTTACAAACCCTCCCCCAGGTCCCCTCCACCATGTAGCCCTCGCTCTAGTCTCCTGTGATGACAGAAATACCTAGTTATATATCTCTTTTAAACAGTTTTCTCCCTCCTCTGTTTCAGTGCAGTATACATTATTGAACCCATCTTACTCAGTCTCTCCCCAACCCCAAGGACAGTCCCATTCTACAACAGTGGCATCATGTAATATTTGTCCTTTTGTGACTGGGATATTTCACTCAGCATAATGTTCTCCAGAGTCAACCATTTTGAATAATATTGCATGAGTTCCTTGTTTTTTAATGCAGCATAGTATTCCATTGTGCGAATATACCACAGCTTCTCTAGCTATTCATTTGTTGATGGGCACTTAGGTTGTTTCCAACTCCTTGCTATTGTGAACAAAGCTGCAATAATCTGTCACTGTTTAAAAGCATGATGCCTGCTCTGCAGAGCCAACAGGACCTATGTGACTTTGGAGTTCAACAGGGTTGAGCTTCTTTTCCAAACTCTTCTGCACTCTGGTGTGCTGTCTTAGGGAAGATAAAGTAAACTCAATTTCCTTCCCCCTGAAGTGGGAAGAAAAGCATTTGCACTAGAAAGATGTTTTGAGCATTATGAAAAGAACACATGGCGTCAAGGGCTAGACAGTAGCTCCTAGTTATAGGTATGCACATTTAAATAAAGTCAAATGAAATCCTAATTAATTTTGAACCAGTATTTTATTTTCCTAGAGTCAACTGTTTCTTTCTTCAAAGTCTTTTAGTTCCCTGTTACGTTCACCTACTTCAACTCTGTTGTCCTTGTGTACTGCCAAGTTGGAACTAACCCATAACTGACCCTCCAGTGGGTTTTCAGAAGCAAGAAATAACATGGGAAGAGATTTCCCATCTTACTCCTGTGGAGGAGCTGTAGGCTTTGAACCTCATTTTTGGGGGATGACAGCACAGCTCCTTGCCACCAGGCCACTACAGCTACATCAACTCTGTTGTTATTGAGTACCATTGAGTTGGAACTGACCCATAGCTGACCTGCCAGTGGGTTTTCAGGAGACTGCCCGTCCTTCTCGTGTGGAGTAGCTGGTGCATTCGAACTGAATGCTCTACTCCCTGCAGAACTCCAATTCCTTTTGCTTGGTGTTATTGAGTAGTCCTTGAGTTGATTCTGACTCCTGTAACCTTGAGAATGTCAGTGTGGAACAGTGCTCCAAAGGTTGATGTTTAGTGGCTGATTTTCTGAAAGTAGATAGATTGTAGAAATTTCTTCTAGGACAACTGAAGGAGGCCTTTCCATATTGGCAGCCCAGCATGCTATTTGCACGTTCAGGGGTTTCTATTGTTGTTCTGCCCTGTTAAGTCCAAACCAACACATAGCTGACCTTCTAGTGGATTTTCAGAAAAGGCTGTAAATCACATAGGAAGAGATTGCCCATCTTTCTTCTCATAGAGCAGCTGGTAGATTCATAATACATGCCTTTGGGTTGGCAGCACAACTTCTTATCACCAGGCCATCAGATCTCCCTTCAGAGGCTCTCTTGTTGTCATTATGTGCCATCGAGTCAGAACCAAGTCATAGCTGACCGCCTAGCAGATCTTAAGTGGCTGTACTTTGCTCATAAGGAGATTGCCCATCCTTCTTCTTGGGAGCAGCTGGTGGGTTCAGATTGCCTGCCTTTGGATAGTCAGCACAACTCCTCACCACTAAACCACTAGAATTCCAAGCCTGGTGTTATTTGCTGTTGTTGTTAGATACTATCTAATTACCTCAGACTACACAGTAGTAGACACTGTGTATCACTGAATAAAAAAAGATCAACACAACACTGTCTAGTCCCACATTACCTATGCAATTGCTATCTTTTTTTAAAATTAATTTTAATAGACACAGAGGTTATGGATTTCCATTCATTCATTGCTGCACTTTCCTCCCTGCGCACCCCTCCCCACCAGTTCGCTCCCGCAATTGCTATCTTTGAGCTCATTGTTGCATCCGTTGTGCCAATCCATCTTTTTTTATTATTAAATTTTATTAGTTTTAATGAACATTTACAGAGATTT